>NW_024722610.1:2121496-2513996 GCF_018991925.1 Homarus americanus | reverse complement strand
TCATACACTTGACGCCTCCAGAGGTCGGCATATTTACATTCACAAGCTCAGGATTACGCACAAGGCCGCATGGAAATTCGTCCCATGTTTAATGATGTCCCGACCAAGAACGCATGAGACTAGAGACTTGGCACGAATGATGTCATGCGTTGGAATGCGTACAGAATCGTGGTGAATTTATCTGTTAATACTGTATTATGCATTTAGGTGGTTTTATAGGCGTAAGTTAATCAGGTTTATATACGATTGTGTACTACAGCGTAACTTGAGTCGACATTATTACACACGACGGATGTTATTATTTAAAACAGGACGACACACACACACACACACACACACACACACACACACACACACACACACACACACAGGCACGTTTCCAAGACATACAGTATATATATACACACCCACTAACAGACAAAAACATGAAGAAAAAAACATCGGCAAATATCAACAAATAGATTAACGTACCAAAACACACACACACACACACACGTAAGACGGTGAGTCGTTAAATCTCCCTAGTTACACACCATGAACAAGCAGCTCACTAATTACGACCTACAGTAAACCGCTTCACAGGACACTCTCTCACAGCCACACTCCCTAGCCAGTCTTGTGAGCTGACCACACTATTTACCTCTCACAGCTCATAATGTCTTGTGAGCTGACCACACTATTTACGTCTCATAAGACTCATAAAAGTCTTTTGAGCAGACCACAAACTATACTGATGTCATTCATACTGTTGCTTTAACCTCACTCTTTACTATTCAGACGTCATTCTTACTACTATGACGTCGCTATTTTGATGTCACTCGTACTATCCCTCACCCTGCTTCACCATCTCCTTCATTCTACCCTTCCACCCTTCCTATCTCCCTTATTCTATCCCTCGTATTCTCGTCTCCCATTCCTTTCACTTGCACCCATTATCCTTCCCACTCCTGCCCCCCTCCTCCTCTCTCTCTCTCCTTCCCCACCAATTATCCTCTTCCTCCATCTCTCTCTTTACTACCTTCTACCCCCTAACCCATCCTCATTTCTCTCCCTCCCTCCCTCCTTGCTTCCTTCCTTCCCTCACCTCTTTCATTCCTTTCCTACTCACTTTCCTTTCTTCCTACTCTCACCTCCTTCCTACCTTCGTTCCTTCCTTTACCTCCTTCGTTTCTTCCAACCCTCACCACATTCGTTTCGTTCCTACTCACCTTCCTTCCTTCCTACTCTCCCCTCCTTTCTTTCTTCCTGCCCTCATCTCCTTCCTTTCTTCCTTCCTACCTTCATCTCCTTTCTTCATTCCTGCCCTCACCTTCTTCCTGCCCTCACCTCTTTCCTTCCTTCCTACCCTCACTCCTTCCCAATTATACCCCTTCCCCACGCGCACTTACCCAAGGAGGCAGCAAACACGGAAAATCTGTTTATTTTGTTCCTGGCGCATGTCAACACGCCCCCTACCCCCTCCTCTTTGTCTGACCACGCCCGGGCACCTCTGTAACCACTCCTCTGCTCTTTTTTAATCTTTTATTTAAACATTTTTCCCCCGCCTGTTTACAACTTATGCTCATCTCATTGTGTTAACCACCATCGTGCATCTGGCAGCAGTGTTCTAAAAGGACTGCGTCTTATTTATTTTCAAACGATACTTTTTTTCTCCTGTACGATTTTTTTTTTTTTGGTGGCCATTTGCCTCTTTTCTTCTCCATCTTCATTATTTCTTTGCGTCGTTTATTCGCCTGTGAAACTATTGTTATTTTTAAACGACAACTCTTCTCTCATACGAGTCTTTTGTTTACATTCTGTGCGGTTTTTTTTATTATTATTTTCGCTAGTCATTTATACTCTCACAACACTCCCTTATATCTTTCGTTAATGTTTTATCCACAAGGGATATTTTCCTTTACCGTACGATTTTTTTTTCATTTAATTTGCGAAGTGTTTATTTTTACCTAATTAATGTTTTTCATCCTCTATTCTTTTACAATAAATATCGCCATCTCTTCTCTAACGATACTTTTTTCCTCCCATACGATTCATTTGTTTACATTCGCGATGTTTTCATTTTCCCGTGTGATTTTATCAAGATTTATCTTATCCACGTTTTCATTGTGGATTTATATATATATATATATATATATATATATATATATATATATATATATATATATATATATATATATATATATATATATATATATATATATATATATACATTATATATATATATATATATATATATATATATATATATATATATATATATATATATATATATAAATATATATATATATATATATAAATATATATATATATATATATATATATATATATATATATATATATATATATATATATATATATATATATATATACTATATATATATATATAATTTACCCGCCGCCGTGCTTGAAGATGTTGTTTAAGGGACGGGCCTTTGTTTATGTCTGTGATCGTGACGAGGTTTGTTTACGTCTGGTTTCTGTCTGGCTTACACACGTTAATGTGGCTCCCGGGTGTTTTAGACAGGGGGAGGCAGGCGGTAGCTCTGACACGTGTTGGAGAGCTCGGTGAATCATGTAAATTATTTTCGAAGCCTCGGAAAAACTTGTTTATTCATCACACACACACACACACACACATATATCGCCCCCTCTACGGTAGTCGAGTCATTGTTTACAAACAGTTGAGAACCACGTGTTTGAACGGGAGGAACAAAGACTGAGGGAGGTGAACCAACGCCCTCTGGAACCCCGGGAACAATAACAAGCTGAACATCCAGAACTACCACCGACGTAGTTCTTTGGTGAGTATTCTATTTCACCCCAAAAAATAAAACATTGATTTTTAGGATCACCTGAATATAAGCCCAAACAGCTTATTTCACCTTTAAGATTAACCTCTCTCTAATCTTAACCCATAATCCCTCCCCTAAGAAGAGTTAGGGTGTTTAATCACCAGGTGAATTAATATGAGGGAGGGGCCAATCTTCAGGTGATTCCATTCAAGGTTAAAGAATAGAAAATATATTACATCTAAGCAGAGTGGAATTATATCTCACTATTTTTTTTGTTTGGTTCCTCATCTGGTAAAATATTCGCTAATAAAATAAGGTGGATTACGAAAGTTCTGAATCATACTGTGTTAGTATAAAAACTTCCATGTTCACACACACACACACACACGCACACGCACACACACACACACACACACACACACACACACACACACACACACACACACACACACACACACACACACACACAGTATCAGGTGTCCGGCCGAGATGAGTGTGACAGACAGGTAAGAACCCAACAAGGAGAGCGTGTGGGTGGTGGATCATACCTAACGTGTCCTTACTGTGGTGCTGTGGTAGAGGGAGGAGAGAGGGTGGTGGTGTAAGAGGGAGGAGGGGGGTGGTGCTGGGGTATGAGAGAGAGGGTGGTGCTTGGGCAGAGGGAGGAGGGTGGTACTGTGGTAGATGGGGGAGGGATAGAGGGAGGAGGGGTGATGCTGTGGCAGAGGGAGAAGGGGTGGTGCTGTGGTAGGGAGGAGGGGTGGTGCTGTAGTGGATGGAGGAGGGTGGTGCTGTGGTAGAGGGAGGAGGTGGTTGGTGGTAGATGGAGGTGGTGCTGTGGGGAGGGAAGGGTGGTGCTGTGGGAAGGGGTGGTGCTGTGGTAGAGGGAGGGGGTGCTGTAGGGGGGGTGTGGCAGAGGGAGGGGTGGTCTGTGGTAGATGGAGGAGGAGGGCTGTGGTAGTGGTAGGGGGGGGGTGGTACTGTGGCAGAGGGAGGGGTGGTGCTGTGGTGAGATGGAGGAGGGTGGTGCTGTGGTAGAGGGAGGAGGGGTGGTACTGTGGCAGGGGAGGGGTGGTGTTGTGGTAGGGGGCAGGGTTGGTGCTGTGGTAGAGGGAGGGGGTGGTATGTGGCAGAGGGAGGAGGGGTGGTGCTGTGGTGCTGTGGTAGAGGGAGAGGGAGGGGGTGGTACTGTGGCAGAGGGAGAGGGTGGTGCTGTGACAAGAGGGCCTGCCTCCTTCTCCCCCCTCCACGCCCCTTCTTCCTTCCCTCCATCAGGCAAGCACTAACCGGTAGGAGAGGGGGGGTTACTGACAGGGCAAGAGCATACGTGTGTTGTGTGCGCGCGTGTGCGTGTGTGTGTGTGTGTGTGTTGTGTGTGTGTGTGTGTGTGTGTATGAGTGTAATGAGTCAGCGGCCAGACCCATTTTTGGTGTTGGATATTATACCGACTAGTTCATCACCATTCACCTGGTTCACTGAGGCATGAGTCATCCATGGTATAGCAGCCGCCTCACCTAGCTTACGAGGGTCACGGAGCCACCAGCCACACAAGGACGGTGGAAGGTCAACCAGAACGGAAGGAAGAGGAAGAGGAAGTAGGAGAGAGACGGAAGAAAAAATGACAAACGGGAGGAAAAGATAGATAGATGGTAGGAGAGACAGGTAATTAAAGTACGGTATGTGAAAGTAGAAAGGAGGACGAATGGAAAGGTAGAGAGAATCACAAAGAACAGACGAAAGAGAAAGATAAACAACATGACAGGATAAAGGTTGGAAGGAAAGCTGAATAGATCAAAGGGAAATAAAAATAAATAAAGAATAAATTAATAGAGAGAGAGAGAGAGAGAGAGAGAGAGAGAGACTCACAGTATGGTAAATAGATTGACACAACATTTAATTTTAATACTTTACCTGTGTGGTTACTTATAAATGAACCCTTTTTAGTAATATTTAAATAGTGAACAAACCTCTACTAATGTGTTTATATTGAGAATGAACCCCTCCTGTATTGTTTATATTAAGAATGAACCCCTCCAGTTCTATTCCCGTAATTAATGAACTTCTAATACTATTTACATTAAGGGTGAACCCCTAATACTGTTTACATTAAGAGTGAACCTTTACTTCCTTGTTTACGTTAAGAATGAACCCCTACTACCCTGTTTACGTTAAGAATGAACCCCCTACTACCCTGTTTACGTTAAGAATGAACCCCTACTACCCTGTTTACGTTAAGAATGAACCCCTACTACCCTGTTTACATTAAGAATGAACCCCTACTACCCTGTTTACGTTAAGAATGAACCCCTACTACCCTGTTTACGTTAAGAATGAACCCCTACTACCCTGTTAACGTTAAGAGTGAACCCCTAATACTGTTCACACAACTGATCTCTAAAACTGAATACATAATGAACCCAATACTGTTTACAATATGAGTCACTACTACCACCACTTCTACTACGACCACCAATATTATGAATGACTCCTGTCTGTCTAAAATCATGAATGGGTGAGAGCGACGCTTCAATCCCATTCACTCTTGTGGACTTTCGACTATGTAAACACAAGCGAAGATGAAGGTGTTACCACAGGATATTTATGTATGTATATATGTAGGTTTGTATGTAATTATTTGTGTCTAAACTTATTCTCTCTCTCTCTCTCTCTCACTCACTCACTCACTTCCGCGTAGCAACATGAGAAATCACGGAGGTTATTCAGGCACACTTTACATCATCTCCCTCGTCAAAGCAAAACAAAACCCCTCCTTTTACTTGCTGACCCGAGCCACAGCCGGGCCAGTTCCTCCAGCCAATAGCAGCCTCCCACCGAGATCTAAGACAGCCAATAACAGCCTCCCACCGAGATCTAAGACAGCCAATAACATAATCCCACCTCGGTTACCTCTGCCAATAGGAGCCTTACCCTTGCGCCAAACCGCTCCGCCCACTCAGTCGACGTCAACCAAAAGGACGTTTGGGTGGCTCCTTTCGACTCCGCCCACATCCATGTTATCAACCAATGGTGGCGTCTGTTTAATTATGATTATTATTAAGATAGATGGGAAGCATAAGATAAACAAATAAAAAATATATATAAATAATTTGACGAATATATTACGAAATATGTAATCATTTGATAAAGAAAAATTTATATTGATTAAATGATGAAGACGATGATAAACAATTATATCGATTTTCATAATAATATTAACAAAAAAAAAAAATAAATAATAATAATAATAATAATAATAACAAAGACGATGATGATAAATACCCTGATGACGATTATAATGACAAAAGAATGACGACAACCAAAGCCAACCTGGACTTATAAAGAGACGCAGCACATATTCACATGTACATATATACATACATACATACTGTATATACATGTCGACAGCCTCTATGCCCTTGTATGTTACCTTGGTATGATGACTCCTGTATGAATTAGTGTTAGTCTCCTGGGTACGGCTGCCTGAAACTGCTGAAACTCACGCCCACCTACAACTGAAACAGCTATTACAATGAAACAGCCACAGACAGTGAAACATACATAATACTGAAACAGCTATTACTACCATTGAAACACCTATCACACTGAAAATAGCTAATACTCTGAAACTATGAACCGAAACAGCTATTACATTGAAACATATTCCACTGAAACAGCTATTAATACAATGAAATAGATATATTACACTGAAACATATTACACTGAATGGCTCTTACAATGAATAAGCTAGAGTCACTACAACAGATAATAACACTGAAACACCATTTAACGATTGAAACACCATTTAACGATTGAAACACCATTTAACGATTGAAACACCATTTAACGATCAAAACACCATTTAACGACTGAAACACCATTTAACGATTGAAACACCATTTAACGACTGAAACACCATTTAACGACTGAAACACCATTTAACGATTGAAACACCATTTAACGATTGAAACACCATTTAACGATTGAAACACCATTTAACGATTGAAACACCATTTAACGATCAAAACACCATTTAACGATTGAAACACCATTTAATGATTGAAACACCATTTAACGATTGAAACACCATTTAACGATTGAAACACCATTTAACGACTGAAACACCATTTAACGACTGAAACGCCATTTAATGGTTGAAACACCATTTAACGATTGAAACACCATTTAACGACTGAAACGCCCATTTAACGATTGAAACGAACGAAACACCATTTAACGATTTAACGAACGACACCATTTAACGAAACACCATTTAACGAAACACCATTTAACGAACGAAACACCATTTAACGAACGAAATACCATTTAACGAACGAAACACCATTTAACGAAAACACCATTTAACGAAACACCATTTAACAAACGAAACACCACACCATTTAACGATCGAAACACCATTTAACGATTTTAACGACGAAACACCATTTAACGAAACACCATTTAACGATTTAACGAAACACCATTTAACGAAACACCATTTAACGATTGAAACACCATTTAACGAAACACCAAACGAAACACCATTTAACGATTGAAACACCATTTAACGATTGAAACACCATTTAACGAAACACCATTTTAACGATTGAAACACCATTTAATGAAAACACCATTTAACGATTGAAACACCATTTAACGATTGAAACACCATTTAACGAAAACACCATTTAACGATCGAAACACCATTTAACGATTGAAACACCATTTAACGACTGAAACGCCATTTAACGATTGAAACGCCATTTAACGATTGAAACACCATTTAACGAACGAAACACCATTTAACGAACGAAACACCATTTAACGAACGAAATACCATTTAACGAACGAAACACCATTTAACAAACGAAACACCATTTAACGAAACACCATTTAACGATCGAAACACCATCTAACGAAACACCATTTAACGATCGAAACACCATTTAACGAAACACCATTTAACGAACAAAACACCATTTAACGATTGAAACACCATTTAACGATCGAAACACCATTTAACGACTGAAACACCATTTAACGATTGAAACACCATTTAACGATCGAAACACCATTTAACGATCGAAACACCATTTAACGATTGAAACACCATTCAACGATCGAAACACCATTTAACGATCGAAACACCATTTAACGATTGAAACACCATTTAACGATCGAAACACCATTTAACGAACGAAACACCATTTAACGAACGAAACACCATTTAACAATTGAAACACCATTTAACGACTGAAACACCATTTAACGATTGAAACACCATTTAACGACTGAAACACCATTTAACGATTGAAACACCATTTAACGATCAAAACACCATTTAACGACTGAAACACCATTTAACGATTGAAACACCATTTAACGATCAAAACACCATTTAACGACTGAAACACCATTTAACGAACGAAACACCATTTAACGAACGAAACACCATTTAACCAGTGAAACACCATTTAACGATCGAAACACCATTTAACCAGTGAAACACCATTTAACGACTGAAACACCATTTAACCAGTGAAACACCATTTAACGAACGAAACACCATTTAACGATCGAAACACCATTTAACGACTGAAACACCATTTAACCAGTGAAACAGTCAATACTTTAAAACATCAACCACAGTAACAACTTCTGACCAATGAAACACAAAGACATGTTTCACTAATACACATACAGACACACACACAGACACACTCAAGCAGAAACAACAAACACATGCAGCTAACTAATTATCTAAGCTATTAAACTACAGTTAAACATGCAGGTGCAGGATAACTAACACAAGCACAAACACCAAATAAACAAACAAACAAACAAACACAAAAAACAAAACGAGTAAAAAAAACAAATACACCAATACAAGCAAAACAACATGAGGTAAACACATAAAGCAAACGATCACTTAGAAGCATAGTGTAAACAAGAAGTATAGACAAACATAAAAAAGCACAACTAAAAGCAAACAATTAACACACAAACAGTCAAACAAACACACATCAACAAATAAATAAAAAAGTAAATTGATCAAGTTTTTCCTCCATATTTTTTTGCCTGATGAAATTTAAATTACAAAAAAATTATATATACTTTTTTTAAGTAAATTTCGATATTCTTAAAACACAAAACATCCTTCGAGGCAACACCATAACCGGGCCTCGTCTTACAGGATGACCACCACCCAGGAACCATGACCACTGCCGCCGTCACAACAACCACACACCTGAGTTAACAAGTCTGTGAGGCCATGAGGTAACAGGGTATTATAAGTCCAAGAACTCGGACATCTCGACACCTGCACTAGCTAATCTTTAATCTAGCTATAGCCCCTTATCCCTCACTGCTTAAAGACACGTTCCGTCAATGGGTTTATCATCCAGGTACTGTTGTGTGGGCAGAAACAAGTGAAGAAGATACGCCTCACTTCCATTTTGCCTAATAGTCGAATCCTGGAATCACAGGAAAGTTCCCCTCCCCCTCCCCCCAAACCTGCTTATTTCGCCTCATGATTAAACACCCAAACGCTACCCTAACCTATACCATGATTTATCCTCAACATAATCTAACCTAACCCAAACTAAGTTAAGTTAAGTTAACTTAACCTAACCTAACCCTAACTTAACATTAACCTAACCTTCCTTCACTTGACAAATATCTAACTTATTCTTAAAACTCTTTGGACCTTAGCAAAACCTACTGCCTTTTCTTTCCTCTTGATCCTGTTTTCTCCTTTTATTCCCTCTTCTCCTCTACTTATTTTCTCTTTTGATTCTTCTCATATATTTCCCTTCCTTCCCATTCTCCTTCCAATTATATTCTACTCTATCTCAACCCTCCCTCTCCTTATTTCCTTTTCCCTCTTCTTCGCCTTAGCATCCACTTCTCTTCTTCTCCCTCATCTTCCTATTCCTTTCTCTCCTCCTCCTCCTACAGGCGGGGCGCCCTTTCCATCTTCCTCCACTGTTTCCTTCCCTAAGCCATCACAGAAACTTTACCACCTCACAGACTCCTGGACGAAAACAAGACCAAATTTAACAAAGATCAATAGTTTGTTTTCTTCATCATCTTTTATCAATATTCTCGTCATTCATTACAAAAAAAAAAAAATTTAAAATTCAATGCAGAGGTAAAATCTAGAATAATTAATCCTTTTGCTTTTCTTTATAACCTGTAACAATATTTTTCGTGTTTTATAGACAGGGTGATCCAAAAAAGAATACCCGGATTTCTAGAGGGTTGTATATTAAAATCTGGGTATTCGTTTTTGATGACACTGTATTTTATCATGCAAACGTAAAATACAATACACTCTTGTGTTGACATGAGCCGTCTTTAGCTCCGCCCATCAAGAAACCACAGCCAATCACGATGCACACACGTCAGCAACAAGCGGTGCTAGACTCCGCCTACCAGTACTTCGTAGCCAATCACAATGCACATTACATCTACCTAGCTGTCCTTGGCTCCGCTCACATCTACACTACTTGGCCAATCATGAGGCTGCTAGAGAGGGGGGGGGTGGAGGGGGAGGGGGGTAGCTGTCATAGAAAATGGTTATCGGTCGACAAGCTTCGTTTTCTTTGGTGGTGACGAGAACGGGCCAAGTTCAGCTGACGTGCGGCACTACATCATCTCAATCTACTTGTTTTCATTCGCAAGTTGACAACAAGTGCCGTGTGACAGGCAGCATGCAGCGAGAGGGAGAGCAAACCTGTGTTGTGTCAGAGGGAGAGAGAAAGGAGAGACAGAAAGAGAGAGAGAGAATGTTTTTCCTGTAGAGACAATAGATTGAAAGAGAGAAGATGGGAAGAAAAACAAAAATTCGGGGAAAGAGAGACACTGAGAGAAAGAAAATAGTGAAATGATGAACTGCAGACAGACGAAGAACGAAACACACAAGCAGACAGACAGACAAAGACAGTATCAAGAATGTACAGCACATCAGATGCTTTTGAGAAACAATTATGAAAAATAACACTGATGGTGTTGTGATGCTCTCCAACAGTGAGTGTGTGTTAAGTAAAAGAGTGTCCGTGAGAAATAGTGCCAGTAAGAGAGTGACACACACAGATAGTGCCAGTGAGACATAGGTAGTGCCAGTGAAACAAAGAATACAAGTTAGACATAGGTAGTGCCGGTGAGACATATATAGTGCCGGTGAGACATACATAGTGCCAGTGAGACAGTGCTAGTAACATAAAGAGTGCCAGTGAGACAGTGCTAGTGATATATAGGGTGCGGTGAGACGATAGTGTTACAGAGAGAGAGAGAGAGAGAGAGAGATCTTAGATGCAGTAAGACTATCAAGTGCTACAAGGTGAGAAAGAGAGAGAGTGATAGAGAGAGAGATATATATAAGAAGAAGAGACAAAGATAGAAAGACAGAGAAAGAGACAGAGATCTTTGGGTGCGGTGGTGGTGATTGTGAATATATATATATATATATATATATATATATATATATATATATATATATATATATATATATATATATATATATATATATATATATATATATATATGTATTTATATATATATACTGAAGAGGGAGGGGGAGACACGACGCACGGTCAAGAGGGGTAGAGACGCACTGGGGCCAGGTTGGGGCGGGCGTGGGCGAGGGCGTGCTGTGCTGGCTTTGGCGGTCGAGAGGGACATGAGTGTTTGAACTGCCTGTACCCCCGGCTCCTCACCAACTACCCCGGTCCACTTGCCTTGTGGGGGTGACTCCGGCGCTGGGGGGCTCGTCCGATCTTCTGGGGAAAATGGGGTGGTAGGGATGGAGGTTGTTTTGTAGTAGGGAAGAGGGTGAAGGAGGTAAGGGGGATGGGAGGTTGTTGGTGGGAGGAGGAAGAGGAGGAGGGTAGATGATGTAGGTAGTGGGGGGGGGAGGTAAAGAAGGAGGAGAAGGAGGAGGAGAAGGAGAAATGGGAAGGATGTATAGAAAGAGGAGGAGAAGGAAGTAATGGGAGAAACAAGAAGAGGAGGAGTAGGAGTAAGAAGATTTAGGGTGGAGAGAGAAGAGAGAGACAAGACGGGAGCAGGATAAAGGAAGGGAAGAGAAAGAGCAGAGGTAAGGAGGAGAAGAAGATGAGAAGAGATGGGGTATGGAAAGGAGAGGCAAAAGAGATGAAGGAAAGAAAGAAGAGAGGAATGAGAGATGAGGGAGGGAAAGCGGAAGATGTAATGGATTAGAAGAGTGGAGGAAGGGGGGAGGGAAGGAAGGAAGGAAAACAGAACAAGGATGAAGAACCAACAGCAGCCAAAGAAAACGACGAAGAAATGAAAGAAAAGAGTAAAAGAGAATACAGTAAATACAAAGAAAGAAAAAGAATGAAAAAGATTAAGAAACAAACAAGAACAAGGATAAAAAAAAGGGGGGCAGGAAAAGGGAAGGTAAACAAAAAAAAAGGGGGGAAACAAAAAAACTCACTGTAATTAGGATGGTTAGTCAATCATGAAACAACAAACAAACAAACATTATATCCTTGAAAATCATATCTAAGGCCAAGACACTTTTTTTAAGAAAGCTAAAACACTCTTCTATCTAGGTTAAGTACACTCTAAAGTACACTCCAACAAGATCATATCATTGCCAATGTTTTTTTTTTAAGTACACAAACAAACACAATAAAACAAATTAAATTTTTTTTTTTAAGTGTATCGTATAAGTACAAGGTTAAGGGTTCATAAGTAAGTATTAAGTGGTGTTGAATTATCCAAACAAAGCAGTTACTTTCTAAATCAATATTAAGGGAACTATTTTTTTTTCACCTTTCAAGTTATGTAATTATTGGAAATATTACTATATATGGTTTAATAATCTCTCTCTCTCTCTCTCTCTCAAATATACCACTTGAGGAGGGGGGGGGGAGAGGAGGTCACACAAGTATACGTTCCCTAATCCCTGACACTCTTCCCTAATCCTCATGATATACTGATTTCCTAATATCACTTACCTTACACCCATGATACATTACCACACACACACACACACACACACACACACACACACACACACACACACACACACACTTCCCAAGACACTCATCTACACTCCCCAGGCCACACCACAACACACTTCCCAAAACACACTCCCTCTTCACTCCCTAGGACAATCCCCAGACCACATCCCCCAACACACACCACCTACACTCCCCAGGCCACATCTCCATCACTTTCCAACACACTCCCCTTTCACTCCCCAACACACCCAACACACTCCCCTTTCACTCCCCAACACACTCCCCATCACTCCCCTTCAAAATCCCCAGGCCACATACCCCAACACACTCTCCCCCATCACACTTCCCCCATCACACTTCCCCAACACACCCCAGGACACTCCACCAACACACTCACCAACACACTGGGGCGATCTCTCCTTCTGGATAGTCTGAGGGATAGGCTTGCCGTCCAACCTCGAGCACCAACAGTACGACGTGAAATTATGACACTGCACCGCGGCATACGACCCATCAGCCAAGCAGGTGGGCACGTACACGCTTTCTCCGTTGGCTAGCTGCTCCTGCTTCGCTCTTCGCTCGTCCAGGCACTTCTCCGCCACTGTAGGCAGAGAGGAACGATATGAGATAAGGATCAGAGAAAGGGAAGGGAGGGGGGGGAAATGTAGAGAGGTAAGGTTGATATGTGAGAGAGGGAGAGAAGAGGTGGGGGTGAGGTGAGGTGGTTACATGGGGGGGTGGATATGGAAGGGTAGAGGGGAGGGGAAAGTAGATATATGGAAGAGTTGACCATATGAGGAGGAAGGGGTTATAGAGAAATATTAACAACTACAGCAACAAAAACAACAATATATAATTTATCTAACCTAACCTAACCTACTGAACCGAACCTAACCCAACCTAACAAAAAAAAGCTAACCTAACTCAACCTAACAACAAAAAGCTAACCTAATTCAACCTAACCTTATTTAACCTAATTTTACCAATGCTAACCTAACCTTACCTAACCGGAACTACAGCTGGTGAAGATGGAAATAATGTATGTACTTAATTATTTATTATTTTACGGATTCTCTCCATTGGGAAAATATATTTACCCGGTGGTAGGATTCTGTCCGGCAAATTTGTCAGCTGGTGTGATTTTGTCCAGAGAAAGAATACTTATCTTCCGGTAAGATTTTTTGTCCAGTTGAAAATCTGTTTGGTGTTTAAAAAGTTTGTTCTGAGGATATTTTTGTCCGGTGGGAAATTTATCCACCGGTGATTCAGTCCAAGTATCCAGCCACAGGGAGTGAGTCACAGGTAAAGAAGGTGAGCTGAGGAACGAATGTCAGGCACTTGCTATTATTTACGACTCTCATCCCTCCCTACTTCCCTCCCTCACCCGGCAGACTCCTTCCCTCTCCCTTCCCTCCCCCACCCACCAACCCTCTACCCTCCCTTACTCCAAGCCAGCCTCCTCCTCCTCCTCACCCTTCCTCCCTCTATCCTCCCTCGCCCTTCCATCCTTCCTCCACCCCCCTTCCCTCACTCGTCAGCCTCCTCCCCACCCCCCCCTTCCTCCCTCCCCCGTCCACCAGACCCCCTGCAAGTTTGTGGCTGGTGGGTCGTGACGTTACCTGGATACCTGGAACGCGGTGCACCTCCAGGTAACGCTATGTGACTCACCATAACTCCCCCAGGTAATTGGAAGGGTTGAGAGGTCATTTTAGGGGCTCAAAGGTGGCACGATATTGACTGTGTGTGTGTGTGTGTGTGCATAGAAGACATTAACAGGGTTTCTATGTGTACAGGTGACATTAAAATCGAATGTATGTATGTATGTACAGTATGTATGTATGTATGTATGTATGTATGTATGTATGTATGTATGTATGTAAGTAAGTAAGTAAGTAAGTAAGTAAGTAAAGTACGTACGTATGTATGTACACACACACTCCAAGGATCCCCAAGTAATTAACAACTTTGTACTTAAATTAATGATTACTTGAAAATTAATCACCCAAGCTTATTTTAACTGAGGATTAACCACCCTAACGCTACCTGGAGGCTTAAGCTGAGTTAGATTAAGCTGAGTTAGATTAAGCTGAATTAGATTGAGTTGGGTTAGGTTAAGTTAAGTCTTCAAATGAAATAAGCTGGGGTGTCTACAGTAGTCTTTACGTGAAGAAAAAAAAGAGGAAGAGGAAGAAAATCTTTCGCTTTCACAATATTTTTACGAGTTCCTTCCCTTATTGAAGAGCTCTCACTCCCTTTCCCATTTCCCTCCTTTCCTCCCGCCTAACTCCGTCTCCCTTCCTCCTTCCTTCCTCCCTTACCTCCGTCTCCCTCCTGCCCTTTCTCCCTCGTCCATACTTCACCTCCCTCCCTCCCTCCCTCCTTCCTTCCCTTCACTTACCTACATTCTACTTATCATCGTTTTTTTCCCTTCCTTCGTCGAGAATTTATCCATATTCTTCGTCTCCCCGATCTACACGGCCAGGCAATAGACAACCTCCCTAGACTAACATCCGCCAGTAGGGTCGGCGGAAATGAAATAAGGCCCTTAAAACACCCATGTATGGGATAGGGTAGGCTGTTTAGTGCCTGTACCGACAGACAATAACTAACCCATTACACAACCCTAACACACTATTAGCTTAGCTAGGAGGTCAGCCCGCCCTCTCTTACCTCCTCCTAAATTTCTTCAATTTCCGAACTATAACTTCCTTCCCTCACCTCCAATCTTCTTTCACACCCTCCTTTCTCTACAAAAAAAAAGGACGGCTGTGCAGACGTGACCCACCCACTCACTAATGCACGCACACTCTCTCTCTCTCTCTCTCTCGGGACACCCACGCCAGAGCTGAGGGCTATCTACAAAGCCTTTATTCTCCCCAAACTAATGTATGCGTCACCAGCCTGGTAGTCTTCTCTCAACTCCACCCAACAACGTCGGCTAGAAAAGGTACAGAAAAGGGCCTGCAGAATCATGCTTGGTGCAGAATACTCCAGCTACATCAATGCTCTCTCCACCCTGGAAATGCCATCCCTCAGTGATCTCCACCACCAGCACTGGAAAGGTTTGGCAGCCAACTAATGCACCACCCTCGTCATCGCCACCTCCTGCCACCGACAGCCCCCCACCCACCTCGCGCAGTCCGCCACTACAACAAAATTCAGCCCATAAGAGCCCGCACCGATAGATATAAGAATAGCACCATCCCATCTTTGTTAAAATAATAAACAACTCCTGATTTATGTACTGTACAGCCCTGTAAATGTATTCAACGCATATTATATCATTATGTCTAAATCAAATGTAAGTCCGCATATTTTCAGCCACGGGCTGCAACTCTATTAATAAACCGTTTATCATTATTATTATTATTATTATTATTATTATTATTATTATTATTATTATTATTATTATTATTATTATCACACACACACACACACACACACACACACTCCTAAAAGTCCCCCAGCTGACCTAACTTCATCTAACCATTAACACTGAGGCCTTGGCATGCAGTCACCCCAGTGTGTACATGACCCCAGCATGTACATGACCCCAGCCTGTACATGACCCAGCTTGTACATGACCCCAGCTTGTACATGACCCCAGCGTGTACATGACCCCAGCGTGTAAATGACCCCAGCGTGTACATGACCCCAGCATGTACATGACCCCAGCGTGTGTACATGACCCCTAACGCATGACCCCATGTAACGACCCCAGCTTGTACATGACCCCAGCGTGCACATGACATGACCCCAGCGAGTACATGACCCCAGCGAGTACATGACCCCAGCGTGTACATGACCCCAGCGAGTACACTTTACATCCACTCATAAACGTTAATAAACTCGCCTTGCCATCATACTACACCTTGTTAATTTTGTCCTACTGTATTTTTCCTCATTTACTACATTAAGTTTCCACAGCCGGTAAACCATAATGTATTTGTAATAGATTTATACAGTCTATAACAGTGACTCTAGTGTAGTCTACAGTAATTTACAGCTTGAGACCTTACTGCACTCCTAATGTATTTTAACAGCACTTTACAGCCTCCTAACCTATTGTATTTAACAGCAATCTACATCCCGATACACTTAACCTATTGTACTTCAAAGCGTTCTACAATCCGTAACTAAGCGCCGACTACACCTAATGTGCTACACCCTGAGTGACACAGCAGGAGGCACACGAGGTGTTTGTTGTGAGAGCGTCAAGCAGCGATGACCCGTGTGAACGTGGCTCATGTGTGGCGTGCAACATCAACAAGCTCTGCAACTTGCACGCACCGATACAAGCTTGGCAATATACTGCAATAGTGATATTTTTTCCCTAGGACGAACAAGATCGCTATGAATTACTGCTATTTTTCCTATGACGAACAAAAATACTTATTCCCTGCTAATATAGTTATCCCATGGCGAATAAGAACACTACTGACGTCTACCTAGCCAATATTTTATCCGAGGTCGAACAAAGTCGGCGTGAATCAATAACATTAAACGTTATTTTTAACCTAGGAAGAATAAGACCGCTTACATACAGGTACGTTTACTATTCATTTATACTCTAGGATGAACAAGGTCGCTGATGATAGTGAACATTGTGTTATTATCATCCCAGGACGAAATGCGACACTATTGATCCTCACCAGACAATATCTTTCCCTTACCCAGGACGAACAAGGTCACCGCGTCACACTATCGACGTTATTTTTTTTTCCCAGGAGGAACAAAATCACTAACCTTCACATTTTTTTCCTAGAAAACATAATTCTGGTTAATCAATCATATAATATAGAATACAACAACAATAATTATAATGCTTATACGTAAATACATGCAACAATCGCTACAACTACAACACCTACAACAACTAATAATACAACAACTACTCCTACAACTATTACTAAAAGAACGACCAAAATTACGCTCAAAACTATTACTACTTCAGTTTCTACAACAAAAACAACAATATTTACAACTAACACTACATCTTTAATCACTACAACAACTAAAATTACAACTAATAATACTACAACTACAACAATCATATTTAAAGATACTACAACTTCTTATATAACTTACGATAATACAACTCACACTACTACGACTATTACCACTACTACGACTATTACTACTACTACTATTATTTACTACTACTACTCATTTTTTAACGTGGCCTCCAACCTCCCCTTAAAGCCACCCTACTACTACTACTGTTGCTACTTACTACTACTTACTCCTACTGCTACTTACTGCTACTTACTACTACTGCTACTGACTACAACTACTACTGTTTTTTTACGTGGACAACAGAAACAAGGTCATACTTACAGGAACACTCGCCCCGGTGCTTGAGGCTCACCTTGACCTTTCTACAAATGTCACGATCGAGGTCACATATGCTGTCAAAGGTTTGGCCATTAGTGCCGCACACGGGGTCACGCGAATTGTCCTGGCACACCACATTGCAGTCCACGTGGTGTTCTAGGTCATCCCGCTGTGGGGTCAAACACAAATAGGTCAAAGGTCACACACCATGGGATTATTCACTTTTAGCAGAGTAGCAATTTACACCATGTGACTCGAACACCCGGTATAATACACGTAACAAACACAGTTCAAACACGTTTATACAAAAAGGTCAATATAAAGGTCATATACGAGGGAACAACAACACTGGCATAAAATAATGACAAGAGGTCAGAGGTCAAACAGGCAAAAAAAATGACTGACACGGGTCAAAAGGTCACACACGTGTCCAGTTTATTATTAACAGACCACAAAGGTGAGATGTACCCCTGGTGATAACATTCCTGACAGGTGCAATTTAACACTGTAACACACGCTGAGAGAGAGAGAGAGAAAGAAAAAAGAGAGACAAACAGACAGACAGATGGAACAGAGAGAGAGAAATAAAGAGAGACAGATAGAGAGGAGGGCGACAGAGTAAGAGAAATAAAGAGACAGACAGAGAGAGACAGATGGGAAAGAGAGAGAAACAGACAGACAGATGGGACAGAGAGAGAAATAAAAAGAGAGAGACAGATAGAGAGGAGGGCGACAGAGTAAGAGAAATAAAGAGACAGACAGAGAGAGACAGATGGGGAAGAGAGAGAAACAGACAGACAGATGGAACAGAGAGAGAGAAATAAAGAGAGAAAGACAGATAGAGAGGAGGGCGACAGAATAAGAGAAATAAAGAGACAGATAGAGAGAGACAGATGGGGAAGAGAGAGAAACAGACAGACAGATGGGACAGAGAGAGACAGATAGAGAGGAGGGCGACAGAATAAGAGAAATAAAGAGACAGACAGAGAGAGACAGATGGGAAAGAGAGAGAAACAGACAGACAGATGGGACAGAGAGAGAAATAAAAAGAGAGAGACAGATAGAGAGGAGGGCGACAGAGTAAGCGAAATAAAAAGACAGACGGAGAAAGAGAAATGGAGGAGGGGGAGGGGTAGCAGAGTGAGACAGAAAAAATAAAGAGGAAAAACAAAAGATAAAAACAGTGAAGAGTGAACAAGAAGAGATAGGCAGAACGAATATAAAAACAATCACAGGTAAAAATTGTTCTCCTACCAAATAAAACCACATCTACAAACACTTCAATTACCAGTAGTAGTTTCAGGTCAAAGGTCAGATATAAACAAGTAAGACGAGAGGTCAACAATGGTTATTTTAACATGTATATACATATCTATAATATCAATGTACATATATAAACACACTAATTATTACAAGCTTCTACAATTAGTCCAGTTAGTGCCTTTCATGCTAATTGAAAATAGGTAGATTTAATTACATACAGGTGATTAATATTACGTACATAATATACGTACATTTGCTTAATCTTACTTACATGATAATACGTACACACTATTAATATTATTACGTGCACAAATTTAATATTACATACACGCGGTTACTATTATGTATGTACACATGTGTAATACTATGTACACATCATGTAATAATTATGAGATGCAGCGAAAATCGGAGAACGGACAGACAAACAGACAGACAGACAGACACAGACAGACAGACATTAATTCTTATAATCAACTCTCGTGTAAATGGTAGCAGGGATTAATAAGCAAATAAGAAACAAGTATTATACATAAACAAGGACAATTTACAAACAAAAATAAGAAAAATAATAAATAAATAGAATGACAATATTTTTATATTTCATCTGACATTCATATTTTCAGTCTATGTCAGCAACTTCTGTCAGTCATATGTCAGTCATACCTGCCAGTCAGCCATATATCAGCCACATCTATCAGTCATATGTCAGTCATATATCACACCTGTCAGTCATATGTCAGCCACTTCTGTCAGTTACATCTGTCAGTCATATATCACGCCTGTCAGTCATATGTCAGTAATACCTGTCGGTTATACCTGTCAGCCATACGTCAATCAAATGTCAGTCATACCTGTCAGCCATATATCACTCACATGTCAGCCATACATCGGTCACACCTGTCAATCATACATCAGTGACACCTGTCAGCCATATATCAGTCACACCTGTCAGCCATATATCAGTCACACCTGTCAGTCCTATATCAGTCACACCTGTCAGCTATATATCAGTCACACCTGTCAGTCATATCAGTCAGTCCTGTCAGCCATATATCAGTCACACCTGTCAGCTATATATCAGTCACACCTGTCAGCCATATATCAGTCACACCTGTCAGCCATATATCAGTCACACCTGTCAGCTATATATCAGTCACACCTGTCAATCATATCAATCACACCTGTCAATATATATCAGTCACACCTGTCAGCCATATATCAGTCACACCTGTCAGCCATATATCAGTCACACCTGTCAGCCATATATCAGTCACACCTGTCAGTCCTATATCAGTCACACCTGTCAGCCATATATCAGTCACACCTGTCAGCCATATATCAGTCACACCTGTCAGCTATATATCAGTCATCAGTCACACCTGTCAGTCATATCAGTCACACCTGTCAGCCATATATCAGTCACACCTGTCAGCCATATATCAGTCACACCTGTCAGTCATATCAATCACACCTGTCAGCCACATATCAGTCACACCTGTCAGCCATATATCAGTCACACCTGTCAGCCATATATCAGTCACACCTGTCAGCCATATATCAGTCACACCTGTCAGTCATATCAATCACACCTGTCAGCCATATATCAGTCACACCTGTCAGCCATATATCAGTCACACCTGTCAGTCATATCAATCACACCTGTCAGCCACATATCAGTCACACCTGTCAGCCATATATCAGTCACACCTGTCAGCCATATATCAGTCACACCTGTCAGCCATATATCAGTCACACCTGTCAGTCATATCAATCACACCTGTCAGCCATATATCAGTCACACCTGTCAGCCATATATCAGTCACACCTGTCAGTCATATCAATCACACCTGTCAGCCACATATCAGTCACACCTGTCAGCCATATATCAGTCACACCTGTCAGCTATATATCAGTCACACCTGTCAGCCATATAACAGCCATACCTGTCAGTTATATGTCAACTAGCCTGTAAGACAACCTCAGCGCCCCCTATGTACCTATTGTTATTGTTTACATACTGACTCAAGTAAGGGGAAGTCTTTTCAAATGACCTTGTGTGTGTGTTTTATCGGTAAAACATCCAAAGAATTGAAAAAAATAAATAAATAAATAAAAATTAATATACTTTTCCCTAATCATTTTTTCTATGATTAGATTAACCCTTGAGTAAGATGATTTAAAGTATGTGAGTACATCAACATTGTACTCGAGAGTATGTCATCGAACTCAAGGGGTTAAGAGGTTATGACATTGTACTTAAGGGGTTAAGACATTATACTCAAGGGATTAAGAGCTTAACACATTGTACTCAAGGGGTTAAGACATTGTACTCAAGGGGTTAAGACATTGTACTCAAGGGGGTTAAGACATAATACCCAAATTGGGGTTATGGCATCGTACTCGGGGGGTAAAACATCGTACTCAAGATTATTAAAACGCCATACTCAAGAAAATTAAGCTATCGTACTGAAAAAAATTATTAAAACCACCAACAATGGACTCATTCTCTGCACTCAATGAGGAGGAGGAGAATGGGAGGCAGGGGAGAGGGAAAGATGAGGTAGAGAGAGAGAGAGAGCAGGAAGCAGACTGTAGGGTGAGGGAGGATTTGGTTAGCATTGTACTAAAGAGGTCAAGGAGATAACAAACGAAAGGAATGTGAAAAAATAACACCCCATGATAACGCGTCACTACTCTATCTCTCTGTTATCGTTGTGTTATCGGCTGTTATCTTATCGTGGGATTCACTATATGCGTAAAAGGTATTCCCAGAGTAACTTAAATAGAGTCGCGGTGGGGTGGTGTTAGTGTGTGTGCGTGTGTGTGTGTGTCTACCTTGACTGACTAACTGACTGAATGGACTGATTGAATTGGTTGATTGTATTGATTGACTGACTGGGCTGGGGTGGCCTAGAGTGGATTTGACTGGATTGAATGGCTGACTGATTTACTCAACTGATTGTACGAGACTGATTGAGTTAGATTGATTCACTGACTGGGCTGGATTAACTGACTGGATAACTTGACTAACGGACTATACTGCTTTGGTTAACTAACTGACTGACTGACTGACTTAGTGACTAGACTGCAATAGGCTGACTGAGACTTCACTGACTTAATTAAACAAGACTAATTAAATAACTAACAAACAAACTAATCAATTAACAAACTCCTTAAACAAACAAAACTAATTAACAAGCTAACAAAAACAAACTCTCTATCAATCTATCTAACAAAAAACACATTATCTACCTATCTACAGTATCTATCTAATTAACTAACAAAAAACATACTATCTATCTATCTATCTAACTATCTATCTAACTAACTATCTAACTAACTGCCTACGTACCTATCAAACTAACAAACTAACTGAGAGACTTCTTTCACTCGCGCCACCGACCCGACCTCTCCTTGGGCTCTTCACTGCACCCCCAGACTCCACCTCGTAGACCAAACAGCCACTAACGGCCCATAATAATCTCCCCCTGTTCATCCTTGTACACCTCAGGATGTTGGCAATGATAATGGTGTTGGTAATGGCAGTGGTGTTGGTAATGATGGTGGTGTTGACAATGACAGTGGTGTTGACAATGACAGTGGTGGTGACAATGACAGTGGTGGTGACAATGACAGTGGTACAATAAACATTATCTACTTTATTAGTGCAAAAAACATTACTAAACACACAAAAACAATATTTCCACTATACTTTTACTATCACTACCACTATTGTATACATGATCACCACAATCACTACTACTACGACAACTACCACTACTACTACTACTACTACTACGACTACTAGCACACCTCGACTCACCGTTCTCTGGATACGAAGATGGAGGAAGTGCCTTGGTCTCTTCCGTAATCTGGGCTGCACGGGGCGAGAGACAGACATTAGACACTAGCCTTTGTACACGGCCATGCGGTGGGAGGCAGGGAGGGAGGGAGGGAAGAAGGAAGAGGTGAGGGAAGGAGGGAGGGAGAGAAGGAGGGAGTGTAGAAGGGAAGGAAGGGGGCAGAACAGGAGGACATGAGGGAAGAGGTGGTGAGAAAGGAGTGGGAGGAGGAGGAGGAGGAGGAGGAGAAGGAAAGGAGAGAAAATGGGAAGTGAGGGGAGGAAGTGGTGAGGAAAGAGAGGAGAGGAGAGGGAGAAAAGGAGAATTATGAGGAGGGGGTGTAGGTGCGAGATAAGGGGAAGTGAAGGAAGGAAATGAAGAAATAAGTGATGGAAGATAACTGGGTTGAAGAAAGGAGCCGAGAAGGACAACAGTGAAGAGAGGTAGTGAGGATAATGGAGAGAGAGAGAGAGAGAGAGAGAGAGAGAGATTCGCACATAACTTACATGCACATCATATATACACTGAAGACGCCCTGACAGGAGCCAACACATACACACACATACAGGAGGAGGCAATGTAAGGCATATATATATATACAGTATATAGAAAAGCATGATATACAACACCATTATATATATATATACAGGGTGTATTTTGTCATGTTATAAAAAGGACTCCCTTCCAGGATTAGAAATGCCTCGAACAGCACCTTGGATCACTGTCTATATTCCAATCCTAGACGGGGTTTTCTGTCAACAATATACATGGAAAATGTGTACCCAATTAGTGTTTTAATATATATACAAATATTTTATACAGGGGACTTCATACTGGTGAAAATATGGTACCAGCATGCTTTAGATACGACTGTCACAACACAATGTTAATTTGGCTATTAGTAAGGTAATAAAACTACAAATTATAAAAACAAACATTAGAAAACATACAAACACATATAAATATTCAAAACAAACTCGTATTAACAAGACAGGTTTATTCTCATATCTTCACCAACAAGATATTCTAAAATTATGTTCTTTAATATGCACAGTAATTAGATTCACCGTAATAAAAAATAAACTAATTGAAATTTAACCTGTAACAATTAATAATAAAAACTTAATAAAACACTTAAAATTTAAATTAAATTAAATTTAAAAAAAAAGATAAATCGTGTGGTGTTAATTTGCATACTCTCACAAGTTCGCAGTTTGAATCGAGTTTATTAGAAGACAAAAGCGACTGTCCAGAAATTTCGTAGGAATGATATAGGCGGTGAGGACTGACTGCCATGGTAGGCGGTAATGGTAGGTTGTAAGGGTAGGCGGTAATGGTAGGTGGGAATGGTACGCGGTAATGGTGGGTGGTAAGGGTAGGTGGTAAGGGTAGGCGGTAAGGGTAGGCGGTAAGGGTAGGCGGGAATGGTAGGTGGGAATGGTAGGTGGGAATGGTAGGTGGGAATGGTAGGCATAGGCAGAGGTGATTGAGACTAGCCATGACATATAGCCTACAATCCTGACAGCAATGCCAACACCTGCAATAATGACAACACCTGCAACAATGACAACACCTACATCAATGACAACACCTACATCAATGACAACACCTACAGCATTGACAACACCTGCAGCATTGACAACACCTGCAGCATTGACAACACCTACATCAATGACAACACCTACATCATGACAACACCTGCAATAATGACAACACCTGCAGCATTGACAACACCTGACGACACCTGCAACAATGACAACACCTACAGCATTGACAACACCTGCAATAATGACAACAGCAAGAGCCACCAAACGAACTTCGCCGCCTTCCTTCAGTAAATAATTCAAATCATGACCTTCACGATCTTGGTAACAGCAGTTGTGACAGTCAGTAACACCAGTAACAGACGGGAGGGGGACAGGAAGAAAGTGCGGTAGGTAGACAGGAAAGCAGGAAAAGAGAAGACAAGAAGTATGGTATGGGAGGAAGAGAGGGTGCAAGGAGGAAGGGTGGGGCTGTGGTGTTCCGTCATATGAATTATTAAGAGGCGCCCTCCACCCCCTGGCGCCACACTATTTGACGACTCACCCACACGACACGCCCTCCTTCCCTCCCTCGTCACCCTTACTCTCTTCCTCATTCCCCCCCCCTCCCTGGTAACCTCCCTCTCTGTCTGTCACCCTCCCTCCCCCTCCCTATTTGTCACCCTGCCACGCTTCCCTTTCTACAACACATCCATTCATTCTATATTTACCTTACTCTTCTCTCTCTCTCCATCAATTCCTTATTCTCTTCGTCTTCCTCCTCTCCCTCCTCCATTTACCATTTCCCTCCATCACTCCCCCACCCACTATCACCACCATGTCAGCGTTGCACCTGGGATTACCAATGTATTTATTGCCACTGATTGCAATCTTGAGCCAGCCATCTGCAACATTTATTCCCGGTAAATAATTCACTCTGAAGGTATTTACGTACCAGTTTAAACCCGGTAAATAAGTCACTCTAAAGGTATTTACGTAAGTCTTTAAACCCGGTAAATATATCACTGAATGCGTTTACGTACCTAAACCCAGTAAATATATCACTCTATATGTGTTTACGTAGCAGTTTAAACCCGGTAAATATGTCACTCTGGAGGTGTTTACGTAGCAAGTAATACTGTATAACTTTTATGGATGTGATAAGTCGGTTCACTGCCTCACGTTTATTTGACCAGCCTGATGGACTTTTTCACGGAAGAGCGGATTATTTTTCTAGAGGTTTTATGTTAATTGTGATCTATTCTTGTACAGCTTTGTTTCATTATCCTCCAAGGGCAGATTAGAGGAAGAAAAGTTATATGACTAGAGAAACGACGTATTATAATTAGCAGTTAATAGGAAACGATATAATAAGGAGATAAAAAGTCATAATTAGATTAAAACTACTTTATAATTATTGAAAGTAAGTTAACAATTAGTATTTAATGAACAATACAGTATTTCGAGAATTTATTTGGCTCTCAATAAAAATATCCGTATTTTTAGTATCCAAATTTGTTGAAGTATTACAAATATATTTCCTTTTTTTAAGCAAATTTATTTTTCAGGCTTAAATGCATGATTTTTAATAAATTATAATTAATGTATTACAATTTCAAACACAACGACCGTCGCCTCTGATAACAAAGGCATTCTATTTGCACCAACTAATTACTCAGTATGAAACACAATAGCGTTATAGTAATTCAGGGTTACGTACAAAAACATACCAATACTTACATGTCAATAATAAAACACAATTCAATCCCTCATCGCGTGCAAAGATGTACTCACATCCTCAACAGCTGGCACATCTGATCATCATAATCCGCTCACGTGCACGAAATCAGCTGATAACTGACGCTTCACTCCAGGCATTCCGCATCAGCTGAGTAACCACAACATACCAGGCACATCTAAGGCTCCCACGTGGTGAAGTGTTTGTAAACATATGACGTCATCCCTCCCACGTGGTCTCCATGTGGCTGTCACTGTCCAGTAAACATTTACTGCTCGTGTCACTGCCACTTGTTGACGTGCCAGGTGACGAGAATTTCCCTCCTCCTGCTCCTCTTCCTTTTCCTCCTCCTCTTCGCCCTCTTCTTCCTTTACCCACTCCTCTTCATCTTTCCATTTCATCCTCGTTTTCATCCCCTTTTCCTCCTCTTCCTGTTTTCTCTTCTTTCTCCTCCGAGCAGCCAGACCAGCCTGTCCATATGTACGGTATACGGAATGCACGTCCCACCGAGAGACCACGTCGACCGCAAGTCAGCAAGCGCATTCACCTAGGTCAGTCTGCGCATATTTAAAACGGAATGCACAAATCACTAATCCACGGCAGGACCTATGCGCAGTGAGCGGCAACCACCACTCTTGGCAGCTCAAGATAAAAGCCAGACTGTCACACTGTTTAATTCAACCAAAAGTAAACGAAACCAAACACCAACACGACCACGTGAAAAACATTAACCCCCCCACACTGAGTATGGGGTGTATAATAAACAAGAAGCTATACGTGGCAAAATCCCATTCTCTCTCTCTCTCTCTCTCTCTCTCTCACACACACAACACGCAAAATGGAGTACTGTTAAATACAAAAGAAATTATGAAACAGCAGCATAAATCAAACACAACGGCAAATATGTAACACAAACTGTAAATGATATGTACATCTATTCACATATTCAACACAAGGTAATAAATTTCCCCATACCATAACCCCCATCTAAAATACTGTACACTAATTTTGAACCCGTGTTGGGCGATACCTCCTCCACCTTGGTAGCTAAAAAGTCGAGTGATGGCGCCCCCTCCCCCCCCCTCTCACACACACACTTCAAACCCCCCTTGTGGTAGGGTGAGCCTTGACATGGCTTAATTAACTAACCCACCTAATGAAAGAGCTGAAACGTCAACACCAGCCATGCAAGAGTCTCCCCCCACCTTGCCTCTCTACCCAAACAGAAAACGGAGTGCAGGAGAGGAGAGGATAGAGGGAGGGGAGGGGAGGGGGGAGAAAGTGGTTATCAATGAGAAGTAGAGGGAGGGGAGGAGGGAGAAAAGGAGGGAGGGGGAATGGAGGGAGAGGGAGAGTGACACACTGACTCCCAGGTTACCAAGGGCCGCGCTGAGCTAATCGAAGGTCACTCCTTACTAATTTACCAACTGACTGACTGACTGACTTACTTACCACCTTGCTGAGCCGGGGCGGGTAATCTTACAGTCCTCAATCTTTTACATGCTATTCATCTCTCTGCCCATAACACCACTTCCTACGACCTCTGGCACTACTACTTCACCCAGGCACTACCTTGACCCATGACCTGTTTCACTTACTTCCCTCCCAGGCACTACCTCGACCCATGACCTGTTTCTCTTACTTCCCTCCCAGGCACTACCTCGACCCATGACCTGTTTCACTTACTTCCCTCCCAGGCACTACCTTGACCCATGACCTGTTTCACTTACTTCCCTCCCAGGCACTACCTCGACCCATGACCTGTTTCCTCTTTACTTCCTCCCAGGCACTACCTCGACCCATGACCTGTTCTTCACTTACTTCCTCCCAGGCACTACCTTGACCCATGACCTGTTCTCTTACCCCATTTCTCCCAGGCACCTTACCTCGACCCATGACCTGTTTCACTTATTTCCCTCCCAGGCACTCACTCTCGACCCATGACCTGTTTCACGTATTTCCCCTCCCAGGCACTACCTTGACCCATGACCTGTTTCACTTACTTCCCTCCCAGGCACTACCTCGACCCATGACCTGTTTCTCTTACTTCCCTCCCAGGCACTACCTCGACCCATGACCTGTTTCACTTACTTCCCTCCCAGGCACTACCTCGACCCATGACCTGTTTCACTTACTTCCCTCCCAGGCACTACCTCGACCTTAATTACAGTCGTAGCCTCTGTAATCACCCCCGACAAATAGACTGTAATCTGAGAACCATTTGTCAGTCTGCCCAGTTCCCGCCATTACGTCTTGTTTATTGTCATTATATTCATTATTCCTACCATCATTTTCATTTCTTGTTATTATTCCCATTATTACTGTTATTGCCGTTATTATCTAAATCACTGCCATTATTCGTATACTATTATTCAAATTACCATCATCATCATCATCATTACACTAATACGCAAAGCTCCCTGAAGCCGATTCTACGCATTAACTGCATCGCTAGGCGCACCACCACACACACACATACACACTGCGCTTCTCCGACGACCAAGCGCCTGTTCAAAATCATGCGCATGAGTGCACAATCCCACGTGCGCATCCCCACGCATGAGGAAGGGTGATGCCCGACTGTTTGTTTGTTTACAATATAAATGGTGTGAGCCGCAGAACTGGGAAAAAAGTGAGTGTGAGTGAGGTGTTGAGTGGAGAGGGAGGGGAAGTGGAGGGGGAGAGGGAAGTGGAGGGGGGAGGTGAAGGGGGATGATGGTGTGTTTACTTGTTTAGGGCAGCGAAGGATGTGGGTCAACCTCCATCCCTCTTACATCTGCCTCTCCCTACCTCCCTCCTCCCCCTTACCTACCCTCATGCTCCCTTCCCCTCCTCACACTAGAACACGCTCTTCTCCCCACACTCTAGCTCTCTTCCCTCCTCCCCACACACACTACTGTAGGTCACATCCTCCCCACACACACTAGGTCACCCCCTTCTCCCCACACACACTAGGTCACAGCCTCCCTCCCACACTAGGTCAACCCCTCCTATCTCCTCCCCAGACACTAGGTCACAGCCTCCCTCCCACACTAGGTCAACCCCTCCTATCTCCTCCCCAGACACTAGGTCACAGCCTCCCTCCCACACTAGGTCGACTACCTTGACCCATGACCTGTTTCACTTACTTCCCTCCCAGGCACTACCTCGACCCATGACCTGTTTCTCTTACTTCCCTCCCAGGCACTACCTCGACCCATGACCTGTTTCACTTACTTCCCTCCCAGGCACTACCTCGACCCATGACCTGTTTCACTTACTTCCCTCCCAGGCACTACCTCGACCTTAATTACAGTCGTAGCCTCTGTAATCACCCCCGACAAATAGACTGTAATCTGAGAACCATTTGTCAGTCTGCCCAGTTCCCGCCATTACGTCTTGTTTATTGTCATTATATTCATTATTCCTACCATCATTTTCATTTCTTGTTATTATTCCCATTATTACTGTTATTGCCGTTATTATCTAAATCACTGCCATTATTCGTATACTATTATTCAAATTACCATCATCATCATCATCATTACACTAATACGCAAAGCTCCCTGAAGCCGATTCTACGCATTAACTGCATCGCTAGGCGCACCACCACACACACACATACACACTGCGCTTCTCCGACGACCAAGCGCCTGTTCAAAATCATGCGCATGAGTGCACAATCCCACGTGCGCATCCCCACGCATGAGGAAGGGTGATGCCCGACTGTTTGTTTGTTTACAATATAAATGGTGTGAGCCGCAGAACTGGGAAAAAAGTGAGTGTGAGTGAGGTGTTGAGTGGAGAGGGAGGGGAAGTGGAGGGGGAGAGGGAAGTGGAGGGGGGAGGTGAAGGGGGATGATGGTGTGTTTACTTGTTTAGGGCAGCGAAGGATGTGGGTCAACCTCCATCCCTCTTACATCTGCCTCTCCCTACCTCCCTCCTCCCCCTTACCTACCCTCATGCTCCCTTCCCCTCCTCACACTAGAACACGCTCTTCTCCCCACACTCTAGCTCTCTTCCCTCCTCCCCACACACACTACTGTAGGTCACATCCTCCCCACACACACTAGGTCACCCCCTTCTCCCCACACACACTAGGTCACAGCCTCCCTCCCACACTAGGTCAACCCCTCCTATCTCCTCCCCAGACACTAGGTCACAGCCTCCCTCCCACACTAGGTCAACCCCTCCTATCTCCTCCCCAGACACTAGGTCACAGCCTCCCTCCCACACTAGGTCACCCCCTTCTCCCTTTTACTCACACTTACTGTACACTTAACCTAACCTAGCCTAACCTAACCTACTTTAAACGAACCTAATCAAACCTAACCAGGCCAAACCTAATTAAACCTCAACAAACCTTATTTAATGTTAAGTAACGTAATTTAACAATGATCCAACATAATTATACCGCAACAAACATGACCCAATGTAATTTGACCTAAGAGGAGCAAATGTGTAGGAATAGGGAGGAGAGGGTAGTCTATATCCTGTTAGTAAAATGCCATCATCTTTTAACAGGTGCCACTAACTGTTAACAAGTGCCACTAACTGTTAACAGGTGCCACTAACAATCAGCAAGTGCCAAGGACCACTAAACAAGTACCGCCACCACTCCCACAATCTAGTGGTCATATTTCATCTACATTCACCGTTTCCTGAACATTCACGTTCTTTCAACATTCACGTAATTAAATATACTTACAGAGAGCGTGTGTGTGCGTGTGTGTGTGTGTGTGTGTGTGTGTAAACAAGTCATGTGTTTACGTTCATAATAAAAACTAAAGAAAATGCAAGGTAAGTGAGAGTGGGTGAGAGAAAGGTGAGAGTGGATGAGAGAAAGGTGAGAGTGGGTGAGAGAAAGGTGAGAGTAGGTGAGAGAAAGGTGAGTGGATGAGAAAGGTGAGAGTGGATGAGAGAAAGGTGAGAGTAGGTGAGAGAAAGGTGAGAGTGGATGAGAGAAAGGTGAGAGTGGGTGAGAGAAAGGTGAGAGTAGGTGAGAGAAAGGTGAGAGTGGATGAGAGAAAGGTGAGAGTGGGTGAGAGAAAGGTGAGAGTGGATGAGAGAAAGGTGAGAGTGGATGAGAGAAAGGTGAGAGTGGATGAGAGAAAGGTGAGAGTGGATGAGAGAAAGCATCTCTCATGGAGGTGAATGAAAGTACCGTTGTGTGATAGGAAGCAGATGAACGGGCGGAAGGAAGGAGGTAAGGAAGGAAGGAAAGAGGAAGGAAGAAGGAAGGGGGAAGGAAAGGAAAGAGGAGGTGAATGAAGGAAGGAAGGAAGGAAGGAAGGAAGGAAGGAAGAAGGAAGGAGTGAAGGAATGTTGTTGAAGGAAGGAAGGAAGAAAGAAGAAAAGGAAGGAAAAGGAAGGAAGGAAGGGAGACAAGAATGAAAGATTGAAGGAATGGGAGAATATAGGAAGGAGGAAGGAAGGTGGCAGAGTGAAAAGGATGAAGGAAACATATAAAAGAGAAGAAGAAGGAAGTAGGGGTACAGAGGGAGAGACGGAAGGGTGTAGAGTGAAGGAGGTACAGAGTGAGGGAGGGAGGGGTAGGGGCGGGGGTACAGAGTGAGGGAGGGAGGGTAGGGATAGATGGGCCGGGACGGGTAGTGATGGTGTGGGTCACGTGCTAAGCCGTTGCTAGCATGCCAAGTGCTCAACCCGCATGCCCACTCCCACACCCTCACCACCCGTCTTGTTGCCTCCACCCTCACCACCACCACCCTCACTACCCTTACCACCACCAAAAATGCCCATCTTCGTATTTATGGATTGCCGGGTTTTTTTTTATAAATCTCTCTCTCTCTCTCTCTCTCTAGAACGTGTCAGCCTAAGACGTTTCTTGATCTAAAACGTTTAATTACATCCCATAACCCAAACGCGGTCAATACACACCTGTAAACCTCGAGTCAAAACACCTTTGTCACACCTTTGCCTCCAACCCCCCGCCCCCCAAAGGTCCAAACGTGTTAAGAGCGCGACAGATCACTCCCACAGACACACTTGGGGCGAGGACAGTGAAACAGTATGCCGGGTCAGGTGGGTCTACGTGTGGATGATTTAAGACGCTGGGGGCCGCCTTCTGATGATGATGCAGTAGTAGGAAGGAAACACCATCGTCCTGCCTTGTTTTATTACCTGTGTTTGTTGCTTGTGTTTGTTTGGTGTTTTTGTTGATGTTTCTTAGTGAGTAATTGAACTTTATTGATTTTGTTGTTGTTTTTTTTTAATCTAAGTTTTATTGTTGTTTATGTCTGGTGTTTTTCTTGATGTTTCTTAGTGTTTATTTTTTTTATTATAGATTGACTGGAATTTTATTATTTATTTGTTTAATTTTATTGATTTCACTTTAGTTTTATTAAGAGTTTTCATTTTAGTTTTTTCCCAAATTATTTACCTCATCGTATTTCAAATTTAGCAGACCTCTGAGACCACTGGACAGATAATAGGCAGACCAAGATATCGTGGAGCTATACCACATACATATACTGTATACTGTTGTGTGTATTTCTGGGTTACACATAAAGAGAAGGAGGAGGATGAAGATGATGAAGCCAGGGGAAGACACAAAGGCAAAGTAACTGACAGGGAATGACATTGCAACCTCTATGCACTTTAAACTTTGCAATGTGATGAGGAGTTTCTATCACTGTGTGGGTGTGTGTGTGTGTCGATATGAGGGGAGAAAGGAAAAGACAGAAAAGAGAGAAGATATGAGAAGAAGAGAGATGTAAAGAGAGAAAGATAGAGGTAGAGAGAGAAGAGAACAGACAGAGATAGAGAGAGAAAAAAGAGAAGATAGACGGGAGAAGAGAACAAGCAGAGAGAGAGAGAGAGAGAATACCCCCAGTGGAGCGAGTACTGCTCAAGGTACAGCTGGTATCCGGGAGTCACAAATGCTATCTCTAAGAATCTATACTAAGGCCGATGCTCCTTTGTTTTTGGTTTTGTTTATTTACGTACCATATACACAGACCTAAGACTTTGAAACAGCTGCAAGCATGAGCCTATATGCAGCTAAAACTAAAACACGGCTATTATTATGAGCCTGTATGAAGCTAAAACTGAAACAGCTGTAATTATGAGCCTATATGAAGCCAAAACGGAAACACAGCTGTAATTATGAGCCTATATGAAGCTAAAACTAAAACACAACTGTAATTATGAGCCTATATGAAGCTAAAACTGAAACAGCTGTAATTATGAGCTTATATGAAGCTAAAACTAAAACACAACTGTAATTATGAGCCTATATGCAGCTAAAACTGAAACACGGCTTTTATTATGAGCCTGTATGAAGCTAAAACTAAAACACAACTGTAAATATGAGCCTATATGAAGCTAAAACTAAAACAGCTATAATTATGAGCCTATATGAAGCTAAAACTAAAAACACAGCTATAATTATTAGACTATTATAAAACACACTCTAAAACACAGCTGTAGATATCACCCTTCTCATCCATAACAAACCACGGTACAGTACCCTTACCCTCCTCTAAATGGTACGAGGGTGATACTCTACATCTACGCTACAGTACACTACACCCAATGACCCCTCCCCCCCCTCTCTCTCTCTCTCCTCCTCTCTCACTTAAAACCATCTCTGATATGCGTGACATTACTTAGTTTTAGGAAGGTCCCCAGTGACTCACCCTATGGGACACTGACCTTTAGAGGGTTGGGTTCACAATTCACAAAGGCCCTTAATATGAATTCCTCCCCTTAACACCCCCTCCCCCCCCCACACCCCCACCCTACCTCTCTGGAGATGTGAGAACGTACGTACCCTCGCTCTCTTCCACTACGCCATATTGGTGGATGCTAGAAGAAAAAGTCTGTAGTGCACTCAGAATCGACCTTAACTTTACGATTTTCCTTCCGTCTTTGAGAATCGACCGACAAGTTGCCTTAAATATACGAGTTTCTTTTCTCACAGAGGATAAATTCAACGAGTGCATCTTTTTGTGAGTAACTAGACTTGTGGCCACTTGTTTAGGCTACACCACACCGCTGATAAGTGAAAAATATGACTGGTAATATTATCCTCGAATATATTATTATTAAAAACAACAACCACCACCAGCACCACCACCATCATCAACAACAATAATAATAATAATAATAATAATAAAACGATGTAACCAAAAATAATAATGACAAGAACAATAATAATAATAATAATAATAATAATAATAATAATAATAATAATAATAATAATAATAGTAATAGTAATAATAACATTGAGTTATCTAAATTAAATTTTTAAACAAATAGAAAATAATGCGTTACTTCTAACAATAACTAAAGACTGTTCGTGAGAGTAGGCTACCAGTCCCCCCCCCCCCTACGAGTGCCTGACCTTGACAAGAATACACCTTAAGATAAGCCTCAAGTGATCAAGTCTTAATAAGCAACAGCAGAGATTTTTTTAGATTGCCCCGAGGGGCTAGTTTAATGGCACCCCTTACATCCTGTGCAAGGTGAAGTGCAGAAGCGTTTACAGCGCCCATCTGGGAAGCATGCGGAGTTCATGCTTGCTTTTATGACTCGTGCATTAAGGGCGTAAAAGCCTGAAGGGTCATGGGTTTTGTCAGCAAGTTACATAAAGTGACAGAATGTTGAGTGTGTGGGGGGAAATTTCCCGGGCAGCGTTTAGTTTTTCAGCCCCTCTATGACCAGCACACACACACACACACACACACCATAAAGAACATAACCTAACACAGCTTTTTAAAAGTCCTTAAGCAGGTCTACCAAGAATAAGACATTGTATATGTTAAGTTTAATGCATGTATTGCCTTACATTAATATTTACACAGACAGAAGTGAGGCGAAAATAAGCTTTTACTTAAGAAGGAAGCTTGCATCATCATCATCATCATCATCATCATCATCATCATCACCATCATCATCATCCTCATCAATAGCACCAATTACCCCCATTCAACCCCATCCCTTTTCCTTTCCACCGTCTCCTATCCCATTCATCCCACCTCCCCTCCCATTCTACACCACCCCCCAAGCCACCCCAAGCCCCTCCTGAGCTGGCCCCTCTCCTCACCCCACCATCTCCCCAGCCCAGACTGTTGTGTACGCCGTCACCCTCCTGGCAGCACCAGCGGGACCTTACACGTATCATTCATCTTCTCGCTCGGGCTGCCTCGCCTTCCACAGACTCTGACAGATCTCTTGACTCTGAAGCCACATGACATCATCCTACTCGACTCATTTACAATTCTATACATTATTTAAGGTACAGCATATTAAACACATACAGGTTCTAGACGTTATCTCAAGAATGCAATGTGTGTATGAGGTGTGTGTGTGTGTGTGGGTGTGTGTGTGTGTGTGTGTGTGAGTGTGTGTGTGTGTGTGTGTGTGTGTTGCGTGTGTCGAATAAGGAAGAAATTTGTAATAGCTGAAGTTGATGATATTTCCAATTCATTTTTTTTACATATATTTCTTCAAACATTTGTAAAATTTCATCTAGGAAAAAAAAACCTCGCTTTTAAATGGATTTATCAAAAGGCAAGAATTCCAATAATATTTTCTCGTGTTGTTTTAAGGGAGTTTGGAGTTTGTTGAAAGAAAAGTAAAACACACACACACACACACACACACACACACACACACACACACACACACACACACACGTCTCCACTAGGGTTATGGCTGCCAAGTGTGTGTGTGTGTGTGTGTGTGTGTGTGTGTGTGTTTTTTTGCCGGTAGCTCCCTCGCTCAACTGGTTCGCGATAAAACTGAACCAAAACAAAGAGGAAATTTACTGTCAGAGAAGCGGGAAACAACTTAATGGAGATAGAGAATGTGGAGAATAAAAACATGTTGAGAGAGAGAGAGAGAGAGAGAAATCAAGTAAAATATGATGATGAAACCCCGAGCGAATCAAGACAGGTAAGATGGAAAACCAGTATAGAGAGAGAGAGAGAGAAGACATAAAAGACAATACTATACAGCCTACGACTCTCTCTCTCTCTCTCATACATCTTCACTTACGAGGAATATTTTCATCTTACGAATTACTGAGAATCTACAACTAAAAAATCCACACTCCCTGTCACCCTAACCTAACCTAACCTAACCTAACTTAACCTAACCTATACTGTACGTTTTCTATGCGGGATCGACTGTCAGCTGTTCCGTGTTTACGTCGCCAGCCATTTGACCACTTTCTCTCACCCAGTCTCTCCTATCTCACTTTCTCTCACCCAGTCTCTCCTATCTCACTTTCTCTCACCCAGTCTCTCCTATCTCACTTTCTCTCACCCAGTCTCTCCTATCTCACTTTCTCTCACCCAGTCTCCTAACTCACTTTCTCTCACCCAGTCTCTCCTATCTCACTTTCTCTCACCCAGTCTCTCCTATCTCACTTTCTCTCACCCAGTCTCTCCTATCTCACTTTCTCTCACCCAGTCTCTCCTATCTCACTTTCTCTCACCCAGTCTCTCCTATCTCACTTTCTCTCACCCTGTATCTCCTCTACACCTTCTCTCCCTTTCATTCCGATACTTTTATTCACTTAGTTCTCTCCCCTCCGTATCTCTCTATTAATTCTCTCATTCTCGCTACATTCACCCTGTCTCATTCTCTTCCATTCTCTCCCCTCATTCTCATACTGTCTCTTCCATTCTCCCCCTCATTCTCATACTGTCTCTTCCATTCTCCCCCTCATTCTCATACTGTCTCTTTCATTCTCCCAATCATTCTCTTTCAATCTCTCCCTCAGTCTCTCTTATTATCTTCCTCATTCCCTCATTCTCATACTGTTTCTTTTATCTCCCTCATTCTTTTTCAATCTCTCCCTCATTCTTTTTCAATCTCTCCCCCATTCTCCCTCACTCTCAAGCTGACAACAAACACACTCTCTACGCTGCCCTTCGCCAATTTCCGGGATCCAGTCCACACCCAGCCACTTGATATGACATTCCGAGGCGCCTGAGTTGTTGTCTTGGTGTTTTTTCAAGGCTGTAGTGGGTGGGGGTGGGTGGAGTGGGTGGGGTGGAGTGGGGTGAGGAGGTGGGGATGATGGTGAAGGTAATGTGGTGGGATAGGGTTGATGTGTGGGGGTAAGTGGAGGGAGGTAGAGGGAAGGGGGTGTAGTAGTGAGATGGTAGTGTGGTGGAGGAAGATGGAGTGTGTGAGTGGTGAAGGAAATGAAAAGAGGAGATTTAAAGTGAGGATTTTTCTTTTCTTTCTCTATCTATCGTTCCTCCTCTTCCCCTCCTCATCACTCCTCCTCTTCTTCTTCCCTTCCCCATCATTCCTCTTCTACCCTCTCCCTCTCACCATCATTTATCCTCTTTATCCTCCTTCCTATCCCCCCATCCCAAGAAAGAGATGAATACCCTCCCCCTCAGGCTAATGGGAGAAGCCTTCACTTTAATTATGTGATTGGGTTGTTTACATGTTGCTGCTGCTGTGGAGGAAGGCGGAAGCAAGTTTGTTTACACTGCTACTGTGTAATGTCATCAAGTGTTAGAGAGAGAGAGAGAGAGAGAGAATATCACCCACATTATGCTTAATAGGTTTTAATCAAGGTCTGATGATCTAGTACATCTTCAAACGATATATCACCTTTCACATCTCTGGAACTTGAGGCTGAAGTCCCTGATGAAGATAACGCTCTGTGTGTGTGTGTGTGTGTGAGTGTGTGTGTGTGTGTGTGTGAGTGTGTGTGTGTGTGCGTGTGTGTGTGTGTGTGTGTGTGTTGAGATTAAGGTCAGGTTTAGGGAGTGAAGATGGTGCCGAGGAAATGATTATATCGTAGGAGTCTGTCTCGTAAAACTCTCTTTTCTGTGTGTGTGTTTTATTTCCCTCGTCTGGTTGGTGTTGTGATGGTGTACCCGGCATGTTGTGAAATGTTGCTAAGTGTAATCTCTCTCTCTCTCTCTCTCTCTCTCTCCCCCCCCCCTCTCTCTCTCTCATGCCCTAACAAACCTGCACCTCACCTAACTAAAACTATTCCTATATGGTTAAATTTCTTCTTTGGAGTATTTTCTTGTCAAACTATTTAGCTTAAATTTGCCAAACTATTAAGCTTCAACTTATAAAATCATTATGATTCAATTTTAAACACAGAAACCTTTAAATTTCCGACTTGAGGATATAACTTTTCTTTTCAATTTACGGTCAACTTGGTCCTTCAACTCTCAACTTAGAATCGTCAACTTGGATTTCCATCTTTCCAGTTTCAACTATCCATCCCATCAACTTCTCCCCTCCTCCCCCCACCCGCCCCTCTCTCTCACCCCCAGTCCCTCACGTCCTCCCTCCCACCTCTTCCTCCTCTCCCTCCAACCTGCCCCCCTCCCTCCTCTCCCTTACTCCCTTAAACCAACCCTTCCTCACGCCTGCCTGCCTGCCTGCTCGGTGCCCCTAATTACCCTTACCAGCACCAACAAAGTAAACACAATTAACATAATGTGTGTGTTTAAAAGGGGATATAAACACAATGTAAAACTACACCAAGAAACTGATGACATGTAATCCAATGTTTACAAGACGACTAACAACACCCACAGAAAAAGAACACACACAAAGCAAAAGTTTCTTGCAACAACAGCCCGTAAAGCCATGGTAAATATTTCAAAACAAAGACACTCACTGCAAAGACACTCACAACAAAGACACTCACTGCAAAGACACTCACAGCAACGCAACACCAAACAACTTGTGACAGTGGTAGTATATACAAGGTGTTCACAGTATCACGCTGGAACACTCACAGTAATGTAAGGCCAACACAGCTTCAGATATCATTGTTTACAAGATCCTTAAAACACACACACACACACACACACACACACACACACACACAACACACACACACACACACACACACACACACACACACAACATAATGATATATGCAAATTAGCACTAGAATGAAGACACACATTCCATATTTAGGCAAAGACATGACAACAGATCCTCGTTCAAATGCGTCTATTACGTCATTGGAAAAACAATTCGCAATTATATTATCGAAGCATAAAACAAAAGTATCTATGGCTATTATTTTATCTCTACAAATTTCAATTAAGCATATTTCTATCCAATTGTTTTCATTACTACATGTTACCTTCACTATTTAATATTTATTCCCAAGACTTATTAACCATTCATGAATTTTTAATCGTATCATGTAACTAACCCAACTATGTCGTCAGAGGAGCATTAACAAACGACAAGCAAAACAAGGAGTGTCAAATCCCTCTGTCGAGATAAGACTGTCGACAGCATCTCTATCAACACTACGACCATCTAATTTACAAGTCCAAACACAAATGCAAACATAAGTGCCAAGTGCCTTAGAGATTTTAAGTAAGGAACTCTGTCAATGGAACAAGTTTCAATGGAGGAGTAAGATGCTTGAAGATGTTGTACTCTGCACGAGGCCAGGAGCGTTACCATGCAGAATTAGGCTTGGTACTTTACATGATAATGGTAACTCGTCGCTGTCGGAATTGTAAGTTGGGCCGCATCTTGTTCTCAACGTTTTAATCTTCGCATCTTCCCGTCTTTAACACTGTATTTTCATCGGATTTTTCGTGACTATAAGTTAGAAGCCACAACATAATCTCGACTAATTTAAAAAACCAGCGTAGATTATTTACGTCTTGTGATTACAATCTCTGTATCGTCGGGTCTATCATAATCAAGACAACTTCTCGACTTTTATTATCTCGGCAACTTTACGCCTTTAAATTATCGTGTCAGAAATACCACGCCTTTAAAATAATAATCGCCGCGGTATCTTACACCTCAGATGAAAACCCTCACCCCCCCCCCCCTTCACATTTCAATCATCGTCCATAATAAAGTTTATTATCCTTCGGGAATGTGTCGTGCTGCCTGTGTGTGTAGGGGAATGGGGCATCCTGACGCAGCTTAATGGCCATAAACCCGTCATCCACAGTGGAACTCCTGGTCCTTACACCCACTTAGACAAACGTGATGGAATTCCCCCCACCACATAGGATTACTGTACTGTGTCGCCTCTTACGATAGGATAGCTTACAGTCTTACTTGTACTATTACACTCTATGAATAAAAGATAACTTACACTTATATATACTTCTTATTGTATTGTAAGTATTGTACTATGATAAAAAATGGTTAACTGTGGTAAGACTTAGTTATCTGATTTCAGGAAAGTAACCATTCTCCTTGAAATATTAACAAACCGTAGATGAATACTGTAATTTAATCTATATTGCCTACATCCAGTCATATTCCTTAGTTGAAATATCTTGTGTATTACTGTACTGAAAAATTCTCAAACAACACACTCGTGGATCAAACGCTTTAGTGTAGAAAATTCCCACAGCTCAGCCACTCCCAGCACCGGACCTTCCAACGACCTCAGAGTGAAGATTACTGAGCGAATTAACCCTCTTAATGGTTAATTGTTGTCGTCGGGTGTAGAAACCGACTTTGTGAATGGTGGTTGAGGACCTGGCAGTTGTAGCCTCTAAATCAATTAACACAACAACAATGGATTGTTATTAATGTACGCTCACTCAACCGTAATTTATGATCAGTTTAATTTTGCTCTTAAGAATCATCATCATCCTCCTTGTAGCCAAGCATCTCTCGTGCGACCTTTCCCTCTGGTTTAACCCATCCCACCCACCCACCCTGTAGCCTAGCAACTCCTCACTACAGCGCCCTTTTGTCTGACATTCTCGCTAACTTGATGCCTCTTAATATTTCCTAAGTTTTAACACAATGTCGTCTAGTGTAGATACAAAGACTGAGCGAATGGTGCCTCAAGACCCTGGGCGATGAAGCACTTGAGAATATTAAAACCCAAGAAAATTTTCACTTCCTCTTGACCAACCAGTTCCCTTCTCTTGCCTGGTTCACCTCTCCAGTCCCGGATGCCATCACCTGTCTTACTCCCTCCCTCTACGTCTCTCTCTCTCTATCTCTCTCCCTCCAGATAACTAATACTGCCAAATCTTGTCCTTGGGGGCCGCCACATCTTTACATTGTAACTCAGGCGTCGAGAAACACACATTGCAGCCAACCTTAACACGAGACTTAACAGCCAATATCTCTTAACATGCAGCGGCAGTCGGAATGTATTAATACCTAACCAGGCGCGACTTCCCCCGCCTGCCTCCTGAATGCCTAAACACCTTGACGAAGAAGACCTTACCGCCCCGCTACTACTCCTGGAGATGACCTCAGCCTCCTGCTCCTTCAAGTCTTCACACCTGCCCAGACTTAAGCAACTGAGCAGACGAGTTTTAGGTAGCTACGTGATCTCTCGGGATTTCTGTATGGAGTGTAACACAGAATCCCTCCTATAACTTAAGAAGGTATTATTGTCACCGATTAGTCAGCCTATAGAAAGGACCTTAATGGGTATATAAGCATAGGAGAGTTTTTGATTGGCTATCCATGGGTGAATCTTCTTGTTGTTTGCCATTGTTTGTTTACCTATAGTCTATGTACATGTTGAATCACTGAATTTATATGACGATTTTACTCTCTATTTATTCTGGTGATTTCTACAATAAAGTTACCAAGACGTGATCATTGGCTGCCTTAAACCTCACTTGAAGAAACATCCATCAGTTAGATCCAGCAAAAAGAACACCGAATTGACTAAATGCATCCCAAAGCTGGCTACCTTGTTTGGATTAATTAAAATATATCCAAATTAATTACCTTTAAATAATAATACATCTCTTCAAAGCAAAACTAACATAAACAAGATTGTATTACCAGGAAAATCAGGGCTATTGCTGCACCCTTACGTTAACCAAGTGAAGTAATCAAGTGCAAAACAATTCAGGTGCGGCAATCAGTTTCTGGATCGGCTACCTGTTACAAGCGCTTGACAAATCGCACGTCAGAACACAACTTACCTGCTGCTATCCCTAATAATAACCCCAGGATGCATTAACACCGTAACAATTTGCTGCTAGGCCTACATCTAAGCCTACAGTGTATTAGACCTAACCCCATTATCGGTCATTCGCATGAAGCCTCGTAGGTTGAGAGCACTGGTTTGGTGTTTGTCTACTGAAGTACACAATCATTGAAGTCAAGACATATTAAATTATACAAGTTTTAAATTATAGATTATAATTCGTAAACAACAATTTTCAATCTTTATATTCAGTTTATTCATGAAGTGATGAAGCAGTGTGAGAGAGAGAGAGAGAGAGAGAGAGACGGAAGAGGAGGTGCAGGGGGATTTGGCAGGGTGTCGAGGGACGGAGGAGGGAGGCAGCAGGTGTGTGGGTCAGCTGATCAACGCTACATCCTGGGTGTGTGGCGTGACGTGACACTGCTCTCTCTCTCTCTCTCTCTCTCTCTCTCTCTCTCTCTCTCACACAAAGGCACCCATTATAATCTCGACCATTATCAAAATAAGCCTGAGAAGAGGGCAGGATTTCCGTTCTTAAAAAGCCTCGAGTTACCCTGATGCTGAAGAGGTAGAGGGTCCCATCCTTACCTGAGCTGCCACCACCACTACCAACAGCTTCACCACCAACAATAACTTCACTACCCACCATCAACAGCTTCACCACCACCAACAACAACTTCACCACCACCATCAACAGCTTCACCACCACCATCAACAGCTTCACCACCACCAACAACAATTTCACCACCACCAACAACAGCTTCACCACCACCATCAACAGCTACCAACAACAACCACCACCACCATCAACAGCTTCACCACCACCAACAACAGCTTCCCACCATCATCAACAGCTTCACCACCACCATCAACAGCTTCCCCACCACCAACAACAACTTCACCACCACCAACAACTTCACCACCACCACAACAACTTCACCACCACCATCAACAGCTTCACCACCACCAACAACAGCTTCACCACCACCAACAGCAGCTTCACCACCACCATCAACAACTTCACCACCACCATCAACAGTTTCACCACCTCCAACAACAACCACCACCAGCAACAACTTCCCCACCAACAGCAGCTTCACCACCACCAACAACTTCACCACCACCATCAACAGCTTCACCACCACCATCAACAGCTTCACCACCAACAACAACTTCACCACCACCAACAACAACTTCACCACCACCATCCTTCACCACCACCATCAACAGCTTCACCACCACCATCAATGCTTCACCACCACCATCAACAGTTTCACCACCTCAACAACAACTTCACCACCACCAACAACAACTTCACCACCACCAACAGCAGCTTCACCACCACCAACAACTTCACCACCCACCATCAACAGCTTCACCACCACCATCAACAACTACCACCACCAACAGCAGCTTCACCACCACCAACAACTTCACCACCACCATCAACAGCTTCACCACCACCCTCAGCCATACCAAAACATACCAAGCACCACCACAGAACCTACAACACCAACACACACACAAACAACAACATCGCCATCACAAACAACTAAACACCCAACAATTCCCCTTGGAGTGCCACGCCTAAGCACTTACCGACAACCTCTCACATCCTCACACTCAACCTCTCTCACACCCTCACACTCAACCTCTCCACACACCTTCACACTCAACCTCTCACATCCTCCTCCAGCCTCTCTCACACCCTCCACACTCAACCTCTCTCACACCTTCACACTCAACCTCTAACACACCCTCACACTCAACCTCTCTCACATCCTCACACTCCAACCTCTCTCACACCCTCACACTCAACCTCTCTACCTTCACACTCAACCTCTCCCACACCCTCACACTCAACCTCTCTCACACCTTCACACTCAACCTCTCACATCCTCACACTCAACCTCTCCACACCCTCACACTCAACCTCTCTCCACCTTCACCTCAACCTCTTACATCCTCACACTCAACCTCTCTCACACCTTCACCTCAACCTCCACACATCCTCACTCAACCTCTCACATCCTCACACTCAACCTCTCTCACACCTTCACTCAACCTCTCATCCTCACACTCAACCTCTCTCACACCTTCACACTCAACCTCTCTCACACCTTCACACTCAACCTCTCACACCTTCACTCAACCTCTCACATCCTCACACTCAACCTCTCACACCCTTCACACTCAACCTCTCTCACACTTTCAAACTCAACCTCTCACACACCTTCACCTCAACCTCTCACATCCTCACTCAACCTCTCCTCACACCTTCACCTCAACCTCTCTCACACCTTCACACTCAACCTCTCATCCTCACACTCAACCTCTCACACCTTCACACTCAACCTCTCTCACACCTTCACACTCCAACCTCTCACACACCTTCACACTCAACCTCTCACATCCTCACCTCAACCTCTCACACACCTTCACACTCAACCTCTCTCACACTTTCAAACTCAACCTCTCCACACACCTTCACACTCAACCTCTCACATCCTCACTCAACCTCTCTCACACCTTCCTCAACCTCTCTCACACCTTCACCTCAACCTCTCCATCCTCACACTCAACCTCTCACACACCTTCACCTCAACCTCTCTCACACCTCACACTCAACCTCTCTCACACCCTCACACTCAACCTCTAACACACCCTCACACTCAACCTCTCACCTCTCACTAAACCTCTAACACACTCTACCTCAACCTCTAACACACCCTCACACTCAACCTCTCTCACACCCTCACACTGAACCTCTCACACCCCTCTCACTAAACCTCTAACACACTCTCACTCAACCTCTCCCCCACACTCAACCTCTCACACCCTCACACTCAACCTCTACACACCCTCACACACTCAACCTCTCTCACACCTTCACACTCAACCTCTCTCACACCTTCACACTCAACCTCTCTCAAACACCTTCACACTCAACCTCTCACACACTCTCACACTCAACCTCTCACACACCCTCACACTCAACCTCTCACACACCCTCACACTCAACCTCTCACACACTCTCCCTCTCACACACCCTCACATCTCTACACAGCATAACTCCGTAGTATTACCACATGCCATTGGCCCTTCGTTGAACGTGAGAGACTATTAACGGGATAAAAGCATCGTTGAACAAACTACATCACATAATCATTGTATTTGTTTTCCTCATTAAACATACATAATTACCAAGATACAATAATTACAAATACAACTGTGTATACCAATAGCTTTAATACAACGTTATACAATATACAGTTGAATGTATTTTTTCCTTCTAAATTAATATACTGTTGTGTTGTATTATTCTCCTTTAACCCCTAGAGTACGATAATATACTCTAGTGAATTTAATAACATCATACTCAAGGGATTGTCATGGTACTCAAAGGGTTGTTATCGTACTCAAGGGGTTGTCATTGTATTCAAGGGGTTGTCATCGTACTTAAGAGGTTGTCATCGTACTCAAGAGGTTATCGTGCTCAAGGGGTTGTCATCATACTCAGGGGTGTTGTCATCGTACTCAAGGGGTTGTCATTGTACTAAAGGGGTTGTCATCGTACACTGAACAAAACCAAAAAATAATAAAATAGGTAATTCTTCCCTCAATCACAAAACAAGGTGGAACTACTATGGCCTTTCAGCTAGTAGTTCAATTCAATACATATACTAGCTATTACCAAAATTAAAACCACACATCTGTTATTTAATCCACCCGACACTAACTAGCTCGTTCAATAAACATTACGATATCCAGTAATCAATGTTTTCTTCCTTCCAGACAAGAAATCGTAAAATATTTCTTAAACAAGTTGAATGTTTTGTTTTGTTTTAATTTTCATATATAAAGGACAAATCACAAGTTAATGATGTAATAACTAAGCTAAAAAATTCTATGGTGGGTTTTATCTCCTCCATGAGCCATAATTCCTGGTTGTTCTCTCTTTATCACACACACACACACACACACACACACACACAAACCCCAACCTTCAAAAAAAATCACGTCGTCTGGGTAAGGAGAATCATTTTTTTTTGTCTCTCGTCTTCCCTTCCTGCTAGCCACCACCCCTTCCCCTTACCACACAGAAGGAGTTTTATATATCCGATATTAAACGTCCACACAGTGTTATATAATATACAGTATATAAATATTTCTTACCACAAAGCATCATCAGTCTCTAAACACAATGATAATACATACATTATATACGGACTACACACACACACACACACACACACACACACACACACACACACACACACACACACACACACACACACACACACACACACACACACACACACACACACACACACACACACACACACACACACATGGTATACCCCTACACTTCCCCCATCGTTGTCTAGACCAAAGTAAGAGGGAAAAAAATGAAGAACCGGTTGATAAAATAATTCTGAATTTAGTCCAGTGTGAGCGTGCCTCTGTCAACTTATGCAAATATGCTGAATATGCAAATCCGCGTGAGCTATTTCTGGGTGATGGTGGTGGCGGTGCTCTTGACAAGTGCTAAAAATGCAAAGGAGAATAGGAAGAAGTCTACCAATTTCAGTTCTCTCATGGCTGGGATGTGCCACTGTTATCCAACACAATGTTTGGTTATTTTTTTTATAGGGTATTTATTTATCTTTTTACAGAAATTCAAGATAAATTATAATTCCCAAGAACCTGTTTGGGATATATTTTAACTCATATTTAACTTATGGAAAAATAATGAGTCATTAATTATGCTTAAACGTCTTGTTATTATCAAACTTTATATTAATTTTTCATAATAAAAATTCATCACATATAACCTTTCGTCATTTATTTATACATCATATGTTAAATTATTTGATGGTTAAGTTTATTAGGTATCAAACATATACAGTAAAATCTTATTATAATATTCGACGTATTGATTAACATTTAAAGAACACGGACAAATGTTTCGAGCCTCGCCCAGTGATAAGACTCAACATTATAAGAGGATACGTAAGCGGGTACAATATAATTCTCAACTCACGTATTTTATTTTTTTATGTTGTTGTGTGTATCTTGGTTATACATAATTCATTTAACGCAGCGGCCAACAAACTTATCCGAGGTAACCAAAAGCAAAACAAAACTAGACAATGGCTGTATTAGCGAAGGTCTTCACACACACACACACACACACACACACACACACACACTCAAAAATACAAACACCTTATTTTTTTTCGGTGACAGACTAGCACTTGTATGTTATTCGTTCACTGACTCACTTCCTCACTGACCGAGAATACTTTGCTTCTCTCAGATTCATTTTTATTTTTCAGATTTGCCCCTCACAAGGCTAGTTTATTGGGCATCCCTTGCATCCTATGCAAGGCGAAGCACTAAAGTGTTTACAGCGCCCAACAAGAGAAGCATGCGGAGTTAGTGCTTGTCATTTTTGCGTCAAGCTGCTGAAACTTACTAAATTCACTTGATATGTCCTTCTTGGACCAAATTAAACCAAATTCAAGGAAAACCAACTAAAATTAACTCCGCCAGCAGTTGCAAGCTTAACTTTGTTGCTCGCCCGCTCAGACAGAGGAATATTGACGTTAAAACTAGCCCGTCAGAGCTTTGTATGAGTGAACTCTTGTTTTCATAACTAATGCACAGAAAGCTAATTTATATATAGCAGAATTTGGTTGCAATTTCGACGCTGTTTTGAGCCGTAGCTTATAGGAATGACTGACCATGAAATTAATGAACAGCATAAATCTACCCGGAACAACAACAATAATAATAATAATAATAATAATAATAATAATAATAATAATAATAATAATAATAATAAATTAATAAATAAAAAATAAGAATCAAAATTGCTGGGCCTCAGGTAGCATCTTCCTGGGAGGCTCAAGGACGTTCGTTGATCCCTGCCAGCAACAGCAGCAGCGGCCAAGTCTGTGATGTTCTTTGATTTTTTTTTGTGTGTGTGTATGTTTTTACTTGTTTACCTGTAAATAGCCGTCAGCAGATCATCTCACTGTGCAGCATCTTATTATATTATTGGATATTACATGTTATAAAAACCGTCACAACGCACTTAGTATTTTTTTTTTTCATGCATCTCCGCGTCGGGAGATCGTCGCCCTCAGCACTAATTATCGTATTTTGTGTTGATATTTATTTTCTGTGCGTCTTGCTTTGTCTCTATCTACCTAACTACCTAACCACAGAAAGAATAACAATGAGTGTAAACATAACACATACGAATGGAAATATTAAACAAGAATCCCAAAACAAAGAGAGAGAGAGAGAGAGAGAGAGAGAGAGAGAGAGAGAGAGAGAGAGAGAGAGAAAACATGTGTCTATGTGAAATACACAAGTAGGAGCTGGAAGGGTAAGGCCACACTCCCACTGGGACACCTCTGGTATGCCTGGGCTCCACCACCCACTCACACACTGTACAGAATGAATTACATACCGACATTTCCAAGCCCAGTTATGTTGCATAATGAACCTACAGCGTATTAAGTCTACATACCGACCTTTTTTGAACCCCACTCATGTTGCATAATGTTTAATGTCTTATATAATGCAACATGGTGCAATGTGCAATGTCTGAATATCTCATACAGTGAGATGTGAAAATGTTTGAATTAGTTCTGTTTATTTTCTGGCTGCGTTTAGATACCTCAAAGTCCTGTTTTTCGTGACCTGACTGATGGATACTTTTTTACGAGGAAGGAATGTTGATGTTTTTTAACGTGACTTACCGCAATCTATTATTAATATTAATTTCACACACACACACACACACACACACACACACACACACGACTCCTAGTATACAACAGAGTCCATGGCAGATAAACATTTACAGGGAGTCGACCCCCCTACACAACAGAAGGGTGGTGGAAAGCTGTGTGTGTGTAAGTGTGTCCCCGCCCCCGAAGCACGAACACACACACGCACATCAGCAATATATACATCCGTGAATCAGATAGGTATCGCCCTCCTCCCCTCCCCTCCCCCGGATCTAACTGTGTGGCTCTGTGTCTCTCTCTCTCTGTCTGTCTAAAAAAATCTCACTGTTTATCTGTCTCTAACTATTTTATTTTTCTCTCCCACAACACTACAACAAGTCCTGGTAGTCACACAAGCCAACAACATTATGTAAAAGTTCAACTTTCACCAGCCGAGTTATTGAGAGCAGCGGCTTAGTGAGGGTCACAGTTTGATTAAATAAACTTTAAAGGTGACCAACACGCTACAGAGCTTATCCAGGAACATAAACCTGACCTTGACCCTTGACCTCGTTGCTCCTTCTAATGCAACTAAAATTCACGAAAAAAGTCACAAAAGCGATTTACACCAAACACCTTACAGTCAACACATCTGATAACATACAACACTAAATGAAATGACAGGTATGTTGACCACACCTGAATAGCTCACACCAAAGAGAATATTTCTTTTTGCACAATTTGATATATTTTTAACACACCTGGGCAGTACACCTCACAGACGAGGACCAGGACGTACCCTCTGGGCATTACACCTCACAGACGAGGAACAGGACGTACCCTCTGGGCATTAACACCTGGTTGACGCATGAGTTGGCACCAGGTGAGGTCACCGTGTCCAGCAGCCGACGTCACTCGTCCGCCTCCCCCCTCACCTTGATTTGGTCAACAAAGACTCACTCCACGTCTATCTCTCCCTTTCCTTTATCCAGAAACTCTATGTTCTCTAATAATAATAATAATAATAATAATAATAATAATAATAATAATAATAATAATAATAATAATAATAATAATAATAATAATAATAATAATAATAATAATAATAATAATAATAATAATAATAATAATAATAATAACAGTAATGATGACAATACATAATGAATTCTGAGGACTGGGTACACACCTATACTACAATATTATTATTATTATCATCGACTCTGAATCAGTATTTTTCTGGCTAAATAAACTGTTTCAACCAGGAGCGAACTCGTAACAATTGCTTTAAATGAGACATGTTTAGATTTAGGCGCGAGATAGGTAAACACTGGTTTGGAAATAGAGTAGTGGATGAGTGGAACAAGTTACCAAACATCATCATTAACTCGAATACGCTGGATAGCTTCAAACATAGGTTGGAAGGATATATGAGCGATAGGGGTTGGGTGTAAATGGGACTGCCCAGTATGGGTCAATAGGCCCGCTGCAGCTTCCTCCATACTTATATTCTTATGTTCTTAATTCAATTAATTTCAATTTAATGTGAGTGAGTGAGTCATCCTTCATTCCAGAGAACGCAAGGCTGCCTGCTTTCCCTCCCTCTCTCCCTCCTTCCCTCCACTTAACCAATCTTTTTAGTTTAACAAATTTATTGACAAAGCTTGGAGTACAATTTGCCTATTCTGAGTAATTCAGTCAGGTCTTGACACTGAGGGTGGTATCACTTCTCACTGCCACGCAGGGCAGAGGTTCGCACAAAGAAATACATCATATTCATTAGCAGTATATATAGGTCAGAGTCATGTGGGTGATGTCACTGTTCACTGCCATGCAGGACAGAGGTTCATATACAAACCAAACACACCAAGGACTCCTACGACCCTCTCCAGAGCCTCACTGACATCCTTAAGTACAACTAGTAGGATAAGCCCGCCCTCCCTCCCTCCCCTTCTCTCTCTACCCCCAACACACAAAAGCGTACGCGTGTTCCCTCTTCCTCCCTCCCCCGGAAGCGATGGGGTGGGAGGGGTGATGTGAGCAGGGACAAAGAGACAAAAGGATGGAGGGGAGGGGTGGGGGCAGGATGGAGGCAGGGTGTTGCCATTTAGCCAAATTATAGTGGTGGTTAGACCTGACACCTCCAGGTGCCCACCCATACACCCACCCGCCCATCACGAACCACACTCACCCAAACACAAATAGACTCCACATGGTGATACACACTTCTCTCACACATAATCTCCCAACTCATCCTTCTCTCTCACGGGCTCACAATAACTGCACATTCCAACCTTATCTTTTAAATTCTTGGGCGGAAAAAGCCCTTGAATGGCCAGGCTGTGTAATCTGCCGTCCATACAAGGGCTTCGGGTGTAATCCTTCCTTGCCACCCACATCCTAACACCCTTCTCCTTATCCACACCTCGAAGCTCTATATCCCCACTAATAATAATAATAATAATAATAATAATAATAATAATAATAATAATAATAACCTCCATTACATAGACCACAACAGAACATAAAAATTCCCCAGGATTAAGATGCACCCAAACTGCTTCCCTTCCTTTCCCTACCCCTACCCTTCCCTCCCCCACAACACAACCATGACAAACAACCTTTCCCCTGTGATCCACGCTCCCTCAGTGACTCGTTTTTATTGAATTGAATTGAAACAGTTTATTTAGCCAGAAAAACACAGATACAGAGTTGATAATAATAACAATATTAACATGGCTGAGCCAGTTGAGAACCTGAGCTCTCTTTTAGACACCTGATATATACTATACATTTATCTCAAGGAAGTATTATGTAACATTTAGTAACATCTGGAATAGTACAATAGCATGGTGGTAATAAGAACATCTCATAATGTTACTACGGTTATCGCTTCAATATTTATTATTTTTTTTTATTATAAGTATATACATAAATTACAGTGGAATTGTTCAGTGGAATTGAAAAACATAAGTATAATAGGGGAGCAGTACAACATGGGTTGTACAGTAAGCCTATAACTCTTAGCGGCGTCCAAAAATTTTCACACACGACGTTCAGTACCACATTCTGAGCCTACTGTGTTAGGCATCGTACGACTAGTCCTACCACTCTAAAATAACTTACATGTTACTCATGTTTGTAAAACAAAAATTAAAAAATAGTGGAAGTTGAATGGTGAACACTCTTAGGCTATTGTTTATTTTTGTTTTTATGCCTTCACTGTTTATGTGTACGTGATAAATCAATATATATATATATATATATATATATATATATATATATATATATATATATATATATATATATATATATTTAATAATTTCTGAACTAAATATCTATCAAATAATCTATCTCTATTAATCAACATATGTGGTCGTGACGTCTTTGTTGTTATTGGTCGCTGTTCGTAGGAGGAGGGGGAGGAGGAGCTGGGGGAGAGTGAGGAGGAGTGTCTGGTAGCTCTGTATAGTCTGGCAGAAGGACATGAGAGTTGATTTAGCGGTTTCCCGGGGGTTTTAAAACAGGGTTAGGGCGGGTTTATTGGGTTTTAGGGCAATAGGATGAGTTCTGGTGAGTTTATGTTCCCTGGGAGACTTGTGTCCTAGGGCGGTATAATGGCTGAGAGAAAAGAGAGAGAGAGAGAGAGAGAGAGAGAGAGAGGGGTGGGGTGATATTTTACAGTAAAGGGTTCATAGTCTCATAAATTTCATAAGGTGAATATTCTTCGTAAGTTGAGATGTAAACAATGAACCAAACTGCTTGACGTAAGACACGAAAATCCTATCCAAAAATGGTAACGAAAACTCGACTTGAATTGAAGACGCTATTGAGAGTACTTGGCAAGGAGTCAAATGATCGTGTGTGTGTGTAATCAATCTCTTTAAAATATGACTCCTGTCTCCTCTACCCACACCCATAACCACTCAAAACGACCCCGGTCTTCCCTTCCTCTCACACCCCCTAAATTCATATACCTGCCAGCACGACTTCATTCCCTACAACTAACTACAACAATTCTCCTGACGCCTACAACCACTAACACGACCCCGCCGCAATCCTTCCCACACAACCATCTCCCCAACCTCCTCCCCGGACACGACCCTCCCCACACTCACCACAGCGACCCCCCACTTTGTCTTCAATTCTCATACCCACAACATCTGTCCCCCAACGGCGGCGGCCATCTTCATGCGTGATATTGAATGGTGAAATGGTAGTGTGATAGTTCTGTTCAACGGGCAGCTCTAAAACCCTTCCCGCGACCCTCTCTAGTTATTCTCTCTGTTAAAGAAAGAGGAACTATTGTATTGTCGCTTTTTTCAAATTTCTCTTGTACTTTTACACCTTCCTCTCTCCTCCATATTTTCTTAATCTTCTGCCTCCACCTCCTCCTCCTGCTACTTGTCTTCTTTCTTCCACTACCTCCACCTCCTCCTCCCTCCTCCTCCTCCTCTCTCCACCACCACCACTCTGGGTACGCTTGAGTTGGGTCTCGTTGAGGTAGTGAAGCAAAACAACAATATATAACTCTGCATATTTCCTCGGTCAGTAATTACAGCGGCTCTTCTCTGCGGTGTGACGTGACTCATGTGACGGCCTGCGTGATGCTCCTTTATATACCGTGCGTTTGTGTGTGTGGGGGCACATGACTGTGAGTGTGTCCTTGTGTACGACGTAACTATTCGGTGTAAGGCATGACAGTGTAGGACATGACAGCAAGAGTGTGATCGTCTGGGTGTGATAACTTCCCAGCACAACACCATGACAGCAGCACAAGACGAGGGCATGACTATGTAAGGTATGACAACCTGAGTATGACTCTGTACCCCTGACATGACATCATACCAGCATGAGTGAGGTAGGAGGTGTGGGGACGCCTCATTACTCACCTAATCGCGCGCGCACACACACACACACACACACACACACACACCAGGTATTCCCCTCACCTGGTTATAATTACACAGGTAATAAACTATTTTCTGCCTCCCGCTCTCCCTCCCCTCTAGACTGCTACCACGTGGGCGTCTGGGTACTCCTACTACCAGACGTGGGCGTGTATACATACGCTATAGAGCATGTGGGCGTGGACGTGAGGTATGTGGGCGTGGATGTGAAGTATGTGGGCGTAGATGTGAAGTATGTGGGCGTGGAAGTGAACTAGGTGGGCGTGACTGTGAAGTATGTGGGCGTGAATGTGAAGTATGTGGGCGTGAATGTGAGGTATGTGGGTGTGTTCTGGTGTGTTAAATTAATGTGCTAATACCTGAATACTATCGACAGAATTTCTTTATACAAAACAACGTTAATAACAATTTATCTTTAAACACCCACATGTTAAATAAAACACCACTGGATTACGTTAACAAACCAACTTACAACACCTTACACCAACACCTGATCACTTAACACAGAACCAGGTACACATTAACGTACACACACACACACAAACCTCGTATTAAATATAGTTAACACTTATTAATATCTTACCTGTTAAACACTTCATCAGGTTAAAATTTCAGAGACTATCTCCTGTAGGTATTAATATATCAGATGTTAAAACGAATTTTTTAACAATATTTGGCATGTTAATACTCGCATACTGCCATTGACAATTTAAATACAAAAAATGTCATCTAGCCAGATATGTTAGCACTCACATTTACAGTAACTTTCACACACACACACACTTCACAACCCCCCCCCACACACCAACACCCCTCACACACACACACACACACCCTCCCCCCACACATACATAACCACATACACCACTCCCACAATAACCACCCCACACATACACCTCCATCCATACATAGAGCACACCACTCCCACCACCCACACACATACATACACTTTAAGGTTAACTCGACACACACATCTCCATGCCCTCCACCCCCACACACACACACACTACCATTAATACATCTTTAGGTCTCCACACCTGGCCTCAACTATCACCTCGGGATATCCTCCATCCCGGATGCTGGTTATCCACTGAGCTACAAATGTCTTCTCAACACCCGTAAACAAACTAACAAACACACTATGTCCACTACAACAAACATTTAACCAACACGCACTATGGACACTAAGTTTTTAAACCAACAAACACTAAGGACACGAAAACTTTAAACCAGTAACCAAAATGTCCTATAAAACAAATTCTAAACCAACAAATATTTTCTCAACACCACATTAAAACCTTTAAACCAATAAATAATTAATACTAACCACGTCAGAATCAAGTCGTTCACAAACCACGTCAGAATCAAGTCGTTCACAAACCACGTCAGAATCAAGTCGTTCACAAACCACGTCAGAATCAAGTCGTTCACAAACCACGTCAGAATCAAGTCGTTCACAAACCACGTCAGAATCAAGTCGTTCACAAACCACGTCAGAATCCGTTGTTCACAAACGCGGTCAGAACTGTCGTTCACAAACCAATGTCAGAATCAAGCCGCGTTCACAAACACAGAATCAATCGTCTACAAAACCACACTATCACTAATAGCGCTGGACTTCCCTGAACCGACGACAGAAGAACGTTATAAGAGCTAGTGTCCAACACGTCACCAGGGGGGGGTAGGGGGGGGCGGAGGAGGTGATGGGGAGGGGGGCATGGGAGGGGAGAAGGGTAGGAGGGGTGGAGGGGGAGGTGAGGGGTAGGGGAGGTGAGAGGGAGGGGCAAAGGGGAGGGGAGGGGCGGGGAGGGGAGGGCAAGGGAGGGCAGGGTGGCGGGGAGGGGGAAGGGCAAGGGAGGGGCAGGGCAGGGCAGGGCAGGGCAAGGGAGGGGAGTGGGAGTGGAGGAGTTCGGGTGTCTTAGGGTCCGGTTAATGAGTATCTTGTAGCTATGATTACATCTTGAGTACAATTAATGAACATCTTGAGTACCGTACGATGATTTAACCCCTAGGATACGATTATATAGCTAGTTTCAGTACGATCACTTGAGTACGATAATTTTACCCCTTGAGTAATATGACTTAACCCCTTTAGTACGATGATCTAACTCATTGAGTACTTTGACTTGACCCTTTGAGTACTGAATTAACCCCTAAAATATTAAAATTCAACCCCTTGAGTACAATGACTTAGCCCTTTGAATACGATAATTTAACCCCCTTAAATACGATTACTTAACATCTTGGGTACGATGATTTAATCCCTAGAGTACGATGATTTAACCACTGATTAAGATTGCTTAATCCAATGAAGACGACGACTTAATCCTTAATATTATGAATTAATACTGATAGATAGATAGATAGATAGATAGATAGACAGATAGATAGATAGATAGATAGATAGATTCATTCAGTAAAACTACCTTTACACGTTCACATTGATTCAGTATATACACAGACAACTGGAGGTTTACAAACAATGGTAAACAAGTAGCCGATTTAGCCAAGGACAGACCAAGACACCCATTCAGGGATTAAGTCGTCGTATTCAAGGGGTTAAGTCGTCGTATTCAAGAGGTTAAGTCGTCGTATTCAAAGGGTTAAGTCATCGTATTCAAAGGGTTAAGTCATCGTATTCAAAGGGTTAAGTCATCGTATTCAAAGGGTTAAGTCATCGTATTCAAAGGGTTAAGTCGTCGTATTCAAGGTTGTTGATACATACAAGGCCAAACATCATACAGAAGGGGATCAACTCATCATACACAATGGGACAAATCATCATACACAATGGGACAAATCATCATACACAATGGGACAAATCATCATACACAATGGGACAAATCATCATACACAATGGGACAAATCATCATACACAATGGGACAAATCATCATACACAATGGGACAAATCATCACACACAATGGGACAAATCATCATACACAAGGGTTTAATCTAGCCCCCTTTTTCCTGGCGCTTCGAGAACGTATATATCCGGTTCAGCTCCACACACACACACACACACACACACACACACACACTGTAATTACGAGGCCATTCAGAATGTTCTCTTTCAAATTACACCTCCAATCAGTCTCTTCTTCAGGTATACGTTCTGACATCTCTAATTACGAGGGACATTTCACCTACGACCTTCTGGGAATCTGACCTCGGTTAAAACAGCATAAGAGGGGGATGAGCGAAGATGGTAAGATAAACACGGGAATATGGCTGTAAAGTGATAAAGAGACCGAAATGACAGGAAGATGACAAAAATGGTGATAAAATTGACAGGAAAATGACAAAATGGTGATAAAATTGACAGGAAGATGACAAAATGACAATAAATTTGACAGGAAGATGACAAAATGAAGACAAAATTGACAGGAAGATAACTAAATGATGTTAAATTTGACAGGAAGATGACAAAATGATGATAAATTTGACAGGAAGATGACAAAATGAAGACAAAATTGGACAGGATAATGACAAATTTATGATAAATTTGACATGATAATGACAAAATGGTGACACAATTGACAGGATAATGACAAAATGAACCGATAATGACTGTGACAGCAGGATATGACAGAATTGAAAATGACAATGACAGTCGAACATGGCAGAGATAAATGATAATGATGATGATGATGATGATGATGATGATGCTGATGATGATGATGATGACAAGAAGTTCACATGAATATTCCGGAAGTGAACGTGACACAAACATAATGATGAACATGATGACAATGACAACTGGATGAATATGAGTAGAAGACAGGAAACGAAAGAATGACAACAGACTGACAGCACAACGAAAACAACAAGAAAACGACGAAGATAAAGATAAGACAATGAAGACAATGAAGAAAATGATGATGAAGACAGTGAAGAAAATGATGATGATGATGACGATGATAAGATAAACAACAGGTGAAAATGAAACAATAACAAAATACACAAGAAAATGACAAGAACAAACAAACACACACACACATATATGAAGACAAAATGACAACAAAGTGAAAATAAAGAAAAGATGATGAAAATGACAAATAAAACAAAGAAAACAACACTAAAACACGATAAATACAAATGACCACAAGCGGATCCGAAACAAACGAACAAAAAAAAACACATTACGACACTCAGCAACCATTGATAATTTCTCAGGATAGTGTGTCAGTGAGGCAAGACGGGAGAAGGTGACACACACACACACACATACACACACACGCAAGGAGGTGTTGATAAAACTGAGTGTGTGTGTGTGTGACGCAGGTGATGACGACAATGGGAGTAAGGGAAAGTCAGGATGGTAAAGAGGGAGATGACACACTGCAATAACACACACACACACTTGGGGGGGAGGAGGAGGAGGAGGAGGGGAGGAGGAGGAGGAGGAGGAGGAGGAGGAGGAGGAGGAGGAGGGAGGAGGAGGAGGAGGAGGAGGGAGGAGGAGGAGGAGAGGGAGGAGGAGGGGAGGAGGAGGAGGGGAGAGGGAGGAGGGGAGGAGAAGGAGGGAGGAGGGGAGGAGGAGGGGGCTCGATTGACGTGGGTGTTATTGGATGACGCACGAATGGGAGAGGGAAATGAGGGGAGGAAAATGGGAGGTGGAGAGGGAGATAGGAAGGGGACGGAGGGAGAGAATAGGGTAGGGAGGAGAGGGATTGAGAATGGGAGAGGGAGGAGAAGAATGAGGGGAGAGGAGGGAGAAGAATGAGAGGAAAAAGGAGGAAGGAGAATGGAGGAATAGGGAGCGAGGGATAATGGGGAGGAGTGAGGGAGAATGGGGAGGGGAGGGAGAATGGGGGAGGGAGGAGAATGGGGAGGAGGGGGAGAATGGGGGAGGAGTGAGGGAGAATGGGGGAGGATGCAGAGAGAATGCGGAGGAGAGGGGGAGGGAAAGAAAGAGAATGGAGGAGGGAGGGAGACAGGAGGAGAGAAGAGGAAGAAACAATTCAAGACGAATGATGGATAGTGAGGGATGGAGGTACTTGAGAGAGAGAGAGAGAGAGAGAGATCAACATTAGATTCGCTAAATAGTAAATAACCAATTAATCTCTCAACACAAATCACAAGCCTATCAAGAAGAAGAAAAAATTCCTCTACATCTCTCAGTCAGATCAGAAAAGGCGGGGGACAGTAAAGTTGACTAAAATGTACCCAAAATTCTAGATCGGAACTGCCACGTGTGGATCACTAGGCCTACTGAAATATACTTTACGGTCATGTTGTTTTATTACCGTCAAAACATATACTATAGGTAAAGCATCAATGAATATACCTTGTTATATTTCAATAGGCTTATCTTTATACCTACGACACACACACACACACACACACACACACACACACACACACACACACACACACACCCTCCCATGCACATTTGCACATTTTCACACATAAGGGTAAAATGGTATTGGAGAAGGTGGGTAATAGGGAGGATATGAGAACTGGCAGAAGCAGGGTGGAGGGTGAAAGGGCTCGAGGGCGGGGCTTGCGTGCCTTCGCTGTCCGCTGTGATTACCGCATCCAAGGACGCTCGCCCGCCGCTGCCCATTCCCGCCCGGAATTGTCGCCGCCTACACCACCCACTCCTGCCCGTAAATATAGCTGCCTAAACCGCCCATTCCCATCTGCAGACGTCAGCACCCCCCATCTCAGGGACGTCAGCACACCCCCCTCCCACTATGCAGACATTAGCACCCCACTATGCAGACGTCAGCAACCCCACTCCCCACTCACAGACGTCACCATCCCCCACTCCCATTACGCAGACGTCAGCACCACCCACCCCACCCAGACGTCAGCACCACCCACTCCCCACCTGCAGACGTCAGCACCACCCACTCCCACCTGTAGACGTCAGCACCACCCACTCCCACCTGCAGACGCCAGCACCACCCACTCCCCACCTGTAGACGCGTCAGCACCACCCACTCCCCACCCAGGTAGACGCTGCACCCACCCACTCCCACCTGTAGACGTCAGCACCACCCACTCCCACCTGTGCAGACGGTCAGCACCACCCACCACCTGTAGACGTCAGCACCACACCCACTCCCACCTGTAGACGTCAGCAACACCAATTCCACCTGCAGACGTCGTCATCGTCCCTTTACCTCTCACCTCCAGCAGACGTCAGCACAACCCACTCCCACCTGTAGACGTCAGCACCACGCACTCCCACCTGCAGACGTCGTCATCGTCCCCTTTACTCTCACCTCCAGCAGACGTCAGCACCACCCACTCCCACCTGTAGACGTCAGCACCACCCACTCCCACCTGTAGACGTCAGCAACACCCACTCCCACCTGCAGACGTCACCACCCCGAGGCTAACCCACCCTAAAAACAGGGCACCCTCACCACCACCCACCCGCATCCTCATCTCCAGTCTTACGAAAAAAAGGGCCAAATTCAAGGATGTTAACCCCTAATAGATGAGTAAGGCAAAATCTAAAAACCCCTGATTGTTGATGTTGCAATGTATTACTGCGCTTCGACAGCTACTGTACTGTACAGTCTTTAAGCGCATCTAAGCGGATTGTAGCTTAAGCTTGAGTAAGACCAGGTGGGTAGTGGAGGGAGGCAACACCAAGATGAAATTTCAATGAGGAGGGCAAATGAACGAGCCATATACTCTGCATATGAGGATAACAACTGATTCTGTCCTATACAACAAATTACTTAAGATGGTAAACAGCAAAAAAAAAATTATATATATATATATATATATAAACACGAGTCTTGAAAACTTAGGACACTCATATACGCATAGGTGAATCCACAACCAACAATATTATAAAGAATTAGAAGAAACACACACACGCGTACAGTACCACCCAGACTCCGTCTTGGTTAAACTATACTTAACGCCGTTCATAAGAACATAAGAATGAAGGAAACTGCAGCGGGCCTGTTGGCCCATACGAGGCAGCCCCGTTTACACCCTACCCCTATGGCTCATATATCCGTCCAACCTACATTTGAAGGTACCCAACGTGTTCGAGTTAATGATGACGTTCGGCAACTTGTTCCACTTATCCACTACTCTATTTCCAAACCAATGTTTATCTATCTCGCGCCTAAATTTGTCTTATTTAAAACCATTGCTACGAGTTTGCTCAGTGTGTGGTAGAGCAACACACAAGGAAGTTTAGATCACCTTAAGATTAACCACCCTAACATTAACCTAACTTACCTTACCACTAACCTAACCTAACTTAACCCCGCCAGGTAGGGTTGGAGTGTTTAATCATTTGAAATCAACCTTGGGGGGCTAATCTTCATGTGATCTGAAAGTTTTTGGGCAAGACTATGGCCACCATCTTAGGTTATCATGTTAAGACTATGGCCACCATCTTAAGTTATCATGTTAAGACTATGGCCACCATCTTAGGTTATCATATTAAGACTATGGCCACCATCGTAGGTTATCATGTTAAGACTATGGCCACCATCTTAAGTTATCATGTTAAGACTATGGCCACCATCTTAGGTTATCATGTTAACACTATAGCCAGCGTCTTAGACTATCATGTTAACACTATAGCCAGCGTTTTAAGAGTGTTATATCAGGTGATTATCCTAAAAATTGAAAGAATTCCGAGATAGACGCCATCTTGACTCGCCAGCCTTGCGTCGTGGCGTGAGTGAATCCGTCAGATGTGATCACTTATCTCCAGCTCAGGTGAGAAAATTTTTACCCAACAACCTTTGAGAATCACGACCCGAGAATTCCATCGCCTCTCACACCTGTCAGAACTCGAGGCAACACACCTGCTACACCTTCCTACACCTTCATTACACCCCCAAACAAGACACGCTACACGCCCGACACCCACGTTAAAACTTCCTACACCCACGATATACTTCCGAGAATTTCCATGTTACACTCAACAATCTATTTACACCCTCGCTACACCCACAACTCCCTGGATACACCCTCAACACCCTGGATACACCCACAACACCCTCGATACACCCACAGCTCCCTGGATACACCCACAACACCCTCTCTACACCTTCGTTACACCAAAAACACCCTGGATACACCCAGAACACCCTCGTTACACCCACAACTCCCTGGATACACCCTCAACACCCTCGCTACAGTCACAACACCCTCGCTACACCCTCAACACCCTCGATACACCCACAACTCCCTGGATACACCCATAACACCCTCTCTACACCCTCGTTACACCAAAAACACCCTGGATACACCCAGAACACCCTCGCTACAGCCACAAAACCAAACTATACCCACAACACACCTCGCTACATCTCCCTGGATACACCCTGGATACACCCTCAACACCCTCAATATACGCATAACACCCTCGATGCACCATGAACACCCTCGATACATCCACAACACCTTCGATACACACTGGATACACCCACTTCACCTTCAACCCCCTCGCTACACCCACTACACCAACACTACACCTTCAACACCCACCGACCGCCTACCATACACAGGTCCTAAAGCCATCCTGGGCGTCTACCTACCTGTCTGGGACCTCACACTAATTACTGGCCCACGTGGTCACCTGGAGGGGGAGGAGGGAGATGAGATGGGGAGACGGGGGAGGGAGGCGGGGAGGGAGGGGAGGAACGCGGGGTGATCGGGAACAGATGAGAAGGAAGTCAGATTCCCCTGGGCAGACGGAGAATTAGCAAGAGATAGTGGACGAGATGCTGAAAGTCAGGTGCGTGGAGTGGAGAAAGGGAGGTGGGAGGGAGAGGGGGAGCAGAGACAGGTGTGTAAGGAGGGAGGGAGAGACAAAAGCAGGTATGCAGGGAAAGTGACAGAAACAGGTGTGTGTGTGTGAAGGGAGAGAGGAAGGGAGGACGAGAGGGAGGAAGAGAGGGAAGAAGGGAGGAAGGGAAGGGGGAGAGGACAGGTCTACATGTGTGGTGGTCATTTTCAGACCTTCAAACAAGCAGATTTCCTTCCTTCCCTTCTCCAACAATACCCCACCACACCATTAACCGAACTCCATAATATTATTCCAATATTTCCTGTTATATCTCATCCACTTCACCTCCCTGAGAGAGAGAGAGAGAGAGAGAGAGAGAGAGAGAGAGAGAGAAAAAAAATTCGTGAACAAAAATGAAACATAGATAGCAGTGATAAACAGAGAAAGAGAGAGAGAGTGATAAAGAAGGGAGAGAGATGGCAAGGATAAAGATAAGAAAAAACAACAACATAATAATCCCAACCTACACGAGACAGACCAATCACAAAATTCTTATTAAAGGTACACAACACCTCTCACCAGAAGTTAACTAATTAGTCAAACGACAACAGGTAACGTGTTAAATTACGTGTGTCCAAAATGTCTCTCGACAGATCTATGTCTTGTAAAATGATCGAGAGAAGACGATCTTTAAATGACATTACCTTAAAATAACATTACCTTAAAATAACACTGCCTTAAAATGTCACTACCTTAAAATGCCACCACCTTAAAATGACACTACCGTAAAATGACACTACCTTAAAATGACACTTTGACACTGAGGGTGACGATGGGAGACTTTAAAATGACACTGGGAGACTTTAAAATGACACTGGGAGACTTTAAAATGACACTGGGAGACTTTAAAATGACACTGGGAGACTTTAAAATGACACTGGGAGACTTTAAAATGACACTGGGAGACTTTAAAATGACACCGGGAGACACTGGGGGAGAGACTAACTCCACAAGCGGCGGCGTCGACTCATTCCCGGGCAGAAAAATAATCTCCTTTAAAGATCTTTGACAATTCATCTGGTAGATTGTCCCTCTTAACGAGTACCTGACAAGGACCCCGGCGGCAGACAGTGTAACCGGGGGAGTGGGGGTGGGGGAACTGGGGAAGGGTAGGGGTGGAGGAAGGGGGTGGGGGAAAGAGGGGGGCGGGGAATCAGTAGGCCTAGGCTGAAACTTTGGGCCTAGTCTGAGTATTCGGGGAGGGGGAGGGGGAAGGAAGGGGGTGAGATAAAACAGGCAGGTAAATGTGTGTGTGTGTGTGTGTGTGTGTGTGTGTGTGTGTGTGTGTGTGTGTGTGTGTGTGTCAGAGTGGGCATAAGCCTTACTGTCGTCCTCCATACTTGCTCTCAAGCACCACCGCCACAGCAACTCTTCTCCCCTCCCAACCACTAACACCCCCTCACCTCAACCACTAACAACCCCCTCACCCTCCAACCACTACCCCTCACCCTCCAACACTAACAACCCCTCACCTCCAACCCTAACAACCCCTCACCTCAACCACTAACACCCCCTCCTTATCAACCACTAACACCCCTCATATCCAACCACCAACACCCCCTCACCCTCAACCACTAACACCCACGCCCTCCAACCACCCCGCACCCCCTCACCTCCAACCACCAACACCCCCCCCTCACCCTCCAACCACTAACACCCCCCTGCCCAACACCCCCCCCTCACCCTCCAACCACTCACCCTCCAACCACTAACACCCCCCCCTCGCCCTCCAAAACACAGTGATAGAGAGGGAATGAGTGTTGGAGGCCGACAATGAGGGAGAGAGGGTGAGATGAGGATTACCCGCGCCAACCAGAACGCTGTAGAGAAGGAGGGAGGAGTGAGGGAGGGAGGGAGGAGAGGTGAAGGAAAGATGAGGAAAGAGAGAAGGATGGGGGAAGAGGGAAGGATGAGGGAAGAAGGAAGGATAAGGGAAAGATGAGGGAGGATGAGGGAAAAGGAAAGGGTGGGGGAAGAGGGAAGGATGAGGGAAGGATGAAAGAAGAATGAGGGAAGAGTAAAGGATGAGATATGATGGAAGGATGAGGAAAGAGGGAAGGATGAAAGAGGGAAGATTGAAGGAAGAGGAAAGAATGAGGGAAGAGGGAAGGATGAGGGAAGAAGGAAGAATGAGGGAAGCATCTTATCCACCCCTTCACGGTCCATCACTCACCTCAACAATGACTAATATCAAATAAATAAATCAAATATTATCGAAGGTCGGTAAATTAAACATAAAAAAAAAATTATGATTGCAAATTGACTGTTTTACACGGACACTTTCTTACAACGAGCACCAAACCCAAACAATGGTGACCAAATGGACATACATGTAATCTTTGTCTATTTAAAGCCTCTGACTCCCATCGCCAACTAAGAACCTGAGTCACGTTCTCGGTAAAAATCTGTCTCTAAAATGTGACTCGGGAAGCATCTTTACATGTGCTGAAGATTCATTCCTGGTTTCTGTAATTCAATTGGTTACAGTTAAATTACAGCTCTAGTGATTGGCTAATTTTTTCTAACACTAAGAGTCATCCTCACAAATCTGTATACCATCTGGGCTGTGTCTTTCTATGAGTTAAAACGAATCAAATCCTCAGGAAAGACAGTGATAAAGACTGTCTGTTTTCTGTACCAAATTGCTTTATGACCCTTACAAATAGCTGTCACAACTAATAGCTATCACAACCAATAGCTATCACTAGCCCTTAACCTCAAGAGCCTATAAACCCCAAAGTCCTCGCTGCTAAAACACTTCACGTCTTTCACAAAATCAACAGAAGCTCTATTTATGATTTTTGTTCTCCTATTTTTTTTTTATTGTACCAGAAAAACTCAGCCAGGATTATGAGCATAAACACAGAAGCAGCTCCTCACCGTCCACACACACACACACACACACACACACACACACACAGGGCCGTCTGAAACAGTGGCCTCACTCTGTTATTATGATCCGTGAGTGACAGATAACATCTCCCAGGGCGCCATCACTATCCCCTCCTGGTGGCATCATCTCTCTTGCACAGTGACCATCATCCTCTCCTCCCATGAGCCCATTATTATTATTATCATCATCGACCATCATCATCATCTACTGCTGTGTGTAGCTCGCAAGAATCAGTCAACACACCTAAAACAAACACACACACGCACACAATACATATATAAAACACACATATACACACAAACATACACAAAACACATAAAACAGACACACTTCCTTCTCCACCCTCGTAAACACCTTAGCCAGACACAAAGGAATTCTTTCTCAACATACTCGACCATTCTACGTAAAATTCTCCCGACTATCTTCGCTACAAAAACAAACTTGGCACTTTTAATTCCATTCAGGTGAAGGTGACGCCATCTGTATCCACGACCTGAGCTCACAATTTCGTACCCCAATACCTGGCGTGTAACCACCTGAATCAACCAAACATCTGGCATCCACTACCTCAACCAACCACCTGGCATCCACTACCTCAACCAACCACCTGGCATCCACTACCTCAACCAACCACCTGGCATCCACTACCTCAACCAACCACCTGGCATCCACTACCTCAACCAACCACCTGGCATCCACTACCTCAACCAACCACCTGGCATCCACTACCTCAACCAACCACCTGGCATCCACTACCTCAACCAACCACCATCCACTACCTCAACCAACCACTGGCATCCACTACCTCAACCAACCACCTGGCATCCACTACCTCAACCAACCACCTGGCATCCACTACCTCAACCAACCATCTGGCATCCACTACCTCAACCAACCATCTGGCATCCACTACCTCAACCAACCATCTGGCATTAGCTATCTTCATCTGTTTGTTGACATTCGCCTGTTGTTGTTGTTGTTTTTAACTCCACTTGTTTACCTTGTTCATTTGGGCGAAATATCTTCTAATCTCTCTCTCTCTCTCTCTCTCTCTCTCTCTCTCTCTCTCTCTCTAACACATTACCACTGATCTCGTGTTAACCAAGATCACCAACGGAGGCAATGTCACGCTCCAATGAAAAACCTTCTTAACCAATTAAAATCCTCGAAATATTTCAACTAATCAAAACCCTGGAATAGTCTAAACAATCAAAAACAAACTTACTTCCACAAGGTAACCAATCAGCTCTCAGGGAAACCAACATGAAAGTCAATCGGCCAAGTAGTTCAGCGGTAATAGTCGGGGGATAGACTAGAGAGAGAGGGGGGGGGGAGCAGCATAGGAGAGAGAGAGGTAGCATAGGAGAGACAGTGAGAGAGAATGAGGCGGACAGGTAACGACACCCGACACCCAACATGAAGGTGACACGCGACTCTTACTATACTGTCGTCATTATCGGGGTTATACAAGACACCGGCACCTCTTGTAACACAGTGAACTAATCTAACCAATGAATTATTTAAATAACATCAAGACTCGAAAGAAGAGGTTCATAATAATAATAATAATAATGAAATTGTCAACAGTAAATTTCAGTTAGGAGCAAACTTTACCTAAACCTGGTTGCATGAGGTATGGGAAAGCTTGTGTAGCTATCAGTGACGCTGTTAGACTGTGGTTCGTATAATGTTTACCGTGTCTAAATAATCGTCCGTTTAATATATACTGTACGCACAATAGTTTTCAAGTTTCGAAAACAAATATTCTAGGACTGCCATTGTCGCATATATTTACACGCATATTGAATACATAAATATAGTGTGTACTTAAGTAGAATGTCCACGTGTGATGTATATGTTATGTGCACGTGTGTATGTGTTCTTATAAGCACGTGTATGTGTTATGTGCACGTGTGTGGTAGGCATGATAGCGTCACAACGCACCCCAACATGCTGTCACACGATCACTTCACACACCCCACCTCCCCCAACCAGCCTCACCCAAACGTATCCTGCTGACAATAACACAACTAAACCTACCACAGACTAAACTTAAATTCTTTAATCATTTACCTAACACAACAACACTTTAGCATAAGGAAACACGTACACCGTCCCCCACCGGTGCAAAAACCAAACACCTTGAAGATTGAGCCAAGGAAGGACGTATTATAATGAAGCTTAGCAAATTGTATTGTTCGGAGTTGACGTTTTAATTTAAGCTTGCTGATAATATTGAGTACGAACAGACATAAGTAAATCAATAGACCCCCAACTGTGTACCATGGTGGGGGCATAATAAGAAACTATTGACACAATCACTAGCTAGTGCATTTAGTCAACGCTAAGTGACGAAGGTTCTATTTAAGTTAAATCCAAACTCGATCAATACCTACAGTACATACGGCAAAGGTAAAGGTTGAATAATTACTAATGATTATGTTGACCAATATCATTACTTATAAGAATACTTCTATTATTATCAGTAGTAGTAGTAATTAGCATGGTCATTACTCCTGCCAAAATTGTGAATATTATTACCAAGACTATTATATTTTTAAGGACATAATAACAAACAAAGTGACCTCATTAAACCACCAGGCAGCCAACCCGAGTAAGACAAGTTCCTGTGGGATATCACTTGAAGGAATGATTCTCTCTAAGACAGTCACACAAGCAGCTGCCCTGGACCGATGCCTTCAATACTCTCCCACAATGACTACTGCAAACACGGTGGTGATGGCCACAACAATGAAACTGGGTTACTCTTTGACGTAAGAGCTGTGTGTGTGAATGAGATACATACATAGATAGATAGAGAGAGAAACAAGTCTCATAGTCCACCTTCGTGCCTGCTGATCCATAATCATATAAGTGTCTCCAAGGACAGCGCCCCGAGACAGGACCTTCCTGGCCAACAGGTGGATCAATTATCCAGGTGGTGCAGACAGGTAGCTAGGTCCTCTACGACCTCTGCACCCACGCACGACCACCACCAAGAAGCTTGGAGTATGACGTTTTGAAGCATCCCAGGCTGTCTTTGCCTTACGTCCACTGTTAGTATCTTTATCCACGTAAGTTACACAAAAGTGGATTCGGATACGGCACATTATAGGTGGAACATCGTTCGTCGGAATAAAGTTCAAAGTACAGAAAAATAAGTTATAACACTGTACCACTATCGCCGACCCAAAATCAGCACACTACCAGTTAAATAAGATGGGCGGGAGAACCATTCCTGCCCAAGAAATATACAACCATTATCATTCCCTGACTTAGGAACAAAAGCGTCCCTCCTCGGAAGAATCAAAAGATTACCGCCACCTTGGACAAAGAACACAGGAACAGCGCCTGCAATTCAAGAGATATTAGACACCATGAAAAATTCCTTTTAAAAGTGACCTTGAGAAAGGGCAGGGAATCCTGTTATTCTGGCTAGGAGGGTCGGGCACACCACCACTCGAATATTTCTTGGCTTAAGCCGCTCACTACACCATAACACACACTTTGCTGGGGTCAAGTAAATAGCTCAAACACTACTTGCTGCCCCTTAACTTCCAAGGTTCTTTACGGCGTCAATCAACAATTAAAATATTTTGTATAACCATCATAGTCTCAGCAGACAACAATACTCAAGATCTAGTTCAATAACAAAAGTGTGGTGCACAACCATTTTATGTAAGTGGTCGACAGTGCATGATCAAATCTGTTATGAAGGCAAGCACTTGGAAAGTGAATGTATTTGTTCCGTTGTCACAGGGTTGACAAAATTAAATATGAGAAATGTATCTTTAAATGTAGGAATGTATATAAAACCGCTATTCAAATCATCACTCAAACTACAAAGGACTAGTTATTTTTAAGATACAGTAGTTACCTCCGTTACTGAAAGACTTGAGGGACGCACAAACACGGCCGGGGTCCGCGCATGGCCCTCACAAACCACGGGCTGTTTAACATTTCTTGACTTGACCTTCATTCATAAGTTTATTTTAATACATAAAGTGTAGTAAAACAAGAAAAAAATATGTGAAAATCATCTAGGAAGCAGGCCACAGGGTTCTAGCTTAATCTAACATATCGATATTAGTGTTGTTTGGTTAGAAATTGCTTCATAAGATCAGTTTTATAAACTTAAATTGGTTTTCGCAGTCGTTTCTTCCATGTTTCACCATCAAATGTGCATTACATGTCATTAAAACAGACAACAGAAGATCCCATCCAAAATACCAAGAAACAAAGTGGCGGAGCGCTTCTCTACTCCACGTTTACTCATTATGTTTCCTTTCCACTTTCGCCTGGTAATCTGTCCTGTTTTCCAATAAAATCATTTTGTTATTTTCTTACTTGACCTTTACCAATACATTCGTGGGTATGTATGGACCAAGAGGGGTCAAAAAACTGTATATAGGTTAGAGGGACAGTGGCGGCGTCAGCAAGTGGCCCTGACTGACTGCTAGTATGAAGGGCCACTCAGCGAGGACACTCGTACCACCGACCAGGTGAGGCACGTTTGTTTACAAGAGTTCATTCATGAACACCAGGTGAAATAAATAGACAGACAGACATATACACACACACACACACACATATATATATATATATATATATATATATATATATATATATATATATATATATATATATATATATATATATATATATATATATATATATATATATATATATATATATATATATATATATATATATATATATATATATATATACTCAAAAGCATGTTAAACAACTTGACTACGTTATATTTACCATTTTACTCGTTACTTTAACCTAAAGCTTCCAACACCCAGCCAAGTTCTAACCTCTTAAAGAAAACACCAATGGTCACGACAAATTCTGACGCAAACTGCAAATGAGGAAATAAGTAAAACCTCGCCACAAACTAGTGTTGGTCTAGCCACACACGAAGCTCAACACCACCCAGAAGTTAATCACGAAAAAACAAAAACATGATTAACTTGTCACTGCTATAGATAAATTATTATTATCAGGTTTATCAATTCCATTCATGGTTTCCGACACTCAGCGAACACTACGCGTACCTACTGCCTCAAACTATCTCAACTTACGTAAATGTTTAGAACGTTTTCATTAACTATTAAAACATCAATAAACACAGAAAAATACTTATAAACACAAGAACAACCAGCTACACTGTTGTCCTATAAACCAAATATAAACAATGAATACCATGTGAAGAAATTGAATACCGATATTGAATTCTTTAAGACCGCACGATAATATTATAGATACATAAACATTGCAGAGGTGAGGGCGTGAGAAGGTTTGTGTCGATAAAGCAATAAGCGTGATGGGGAAGGTACATACCTCCTCGTTGAGTCCCAGCTGCGCCGCCGTGCAGGTCACCAGCAGGGCCACACACAACACTACAGCCTCGGGCTTCTCCACCAACATTTTGACACCAAATTCAAGATTTAAAATCCTTCTACACCTTTAAAGCACACTCTGGAGATGATGTCTATTCACAAATTCACCCAACAACACCTCAGCTCACATCATGAGGGTTAAGAACTAGAGACATCACAGAGACTGAATTTGTTGACACGTGAAAGACAGACAAATATCCCGGAGGCAGAGCGCCACTGCCAAGATCAGAGCGGAGGAGCCACAACCTTCCTTCGCTGAGGCTCACACGGCACTGAAACTCACAGGGTCTGACGGACGGCTGAGCTGAAGCCTGACTGACTCCCCACGCCACACAACCCAACCATCAGTTGGCATTTGGGGAATTTTGCGTTCGGCGCTCCGTAGTACACCGTGACCTTTACGTATCGTTAAACCCTATATTGTTCCGTTGAAGCCTTTTCACCGTAATCATCAGAGATAATTGATAACGGAAAGAGCATAAATCACTCACTTTATATTATCACTCGGGAGAGCTGCCAACAAACGTGAAATAACGCAACTGGCTACTCATCTTTTCGATGGAAAAAATTACCACATTTTTTTTGTTATTGTTCTGGGCGCCAATCTACTTCTCCTAAATATCTATCATATTCTTTAGTGTCATTTCTTACGTCTTTTGAATATTTTATGCATACAGCCTTCCATGTGTGTGTGATAAATTGCCAGTAACAAACCCCTAACCTCTTCCCCAATACAATATATAGCTTTCCTAAGCAGTTACTGTTAGAGCTTCGTTGTTGGGTCATCCCTAGATTCAGAGCTCAGTCCTCTGCAGTCTCTGTATTTAACTCCTAGAGGCCTGTAATCCTAGGTTCTCGCTGTGTATCTTCACTGCATAGCTGATAAACAAATTTTACCAACCAAGGATGAGCCTCAACATTGTTTAGGTTAAAGGTACGGTTACGTCTAAGTAAAACACGAATAAATAACATGACGGCAGGCGAAACAGTTGGAAATTTAACAACCCTTGTAACTATTTTTCTTAACACCGAGACTCTTTTGTCATTCGTTTTGTAGTCTCAACTGACAGGTTAAACCGACATCATAGCCTGTGTTCATTCACTGACAGCTGCAGTACTCCGTTAGATTCACCGTAATTTATCCAAACACATATATAGGCCTACCGACTAGGGTGAGGATTCTTACAAGATTCAGATGATTTATGTTTCTCGTAAGCGGAGATGTAAAAACTAACTAAATATTTTAATGACAACTACGGGAATCAAATTACATATAAAAGATACATAATACACTCGTACCTACTACTACTACTACTTTACTGTCACTCGGAATCATGTATGACGATCATCCAGCTATGATACAATGATATGAGTTATTAAGGATTTCACCTAGGTTGGTGAGTTTTAAGGTGACTAAAGAGGCCGATACGGGACCGGCAGAGTTGTTCACAGATGTTGCACATGTGGATGGATCTAGTGTGGGAGGGGCGGCGGCAGCGTCTTTCCGGCGTTGGCGCTTGTCTGCCTCGGTTTGCAGTCGGGCTAATTCGAAAGATTGACACCTTCTTGTATGGTGTTCCTCCAAGCGTTACGGTGTGGGGTGATCGTATCCCACATGAGGGGGTCGATTTGTCACTTTTTCAGGTTTGTCTTAAGACTATCCTTATACCTTTTCAGTTGCCCGCCAGCGTTACGTTTACTATTCGGTAGATGACTGTAAAGTAGCTGCTTTGGCAGTCTACTGTCTCCATGCGGGTAAGATGGCCAGTCCAACGAAGTTGCTCATGGAAAATGGTAGCCTCGATGCTCCTACATTTGGTGTCAGCGAGAATACTGGCACTTGTTCTCTTGTCTTCCCAGCGAACTCGGAGGACCACGTGCAACTTTGTAGATAATTTCAGCTCCCTACAGCTGAAGACACGGGTACGGAGTCTGCCAAAGGCTTGAGATGCACATCTGATCCAATTTTGAATCTCTTCATCGATGTCCGCTGTGGTGGACAGGTGGGAGCCAAGATGGTGAAGGTGTGGCTGAACCAGGGGCAGGCTGAAAGAGAATTTGAGTCTTACGCACATTCACCTCAAGGCCGAAGTGTGCATACGCATCTGTATAGGTGTTCTGGATCGCCTGTAGGTCGCGTTCAGTGTGAGAGACAAGGGTGACGACTCGTCTGCATACTGAAGTTCAGTAATGGAAGCTGCCGACACCTTTGTTATTACCTGGAGTCGTCTTATTTTGAAAAAAATCCTTCATCCGATACTCTATGTCCGCCCCGCCGGCTAAATTGGCACTGGCACGAGTAAGGAAGGCAGCCAAGAAAATGGAAATGAGTTGGCGCCAGTACACATCCTTGTTTTACCCCCGTTTGGATGGGGAAGAACTCTGACTGGGTGCCATTGTGCAGAACATCCGTTTTTTTTTTTTTTTTTTTTAAGGTGGGGAATGGATGGAAGGCATGCTAGGGCTCAAGGCACAGCCAGACATGGGGAATAGAGAAGTCATAACATATAGTCGTGGGGGGAAAGGTTGGCGATGAATTTTGGTGGGCAGCCAAGCCGGTTGAAGGTCCACCAGAGGGCTTCCCTGTTCACCTTGTCGAAGGCCTTGGTTAGATCGATGAAGGCCATGTACCAGTACCATCAGCTGGAAGACAATTGTAACCAGGAAAACCTAACCCAAGTTACTTATCAACCTTAATTTGGTCTCATAACTGTTAAACTGGTGCTAATTAAAAGAAGCTAGTTAAGGAAATCTCAAAGATAATGCTGATTTATATTTCTTTATATTAATTTTGTGCCTAAGTCAACCAGTTAATCTATTCATCATGTTTGACAATTCCGATTCTGGCCTCAAGTTGGGTTTAGGTTTGGTTGGTTTAGGTTAAGGTTGGTTTTGCTTAATTATGACACGTTATGGCTGCTTCTGTCCCATTCAACCTCCTCGTAATATTTCCTGCAAGAATCATTTACATCCTCATTATCAGCAGCCGCATTTTGTGGTCACTAACTACGTCCTTGTTGCTACCCACTATTTGTCTTGCTGCCTGTACACTCACCCCCGTAAATGTCTGCTCTTTATGTTTATGACTCACACACCCTTACTACCTCACTGCTTAATTTTTTGGCTTTTCTACTTATAAATAGCCATTAAAATACACTTTTCTACGCTCACTAAAGTGGAATTTCGTCAAACTTTAAGTATTTTGGTGTTGATATTAAATCCAGCGAGGAAAGCATCTATTTAGGGAGATTTTGTGTGGTGAGATTTTCTCCATGCATTAGTACAGTATTTGTTACGACCGGCTAGTGAACGCCGTTTTCCAGGCTTCTTGAGACCGGGGTTCTTTATAACACCTCAGACGACGACAAGCATATCCTGGGTCAGATCTGGTTAAACTTAAGTTTGGGGAGGTTTAGTTTTGTTAGATTAAATCACGTTAGGTTCGTCTAGGTTAGTATAGGCTCTGTTAAATTGGTTGGTTTGAGCAGTCTATTAACACATTATGTCACATGCTCCTACTACTACAAAACTCTTATTACAGTGTCTATGTATCGTAGTACGATAATTTAGCACCGTAGAGTAGGGACCAGCTCCCTGATGACGTACTGCAGTTTCTTGATCACCAATCGAATGTCTTCAGGAGTGACATTAACCAGTCGTTCGACGCTATCCTTGGCCAGTAGTTCCACAGTGACCCGCTCACCAATACTGGCCACCTCCTCCTCCCTCACCTGTCATTCACAACGCAACAACAAACAGCTTTTTAATAAAAAAAATCATTTTAGAGTTAACTCCATATAGTGATATACAAAGATAAATGACTATGACAACGACAACATCTGTGACACCCTGATACCAGTTCAGATGGCTAATACCAGAATGCATCGTTCGATTTCATTAATTTTTCCACATATTTTCTTTGGATAAGTAATAAAAACAATATGACAATGCACAGAACATAATATAACCTGACCTGACAACCAAATAAACCTACCTAACCTTACCTATCTTTCTAGCCCCCTATTAAACAGAAAGTACTTGTTTTGATATCTGGTGCAAATTTTTCGTAGTGTTTACGGTAAGTAATTACATTTTTTCACGTTTTGTTTACAACTGACCTGCTTGGTCCAAACGTACTACAATGTCCAGAAAAAAAACGTAAAATTATACGATTACGCTTCAACAAAGCTGCTTTCATTGGTAACAAATATCAAAAAAAGTACTTTCTGTTTAATTTGACAGGGGCGGAGCCCCCCCGCTAGGAAGTTAGGTAAGTTTCTTTGGTTGGTTAGATCAGGTTCTATTAGGTTCTAGTAAATGTCGCTCTTTTAAAATACTTACAACTGTATAATGATAAGTATATCTGTGGAAAAAATTAAATAAATCGAAGTCCACCCGTTTTATTACTTAATATCATCCAAATAATGGTTACTCTTTAGTAGTTGGTGGTACAGAGGTAATGTGCATAACTCACCAAACATCACAGGTTTCCCGAGCCTCGGTTTCCTTCAGTACAGTACTAAAACACTGGATAGAGCGCTGAATTGGCTAGTATTAGCTGATATAAGTGGCGCAAATGATAAAAACAATGTTTTATATAGGGAGAAAGAGAAAAAATTAGTGATCATTTATTCTATAGGAATTCCGTAGGAAATTTATTTTTCGAATACAGTATCTGTATTTTAACCGGTATGACCGTATGACCCTTTGACCCCCCCACAATTACCAAACATATTTGCTGTTCAAAGTGGACAGGGCTTTGAAGTTGAGGGAAAGTGTGGGATTATACTAAAAAAGCGTTAAACACCTTACGTAATCTATAAAAATACTTAAATTAAAAAAAGCTTACTTTGTTTTCAGCTTTTAGTATGTGATGGTGGTATTTTCGGTGTTCAGATGAGGAGACCCACAAACTCAAAGTCAATTCCTAATCTCTTTACAAGTTAGAAATGTTAGGTGAGGTTTTTAAAGGTTTGTTTTGTGTTCCTATAAGTATTTGGTAATTATTGACGACTGACCTGCTGCCGATTTTTCATTGAAACTAATTTAAAAACGCTGCAATTTCAGTTTTAGAGTGGACACTCGTAGTTTAGGCAAATATTTTAAAAATTGGTTATTTCTAACTTGAACCAAACCTAATCTTAGTCGATTAGAAAAACAAGACAGAAGTGTTGTGAGAGGACCTCACCAACCTAACAAGAGAAACCTACCTAATTTTACCTAACTTCGTAGCCGTGAGCTCTACTCTCCGGACCCCCAGGTATATTAAGCAGAAAGAACTTATTATGATATAGTGTAATTTTACGTTTTTTTTTTTTTTTGTGGATGTGAGAGCAGCCAACCGGTTCGTGTGGCTCATAAACTTACACTGGCAACTCGCGTCGATCAAAGATGATTGGCTGTGTACCGCCTCATCACTGCCGAGAAAGATAAAGTACTGCACGCCAGACAGAGTAGTGCATGCTTAGTCGCCTAATTATATACCAAAGGAAGCAATTTCGACAAAAAAAGGGATTATCATATCATAACTCACTGATGAAAATATAGTAAGAATATAAACATCAAGACAAATAAAGCGTCTATGGGCTAATCGTCAATAATAGCCAGGTATTTTACCACACAATTACCCTGTACTATTCAAACCCCTAACCACTTTGAACAACTAATATTGTTGGTAATTTTATCAGTTAAAATACTAAAAATATATACATTTACGATGGAAATGCCATTGAATAAACTATTTTTATTTTGTTCTCATTCTCCCTACATAAGACTCAATATATAAGTAGGTGTTGGCAACTTCTAAATTATAATTTCAGTCATCCGGGGAATCTTAAAAATTTAAATTAGGTCAGATAATATAGTTCCTGGGTTCAATGGTTAGGTTGGTTCGGGTAGGTTGGGTAAGATCAAAATCATTCAAAACATGTCAAAAACCGCCGGAAAAACATAGGGATGACCGAAAAGATAATTTTACCCTACTAAATATTTACCCAAACCACATGTGGAAAATTAACTAATCTAAAAACTCCTGTGATAACCGTATCCTCCACTTTACCCTTCTATGTCTGCCATAAACCGCTGTGTACTACGTGTAGTCTGTGTAGACAGTGGTCGTCCAACGTCAGCAATTCATCACAAAAGTATTGATACCAACAAATATCAAGTTTGAAGCATCTGTTAATGTCTGTTATTGTAGATTTGGGTAAATTTGCCTTTAATTGCCCCACTCTACTAGGATAACAAAATTATGTTTTTCCGATATTTTTGATGAGTTTCGAACGATTATAACTCATTTCCGTCGGGTATCACTCGTTTCTGAGATATCGCTCCTCCCCACCTCTCCCCAAAACGAGTGATTTCCGACGGAAATGAGTTTGCCGTCAGAAACTAATCTAATCTAAATTTCCCACGCATATTGGGAGGAGCTTCTGGGTAGTGAAAGGAGACAGATCAAGTGTTAATGTACAAACGCACGCACGGGAGCCACTAAAAATACACAAAGAACAAAAGTTTTTCAGGCGATTTTTAATAATAGAGCTATATCTCGGGAATCCTTTGTTTCCGACGAAAATGTTATAGAATACAAGTGTTTTAAAATTGTATAAACTACGTGATAGGTATATTAAAAAAAAATTGTGGGGTAACTAAAAGCAATAATACCTAGATTTTGGGGGTATTCAATCACAACTCAGAGCAATTTTGTGTTTACCATTACTTATATCTTGTCACTAGGAACAACTTTTTCTAATACCTCTTCCATCGCAAATGGATACCAACCGAGATGGTAAATTAACGTAAATCTGCAGTTTCCGCGTGTCGTCAGTTTACTTACAGCAATACTCTCACGTCCACAAAAACGTAAAATGGGGGAGGGGGGGAGGGGAGTGATAACTCCAAAACGACTCTTCCGACAGAAATGAAAGTCAAATTCCAATGAATCACACTAAATACCAAGGGAAAAACAAAAATCTATGGTCAAACAGTAGGTGTGGCTGAAACTATAAATGTACTGATTGTTGATACAAAATCATAGACGGATATTCAAGAGTGAGAAAAAAAGAAATGACACAGTTACACTTACCTGCTGCTGATTACTTAACCAGCGAGAAAGTCGGTAATCGGGATGGCAATTTGACAAAAATTATAAAAGTTGAAAAATTACCACGGACAGGACCGCTAAATCGTTTTGTCTTTTACTTGAAGGTAAATGACACCCTGTAAACTAACAAAACCAAATCTAACCTTATCAAAAGCTATTTTAGGTAAATTAGATTAGTACTGACTATGGCAGATTGAGTTTATCCGTGCAGCATGATGAAAAATAGACGATCTAGTAATAATGATCGTAATAAGATTTTAACATAATGCGGACTGTGAAACGCTACAGGAAGATCTGCTGCTAGTTTCAGGAATGGTCAAGCTCTAATCAAAATCACACATGCATTATTATTATTATTATAGGGATAAAAAATCGTTTTTGTCAACCACGGAAGCTACTAAAAAAGTTTTCCTAATGTATTAAGTCTTGTTTTAAGCAAATCTCCATCGTAAATAAGCCGTTATAGAGATATGATCCCCCATCCAAATTACCAATAATATCGGTTGCTCAAAGTAACAGGGCTTTGGAGTAGAGGGAAAACCTTACCTAGCCTATAAAAATCTTAAAACTATAAAAAGCTTACCTTATTTGTGTTTTCCGGGTTTAGTATGTGATATGTTTTGTGTTCAGATGAAGGATCCAAAAACTCAAAAACGAATTTTAATTTTTTTACAGGCTAGGAAAGGTAAGGTTTTCAAAGGTTCGTTTGGTATTTATTTTAGTTTTTTACCCCACATTTTCCCTCTACTTCAAAGCTCTGCTCACTTTAAACCAATTAGTGTTTTTTTTAAGGGGGGCGGGGGGAGGGGGGGACTCATTTGCGACGGAAATGAAGGTCAAATTCTCTTGAAACAGCACAAAATACAGTAGGAAAACCTATTTTAGTTTCCGTGGGTGACAAAATATTAATCTTTATCAATACTGTACTGGTATTGCTACTATTATCATTATCGTAACTTACTATCAGCGGTAGCAGATCGTTTGAAGGGTCCAACTTTAATGTAAGATTGAAGAACAACTAACCTACAGTATTTTGTTATCATAATAGTGCCACTTGAATACTGCTTATCCACCCCATTTGTGTAATTCAAAGAAACTAATAATTATCTGCAGAGTTCAGTCTTGGTATAAAAGTGATGCCCGTTGTCTTGCAGAGAACATTCAAGTTAGTGGCAGGAACTCTGCAGTCAATTAATGTTTCCAGTTATATAGCCTCATTTTTTATCACCTTTCAAATATTTATTGGAAACTGAGCTCATTACATCCGGAACATTTTAAATTTGTCAGAAATTCGGGGAGCTGTAATTTAGTTAATCTATATCATGTACCACTTACACTACATAATACAGCACTATGGATCATGTACTGTACACCATGAACTTTGAATTGTTCCACTTACTCTGGATCATGCACCACTTATTCTACACTGTACCACTAAAGGCCGATTCACACGACCCGTTTCTGTTCCGACCGTCAGGCCGTCAACATTTCTTAAATGCATATTAATGTAACTGTTCACGTGACCCGTCATGCTGACGGCGGCAGGCGGCCGACAGCCGACCGACACGTCTCGGATTTCTTCTCGAGAAATCCTGGCCGGTTTGACGGCGGCAAACTGCTAGTCTTTCTTTTGGGGGGTACTGCTTCTCGGCAGTTGGTGTTCATCTTTGCCAGGTCCATTTCGATTTTTTCTCGTAAATAATTAAACTTAGCCTTGGACATTCTGAAGTATTGATAGAATTTTGCTTCATCATCTGCCAGTTCTTTATAGAGGGTCCAGAATTCTCCCTCGCACTTTCTCTTTTTCAGTGACTGATGTACCCATAACCTTTTCCTCTGTCCACGAACTTTTTCTTCCTCCTCTTCTTCTAGTAGAAGAGCAATTGCCGCCAAATTCTTAAGAGACCGACCGGCCATGATTCTCACACAACAAGAGTTATGTAAGCACTGAATTACTATATCGGACGGACCGGGAACGTGTCGTGTGAATACACAACATTCTGACGGCGCCAAACCGACGGCCTGACGGTTGGAACAGAAACGGGTCGTGTGAATCGGCCTTTAATCTACATCATGCACCACTTACTCTACATCACGTATCATTTTCTACACAATGCACCACTTAATCTACATCATGCACAACTTATTCGTCATTATGTACTTTGGTGGACAAAAGTTCCTTCCCTCAGCCAGCCACAATGTGACTGAATCACCTGAGGTTCAAATAACAAGCAACTGAGGGAAGTGGTGTAATCATCCAACAGATGGCGCTCTGTGTAGTGCATATGACGGGGGATGGGCACCAAAGAGGGATGGAGGCCAGAGAGGGAAAGAGAGTGAGGGCTGAGGGAAGGGACTTTTGTCCACCATAGTACCACTTCATCAACATTATGCACCACTTACTCTACATCAAGTACAGTTACCCACAGGTATAGTGTTCCACCCCTTGGTGACCATTCCACCCCTTGGTGACCATTCCACCGAGGGGTGGAACACTATACCTGTGGGTAGCTGTACTACTTCCTTACTATAATTAATGTACAACTTACTCTACACCATGTACTGTACCTCTTACTCTACATTATGTATTGTATCTCTTACTCTGCATCATGTACCACTAACTCTACAAGATGCACCACCTACTCTACATCACTCAATATCGGTAACAAAAAAAACATAAGTACAAAAATTATTTTATTATCACGTATGACCATAACGGACATAATGCTTAAAAGAATACACCAAAATGTGGGCAGTTATGACAATGTTCGGTTGACAAATGCTCGGATAGACATTTTTTTAAGGCAATGAACATTTTGCCTTCCAGTAATATTGCAACATGTTATTAAAAGTGAGTGCCAATCATGGGTAGCAGCCAGAGTACAGACAAAAATCTTATGCGCCACTTGGAGCTCAGTAATCAAGCATGATGGAACTGGTTGCTAGATGAGACTGTCATCTAGCACAGTACTGTATTATGACTGGCTAACTTTTTTTATTGTACAGTATCTCAAGTGTTGTCTAGGAACTCAGCCTAATGTCAGTCCTTGGTGCATTATTCTGTGCCTTATTAGTAGGAGCTCTAAGCTGGGAGACTCTGTTACTAGCAATACAGATATAATGTGGCAAGATCAGCTGTTGTGAACCTTTAGTATATGCATAGTAATTGGAAATAATATTATATATATATATATTTTTTTTTTTTAAATCCTCCAAACCCCTTTACTACTGTACTATTATTGGTAGGTGTAGCAATTTTCCATACAATACAAATATTTTAATTTACTTTACACAATATTTAGGAGGTATGAATCTTAAACCTTGATCTTGCCACAATAATGAAAAACAGCGGCACAGTTTTCATGCAAAAACACACGTCTGCTCACTGGAGCGGAAAACACATTAAGAAATGGATCGAATCTGACCCATGAGGAAAACACTTGACTGCAACATCTTGGTAAAAACGTACAAAAATTGCTCATTCTCTTATACACACTTTAGGTGCCAATAAAATTCGGCTGAAGACGCAACAAGAAATTTATCACTACGGATATTTTATCATGAATTTCACAATTGTATAAAAATGCTTGATGAATTAAAATCATAAACTCGACAATATTCTATGAAACAAACATGAAATAATCACATAAATTAAAATTTTCTGCAATTGCACCCACAGAACATCACTATATAAATAACCTCAATGAAAAGACAATACTAAATCTAGTAAATTACAAATTAATATACAAAATCACTAAGCTTGAATGGTAGGCACAATAATCGTTACATTCACAACTCTCTACAAAATTGCTAGTTTCCAAATTGAAGTTGCGCCTTGCCATCCAAAGTCTTTTAAAAAGTGTTCTCTGCAACACTGCACTCACTTCCTTACTATAATGCTGTACAGGTAATATCTACACTTAATTGTTAGTCCCCAGGCCTGAGCACCATCTTACTTGGACTGTTCAGGGCAGGGGAAAATATGGAGATCCTTCTAAACTTCAGAGCAAAATGTAAAACTATCCAACATATGGTGCTTCTATGAAAGCCTCAATGAAGATTATCTTCTGTTTTTGCATATCAAGAACTGTGTCTTGACGAGTAACAAAAGCACATAGTTTAAGACAGTCTCACAAATCTCTGAAGACTTTGGCCACCATTTACTTCAAAGTCGGAGTAGTGATGGCATCCACAAGTAGCAGTAATGAAGGTTGAAAATGATTCGAAGCTTCTCCAAAATGGATCAAGACACACTGCAACATTTCTCTTAATGGTGCCATGCCATACCCATTCTAGGTATAGGCAAGTATCATGAGACAAACACTTCATTGAAGATTATGTCCAGGAGTACATATCCTCTGTAACACATCCAGTCATTACTATTGAATATCATCCTTAAAATACACACAGTTACCAAAAAATAAATAAAAACATAGTGGTAACTAAATTAACCATTGTATGACGTGTGGATAACTTTCTAATAAAAGTTGGTAATTTCAAACAGCTTGTAGATTTATAATTTCACCCAACATCTACATTTACATATAAATAAAGAAAAGTACATGAATAAAACCTTTTAGCATTATGAAGTTCCCTTAAGTTCTTTGAGCAGAAACTTGACTTTTCTTCTTCCTCTGTCATAGGTGAGATAAGCCAAGAACAGTCCTGATTGTTTCCATGAGGGAGATAATCTCAGCCCTGGTCATTATGAGGAGCTCAGCAACATTGATCATATCAATAACACAATGACAAGGGAAAAGAACATCACCATTTTTTCTTCTAAATGGATAACACTCTTGAGCTTGTAGGTCACATATGCTACAGTTACAAACAAACACAAACAGCAGCAGTGATAGTACTAGCGTAGACTATGAAAAATCATCTGAGGTAGTCCGTGTATATTAAAGGTAAATTCAATATCCAAATCACTTGCCGAAGTAATCTCAGGGTAAGACTTCCTCATGTACTTTTCAAAACTTCTTACTTGCCAAAAATCTAATAACCTTTTTAAATAATATGAAAAAAAGGGGTTTCCACTTACTCTTCACTCTAATTCACATAAGCATTTACTGTATGTATACACAGTTCAGTATAAGATGAACACTGTGACATTCCATAACTCTATATGGAACAAAGTCAATTACAGTATTTTGCATGTCTTGTTTTTTCTGTCACTTTATAACCAACTCCATATTTATTTTTTCAATCCGAGTGTCTTATTTCATTTTCTTCCTGTTATAAACAATGGTATCACAGGGAAACATATCTGTGGTTTCTATTATGGAAAAAGTGAGCACCGTCATCTATTGATTATCCTGGCACAGCATTCCAAGAACATATATAAACACATGCTGAGCAGTCTGCTTTGAGGAAGAGGGACAGTCCTCCTCATTTCATCTGCAGAATTATCACAGACTTTCAAAGTTCTGGTCTGTTGTTGCCACAATTATCATCATTCATTCGTACTTCATTGTAAAAAAAAAAAAATAAATAAATAAAATCTTATAAGCAAAAATGAGAGAAATTAACTATACAGTATTATTATTGCAAACTGGCATCCCATTGCACACAGTAAATTCTCCTGCATCCGTTTGCACACCAACTTGCTTCATTAGGTTGAAAGAAACTTACCGGTAAAATTGTTCAGAAAAAACAAACAAATTAAGAAAACAGTTTTCCTGATACAAAAACTTTGAATTCCCATCTTGTACAGCGAGCTGAATAATAGGAACCATAACCACTAGTTCCACTCAATGAAAAAATGCACATGCTGATAATAAAATGAGGAAAAACACAAGCACTTGTGTATGCTGCAATTCCTGAGAGTAACAAGGGTTGAGAGTAAAAGCATGAATTCTGAAACACCAATTAATATTGGAATTAAGGTACAGTATCTATGAAGACACCACAGGAGGCTAAACGATAAAGATAGGAAGAATCACCTGAATATCCTGTTATTATTTTTTTGCACGCATGCACAGTATTAGTGAGTATCACAGTATATTAACTATATCGGTAAAAAATCAACATAGGAAAATGCTTCAATTCTGTTCCAGATTATTAATTGCCATCTCAGAATCCACTCCCAGGTGCTTTTGGAGACTGTTAATATGTGTCAAGATCTGGACATACAGACAACTTGCACTAATGTCATCACTCTTCAACCCCATCTCAAGTCACCATTGAAACTATCTCCTACAATAGATAAAAATTTTAAATAAATTCAAAGATCCATTCAATTAAAATAGGTTTTGGATTTTCTCTAAAACTTTGTGAAACAATTCTAATAACTTGATGACTGGTATATGAGGCTGACAAGAAACTGATAACAAGAGACAAAAATCTTTCAATACAGTCGCCAAGCCCTAGGCTTGAGCTACCCTCTCATAAGTCTGTCACCTTGCAGTGAAGAGCTGGGCTAGGAGAGATCATGATGTATTGAGCAAGGTTTTCACAATGACTGGGTCATGTGTAGTTGTTTATTATAGACCCTTCTTGGAAAGTCTTCAGTTACTGATAGTCATTGGTGGAAAATGGATACTCAGATCCTTATACCTGAAGGTCAGTTTTTATGGGTAAATAGCCATTATATCCTCCTTGACTATGGCCATTTTACCCTTAGTGTACATGGCAGTGATTTGTCTGACTAAGGAACTGGCACATAAGCCTCAAGAGCATCTCTTTTCATCAACTTCAATCAACAATCACACTTAAAAATTAATTGTTGATTCCAATTATCAAAAAAATTCCCATCAACAATAACCTTTCAAATGTGAAAAGGTCCTTGTGAGACAACTGTTCAATGTCTATTTGTTTCTTTTTTTCTAAGTAACCACCACTGTTCAATACACATTGAATTCCATCACAATGTAATATCAATCAATGTTTTCTTTTCTTACTGTAATAATGTTAGTTATTGATGTGTCCACTTCCACTCTTGTAGAGACAAAATGTGAATCACTTGCTTAAGTCTGTTTCTTTTTCAAAATCACATTCTTTTTATAATTTTTCTATTTCCACTTCCTTATAAATTAACCTGCAATTACATTTTGCTCCTTGTCATTATCACCCAGATGCTTTTACGTACACCTGACGAGTGAGTGAGTCCCAGGTTTCAGAGGAGGGGAGGATCAGTACTAAGTCCTTTGAAGCTAATGTTTGGCGTCCTGTCAATCCCATTGGTGTGGGGAAGGCGGGAGCTCGGAAGGGTGTGCCACTGTCGAACTGTAAAGAATCAAAACAAAATAAACAATTAATTTATGAGAAAGAGTGGGTGAGCAAGTGAATTGACTTAAGAAGAAATTTCTGATTTCACCAATGGATAAAGCAATGCAGCAGAAAAAGAATAAGAATGAGGTGCACTAAATCATGTCATTGTTTTATGTGGTTGATGCTATAAATTTACACAAGTGTGTTAGGTAAAATTAAATTGTTTTGTTGAAGTATATAGGATAGAGATGCTAAGAAAAATATAATTAAGGACACAGCCTTTGGGTTTAAAACAGAGGAACAGTCTCAAATTAATTTCAATGGAGAGAAATTGGAAATTATTTATTAACTCAGGTATTTTAGCTTTGATCTGACAGAGCTGTAAAGAATAAAGTACTGCTAAGAAGGAAAGGAGGTTCATAAGTCTTGATATATGGAAAAAGTGCAAAATTCACCATAAGCTTGGCCTCTGGTCCAGTGACTCCAAACCAGCAAGACACTTTTTCTTTTAAGAGGCAAGTTGCTTACATACCTATACTACCATGTTCTACAATACATGAAAACGAAATTATTTTCCTGAAACCAGCAATTTAGTTTCAGCAACAATAATAACCTTCCACTCAGTGACCTCAATATCAAAATGAAATCTTCTCTCCCTAGTGGCAATGTACCCAAGTCTTATCCTGGTCATTGGTGCATGAAAACTTTTGCCACAATCCCAAAACCAGAAACTCTAACAATACAAAACATCAACACTGATGATAATACTGTACCCCTCTAGCCAAAAATGACAGAGGGGTGGGTAAAATGAGGCTACACACATACATGAAGCATATGGAGAAGTGTTTTGCTGCAATCCTGCAGTTAGGATGTGAAGAGCCAAATGTACCTATAGTATTTGGATTTAATATTAATGAAAAACACTTAGAAGGTGGTTTTCATGTGATGAACTGATCTTACATTGGTACATTGTTACTGGGTACTGGAAGGATCCTATTTATTTTGGGGTTAAATATAAGGTCATGTGTGGTAATTAAAGACCAAGAGAGAAATTAGCAACTGGCAAGATATATACTGTATATTAAAATACTGTCTGTAGAATGATAGGTTTATGAAGGTGACTTACATTAGTATAGAAGATGGGACTGGGAAAGGTAGAATGTGTGTGAGATGAAAGGGGAGAATTAGTTATTAAGATGTTAAGGCATGTAAATAAAGTCAACAGAATATGACAGGAGAATGAATGATCAGGCAAAATAGCAATGAACATTGCAAGAACGATAAAGAGTGAAAGGATGTGGAAATCTCCCTCATGAATCAATTTAGTTGTCAAAGTTAATGGTTATAAAGTTTTCAAGCAATGGAGAAGTCTAGATTTACTTTACCTCATTCAGCATAAGATGAGGATCAATGGATTTACTGTTGTGTCCATTTCATTATACAGAACTGTATTTAGTCGGGAATGTAATATGTTGATAGAAAGACTGAGAAATAGACTAATACAGGTAACTAATGACTGATATCTTTTAATACTGTATAGGTACAGTATTGTAAAAGAAAAAAAAAAAAAAGTATCGTAATTACAGTTATAGCCGTTTCTAACAACCATCTCCCTCTTGGTTATCATTTCTAGTCATCCCGTGGTGAAATGACTTGTTTCTTAGGAGTTTTTAATTGATGAAAGTATGGGTAAGGCTACAGTGGAAAGGTGTAGATGGCAGGAGTAGACTGAAGACATAACTTAATCTACTACACTTACTTTCACTCCATTCTATACTGGGAAAGAAGTATAATAAGCCTTATAAATGACTAACCCATAATCAACAATATTCATAATAAAAGCTTGACTGGTCTCCATTATCAAAAAAACATTCGTTAACAATATGGTGGGGTGCAGCCAGCCTGGAGGGGAAGTTGTCTTAATGCAGGATCTCAACATAGTTAAAGTGATCATCTGCATTATACTGTACAAGAGTCAATATCAATCAACATCATTACTAATATTAATTAAGCTAAATTTTTCCCAAACGCCAACATAAATTATTCGATGATATAATTAAACACTTAGATATTTGTACTGTTTATTTACAGACTAAAAGGCTATTATATAAAAGATTTTTCTTTCCAAATATTAATTACAGGAAGTGGGATTTTTAGAGCAGTTTTGATATTTTTCAATCAATTTACATGAGAACATTGATAATTCACATCTAATTTGGGGATAACGTTAGCAAATAAATATGTAAATTGGTCATCGCCACGAGTACTGTATAATAATAACACACTCTTCAAAGTACAAACAAGCAGTATAGTGTGAGAGCTGTAGTAAATGAAGCAAAAAATTGGCAAAACTTGGCTAAAAAGTTGTATGGAATAATTTGCTGGACACAAATATTTATCCTCATCTGTGTTGCTGCTGGTGTGGACCACGATGCTACCACGCATTCACTGCGCCTCAAAAAATGTCTCTAATGTACATACAGTAATGTACACTGTATAATTCAGTACAAGAAAAATATATGCATTGACATGTGTTATTGTAATTGTTTTAAGTTTTTGAATAAAATATTTTTGGCAGTGAAAGAGGGAGGTTTAACTGTACTTTTTTTTTTTTACAAAACATAAAACTAGAGACAATGATGAAGCAGCCAGCATAGTCTCTCCCATCATTCCAAAAATATAAAAGACAAGTGCAAAATAAGTATTCGTGCTCTAAATATGAAAAAAACCAAAAACAGCATAAGTGTTGATGGTCTCACTGGTGTAGCAATACAAAGTGAACAAACTCAATCTAATCACATGCATCTACTACCATGAACTCCCTTATGGATACTAGTGTGTACAAAGTCTGAAGTGCTGCTAGAGTATCTAGCTAGAGGCAGTTTACAGAACAATGTATAACTGAGAACATTGTACCTGCACTTGCCAATATGCTTAACAAATCCTTTGCTACTGAATTACCTTTGTTAGGGTCAATAATGGAGTGGTGAATTAAGTTACTGCTCGCTATGAAGGTCTTGGTTTAGAATTATAAGAGTACTGGAAGTGAGAGGTGATTGTGGGCATGTTGTATGCTGTACTAAATAATTATAAAAAAAGAAAAATACTTGCAAACACTGGTGAAGGATTTTGGAACAAGAGGTATAAATAGAAAATGGTTGTGAATACAAAGAAAAGTATGGTGGTTGGCTCAGAGAAGATGGGAGTTAGAAAGTGAAATCCTGTACAGTTGAGCTGGAACAAGATAAAACTTATAAAAGTTGAATACCGTATTTGGATAGTATTTCAGCAAGGTAAGCAAAGATATCAAAATCAATTCTGAAAGCATGGAGGCAAACCACTGGAACTTTGAGGAGAGCAACAAAAACAATTCAAGCCATCCATAAAATAAGTAAGCCCTCTGACCAAAGTCAAATTTGATAAGATCTATCAACTTGGTATAAAGAATTTAAGAATGAAGCTTCATTACAAGATATCCAGTACAACCTTTGTTACTGTACAGAAACCATCTGCTTACAAACAAATGGAAAGATGGATGGACGGACAGCACTGTGACTATGTTCCTAACTCCCACTCCTACTCTTTCAGTTGGGGAAGTAAATTAATGTAAACACCCTGGTCTGGCAACAAGTTTGTGAAGAGTAAGTGTAAATAAAGAGGGTATAAATTTGTGTGAAGTAAATGTTGATAAAATAAAAATCCAAGAATAGTAAGTACCAGCAAATGGAGATACAGTACTCTACGAGATGATATGGTTTAGTGAGAGGAAACAGACACTGTCAACAGAAAGATAAAGTACTAATGGAGGGATAGAACATGGGATTTTGTAAGAGAGAAGGATGAATCACAAAGGTGCTAGAATTATAATGTTGTGAAGGATGTTCTGTGGCATTGGCCACCCTATTGTCCAATAATGAGTGACCTGTAAGCTACAGTATTTACCGTTATCCTACCTATTCATTTCATGCCATCATCTCCAATAATCAGCCTGGAATAGCATATGAAGAGTCTTCCCAAATTATTAGATAATTTATCATTTCCACTACTAGTGTCACAGACTCAATCTCAATCTTTAAAGCATTCGCTGGAGGATTCTAATTTGAGTTTGGTAATGACACACGTGAAGGAGTCAACAAATACTTGAACTAAGAAATAAAAATATATGACAAGAATGAGGGTTTTCACACCATGTATATATAGAAAACAAAATATATGCACCAAAGTACAATAAGACATGATATGAAAGAAAATTAAAGCTGGGGCTAGTGAGATAATATATATGTACAGCATGCCCTGATAATTTGCGGTCCTCGATTATTCGCAGATGACACCCTGGATGTACCAAGAATGTCTGCGGGTAGTTTTAAAGTTGTTGGCATTTTCTCGGCCGGGACAGGGAGCGCACAAGTTTTGTGGTATCCTGCAAGGTGTCTCTCTTGTCCCAAGAGGCTGGCCTATGCGCGCTGCCTCCACATCAGTCCAGGATAAACATTTGTCCGCCTCGCGAGTGTGATACTCTGCTCTCTTAACAACTGTGTTCCTTGTACTTGTGATGGCTCCAAAATGCCCTCAACCACCTTCATCCAGCATCAGGAAGGTGCCCAAACAAGTGAAGAGAGATAAGGGCATGTATTTCTCCGATATGTATGCCTGGCTACACCTGGCAATGGGAGCGGGTAAGGGGAGTGAGTGATTGCTAGTTAGCACATCGTCTGCAGTTGTAACTCTCCTCACTCCCTGCCATATATCACTGGATTTACTGTTATTATTAGTGTTTACTGATAGAATGGTGTTTAATAGTGATTAATCATGGCATTGTAATTAGGTTAGCTCATCGTTGTAACCACCAAGCTACTGGGCCAAGCTTTGAGGTGTTATGTTTTTTCAACTCGTATTTTCGGGTAGATGTAGCATGTAACTTTCTTCATTTATTTTTACTGTTACATGCACACACCATCCTAAATACATATTGTGAAAAAAGTAAAAGAAATAATTTTCCCAAGGGCAAACATGTAACGGGAGGAGCGCCGAGTGTAGCTAGTGGGGAGCGTTGCTGGGAAATCAGCGTCCCAGCTGAACTTCGTTACTATGGTGGAGCTGGGAGTGTACGAATGCAAATGGCGATTGTATTAAACTTTCGTTTGGCTTTTATTTACTGGTTTGGCAATAGAATTTTTTGTTGTAACTTATTTATTGGTATTATTTTTGTTTATTCCTCACATTTCCCGGTACTGTACTGTATATAATATTTTAAGAAAACTATGGCTGTGAGGTGTTATGGTAGTTTATAAACTTGTATTTTCAGGTAGATATACAGGTACATAACTTTCTTCATTTATTTTTACTCAGTTACATGAACACATCATCCTATATCCATATTATGAAAAAAGTACAGTACGTATTACACCACAATTACCGACATCCTTCATGTTGGGTTGGTTAGATGGCTATGAAAAAAATATTGTAAGTTTGATCTACATATCAATCCAGCTGGTGCTCAGATGCCATTCGTTTTAGAGACAGTAATTTTTACGAGGAAAATATTTCTGTACGGGCAACCCAACCAATCCATCTTTAATAACAAAGCATGGACTTGAGGGTAGACTCTCACTTTTTCCTACATTTCAATACATTTTGTTGTCTTGTTTCTGATTATTTGTGAGAGGATTTTTCTATTATTATTTATTTGTAGGTTTTTTGTTTTTGTTTTTTGTGTCTCAACACACACACACACACACACATATACATTACAGATTAAAGAAATAATTATCCTAAGGGCAAACACATAAAGGAAATAGAAGTAACCCCCTAGTAGGCAAATGATATTATGCAGTTTCAGGCAATTACCCCTTTAGACACAACCCCCAAAATTTTAAGGGCATTATATATATATATATATATATATATATATATATATATATATATATATATATATATATATATATATATATATATATATATATATATATGTATGTATGTATATGTATGTATGTATGTATGTATATGTATGTATATATATATATATTTCTGGAGAACACAGTGGACTTAAAGAATGTGTCACAGACTATTAAGTGATGCAATAGTGTGGATATATTAGTGTTATCAGCAGTATAGACCAAATGACTGAAAAAAGAAAACATCATTCAACATACACAACCATTCCAATTATATATACTAATGGAATTGAATTTCTCACATTAACTGTTATAATAACTCAACAACAGGCACAAGGCAAACATTAGGAACATTTTCTAATATATACACAAATATATCATCGTTTGGCTTCCTGGATACCTTATCCATATTATCAACAAAATTATTAGAAAAAAAACATGCCAGCACAAGAATTTCTACATAAAAATATCTCACAAATGGTAAAAAAATAAATAAAATAAAATAAAAATTTAATAAATAAACCGAATCCTCAATATCTCTTTGACACCCTGTTCACTAAAATTTGCCCGCCCTAAGTAGTGGCAGTAGTGACCTTATACAAAGCCTTCACAAACACTTCAGCCATCTTAAATATCAGAGAGCCTTCATATGCCTGAAATAGTAGGTGAAATACAGTATTCTACATGGTAGTTTGTCTGTAACATACTTGACGGAGTCACCACTTGCTTGCACCGAGATATAAGAACATGGACCTAACTGTGCTCAGATCAATACAACTTTAAATGACATTAAAATATTTTACATCCAAATATCAGACAACAGTTCATATACCATAACATAAATCATCCTATGGAGCAACAGCAACCAAATTTAAAAGCCAAATCAGGAGTTAGTCTTTTTTTTTTTTCCATAAGTTAAAAAGTTGTCAATTATCAGGTCAATTAAAAATATATAAAAATAGAAAGAAATGCAATAATTAATCTCAATATCATGGTAACATCTAATTTACATATACTGTACATGTGCAAATTTTATGACTCTTTTTATATCGTGTTTAGCACAATATAAAAGACAAAATTGAATGATCTTCTAATCCTCGAAATATACAGTAAAGTACAACAAGGAAAACTATTTCTTTTCTTATATTGAATCCAAAGATAATATTTTACAGAATTAGTGTGATAACTGAATCTGATAACTACAAAGTGGGATCCCTCTGATAATTTCCCGACATGGTAGCCACTGTTTTTAAATAATTCACGACTGTCCAAAGTATTGTAATGACAAACCTAAGTACGTATCCATATTCCAAAGAGTCTGATGTACTGTTTATTCTCTTAAGAAAAAATAGAGGGAGTAGGTATTCCTGTAGAGTAATGATAGACTGGAAGGAAGAAGTGATGGAGGGGAAACATGCAGAGATGTGCAATGACTATGTTTGGGAGAAAGTCGCCATATCCCATCCTAGAGTAATGTAGCGAACACCATACTGTACTGAGCACAATCAGCCAGACAGCGTATAAATGAAATCATTCTCATGTTGTACTTGGAGTGTAATAATGATATTCATTAAATAAATAAATATTTTCATTATGCTGACTTTTACATGACCCTCTTTTAAATATTGTATCTGGACCATTAAGTTTACGACAAGCCAAAATGAGTGAATGGTATGTATGTCGCTGGTACCAGTTACATGTTTAATGATTTAATTTTCTTTTTCTCACTCCTGTCAGAGTGAAAAATATACAAGAGGGAAAAATATGATGAAAGATGGGTCCTAAGTCTAGCAGAGGTATATTATCAGTCATCCCACTTGTACAGTTGTCACAGTATTGAAAACATTCCACTTTGTCTGTCTATTACACTGTACTGGGTTTTTTAATATTCACTTATTAACATAGCAATTAGAAACCAAGTTACTCTTGTCACTTCACTCGTGTTAAAATTTTCTAAAACAATAAAAATCAAACAGTTGATATTTGTTTTTTAAATTCAATAAAATCTGAATTTTGAAACTGCCTATTGATAAAAACTAACCAGGAACAATTATTTTAACAATATGCATAAATGAATAAAAATATACATATTCTATAATGTAAAACAGTATAAACCAATAAATCAACAAATAATTAGGTAAGAAACTGATTGCTATACTGTACATATACTGTACACTCCAAACACAACAATGGTCAGAAGATGCATCACAAGAGTAGCATGACAATATGTAATGAAGTGTTCAGTTTACATACAATTCAATGACCAACATGACCTTGTCAACAGCATTACCCCAGCATTTCTTGCTATAATTATGGATCATTGTCTGTCGCAGTTTATATGTTTCAGTAAATGCTTTTGTATTTAAATGGAATACATAATCTGCAACAAAATACAGTATTCATAACCATGCATGAAAATAAAAATTTTGGTAAAAACCAAGTCCCCTTTTAAGTAAACACAAAATAAACTGAGAATATGTAGACAAGAAGGAAAGTCCCAACAAAAATATGTTTCTTCCTCCAAACATTTCCATTTAAAGACCAATGGCCTAAACAGTCTTATGAAAGATCTAATCCAAAGACGATACTCACACTGAATCAGAGACCTTAGTCCAGTGATAAAAATATCTACCGGGACTAGTGGTTCCCATACTGGGAGAAACTAATACTGTATATTGACATTCTTTTTTCTTTATTAAGAAACTTTCAATAAAATTGTGTAAAATAATGACTTAGTTGAGTTTGAAAGTGATATAAATATGAGTACAGCTTGTAAAATCTATTAAAAGTTAATTAATTTATTTTAAAAAATGAGGAGGGGCAGGAGGATTTGATAAAAAGCAACAGGGGGGGCTTTGTGTGAAAAACTTTGGGAACCACTGTAACTAAGCAATTTTACCTATTGGTTTGGCCATTACCCAAGTGAATCAATGGTCACTTGTCTGTACAACAAAATAAAAGTGTAGGAGAGAATAAGGGAATGTATACGTTTGTGTGAGGAGATCTATTCATAGTTTAATCCATACCCTACCACTTTCTATACTTCCCTTGCACCACTCTCCTATACCATTCCCCTGCTTTCTAGAGGTTTCACCATCCTTTGATCCACCCAACACAAGAGTGGGAGAGGAGAGTAAAGATAACAAATATATCAATGAAGGATAAATGTTACCTAACCAAATGTACATAAAGGTGAGAGTAATACAAAAAAAACCCAAAAAGTGAAAGACCCAAAAAGTGAAAGATGTAAGACAAATAAAAGAAATCATTGAAATAAGAAATAGTTAGTAATGTGGGATACAGTGGAGTTATCAATGAGAGATAGTGTGAAGTCTGACAGTAATAAGTCAGGGGTAGTGTTAAGTTAAAGAATCTGTAGCAGACAATAAGGAGCCCCATGGCACCTAAAAACATATTCATACAGTATATATCAACGGACTGTACAACTGAGAACCAACAGACCCATACTGTAGCTAACATAGTTCAAGGTTCAATCTAAGTACAGTAATGACATGTAACAATACCCACAGTCTCTAGGTTTGTTAATATTAGGTGTCTTGAGTTAATACCTAACAAGAGCCACAGGAATATGGCTAACAGTGGCATCACACTAGCACTGTTGCATCACTTTCTTGCATCACTTTTTCTAAGGATTGTCATTTTTCTGAGTGCCCTCTCACAAATGCATCTAGAACCAGCGTGCATCACTCCTCGTTTGTCAACTATAAACCCAGGTGCTCTTAATGTAAATAAACATCTCATAAGATGTCACAAGAAGGAAGAGCGAAAACGCCAAAATTACGTTTTGAGTAAACTGTGTTTAAAGTTAAGAAATGCATAATTAACTCAAATAACACTCAATTTTAATCATTATGGTGTTATTAATTATGGTTTGAAAGAAACCTTGGTTGTCTGTAGAAATATTATGCAATGCGCTGACTTTTTAATTTTTTTTTTACAATTACAGATAATTATAATTACCCACACTAGTTATCATTAATTTATACACGGAAAAAGGTAATGAAAATGATACCACGAGTATTTCACATAACAGTATACAAAAAGGTATTGCTGCCACTGATTGTGTGAAATTAGTTTACCTGTATATAAACCTTAGAAAATAGGAGAAATAATGGAGTGGAAAATGGTGTGTCAACAACACGTGGGTGAAGCACTAGACTGCATGTGCTAGCATGATGCTCATTAGCTGAAAGTGGCAGGTGGATGGTAGCTGGGAGGTGATTGGCTGTAGTGCTCGCCCTTTCTACTCGGTAAGCTAGACCTGATATTACACCACGCTTAGGAATTGCGCATCAATTTTGTCCCTTATACTACCTGGGATGAAGGTCGATTTTGACATGGCTCACCCCACCACCTCACTTTACAGGTTTCAACCTGCGAGGGGAGAGAGAAAACGGAAAATTGACAAGGTGGTGAGTTTGCCCTTCCTTCTCGTGACGCCTTATATCAGATGTACTGTATTTAGGAATACAGTACAGGGCATGAACATAAAATAAATGTAAAGTTAAGCATTTTATTAAAAATGTGATAGTATTACTTTTCTGATGAAATTTAGATACCAGTATTTTACATGGCTCAATAATCTATCTTGTATAACTATCCTCATTACTGAGTATAGATTTTGACTTGGCCATGGAAACTGGTCAAGCCAGTCAAGTAGAAACGATATATTTCGTCTGAGCGATATGCTCTGGTAAAAAATACGGAAAGTCGGAGAGTTGAAGCAAAAAGCGTTACTGTAAAGCCATCTTAAATTCCAGTAATTATTTCAACTAGTAACACACCTACATATTTATCTCGAGCAAGGATCTGCTACAAGTTATTGAATGGAAACCAAATCTGACACGGACGGTCAGACATTACTGCTATATCTCCTAAACTTTTAGTCAAGGAGATGAAAAGTAATTTCCTATAACATAGCTTTTTCTAGATCAACACACCCATCTACTTCTTTTATACATTTACTCTATAAAGCATCTCTTTAACTTATAACCCACTGCCATTCAGCAGTATCATCATCATTTTATTGCCATTTTCCACCTGTACATTGGTTAGCTTTTCCATTCCCAATTTAATCTGTGAAAATCTCTCAGGAAACTACAATAAACCCAATCATCTACAACTAACATCAATTGACTCAAGGTAAATCAACTTTCAAAAATCAATTCCAAAAGTTCTCGTAACATCCAATCTTCAATACCTGTATGTGTATTCTCCAACACTCAAGTTTTTTAACAATATAAATCAGGTAAGGCCATGCCAGTTTAATCAACCAGTCTTAATCATACCTTCAGTCTTACAATTTTGTCATTATTTAATTACTTTACTTTTGAAAAATCTGAAAGTTAATCTGCAAAATAAAAGAAAACAGCATGTAAGACTATGGGTGGGTGATGCATACTGGAGTGATTGAGTAACTCACTTAAAATTGGGCAATAGTAGAGCACAAATTTGTTATTTGAACAAGTACAACTTAGATTTGGGTAATATTCTTGTTTATGTAAGAAGGTTGTGGACCTTAAAGATCAATTAAAGTAAGAAAAGAAAAAATAAATGAATGTATATACAGTAACTAAATGATGAGAAAATATGGGGCTGATTATGTAACAACACAAATGTTTACAGATAGAGAGAGATGTTAACAGACATACAGAGATGTTAACAAATATACAGAGATGTTAACAAACATAAAGAGATGTTAACAAACATAAAGAGATGTTAACAGATATACAGAGATGTTAACAAACATAAAGAGATGTTAACAGACATACAAAGATGCTAACATACATACAAAGGTTTTCACTGACACACTGCCTCCCCTAACATGCTCAGCATTTTTTCCCTAACTCTTTCAAGTCTTTTCTTCTTTAATGCAGAGTGGTTGGAAGGATAAATATATACTACACTGTACAGTATACACACATTTTCCCTTCATCTGTAGCAATTCATTCATTCTTGCTATTATTAAAGATGCATTCTGCTAGTCACAAAAAGCTATAAATATGAGAGTAAAGGTTAAGAGAGATGAAATGCAGAAGAATGAAATAAAGACATACTGTACACAGAAAAAAGGGATACTGTATTAGAAAGGGTGACAGAACGATGACTTTATAAGACATGTGATTAGTTCAGTGATTAAGACTATCATTCATCAATCTCTAGATGCTAAACAGGGAAGCACTATAAGAAATGTATATAGGTAGCAAAAACATATACGCCAGAAATAGCCCTGTTTAGGATGTGGAGTTCATGAACTTTTGAGAGAAAAAAGTTTTATGACAGCAAACACACAAGAGAGGTGTGTCAATACTTTGTTAGCTGACCCAGTTTAAAAAGTAGAATCCAAGACATTAAATGCAATGAAGTAGTAATACTTTCTGTGGGGTGTTGAACTTCATTCGATTGATAAAATAAAAAGTGATTTATATGATTATAAAAAAAAATAGTTCCGGTAATACAACAACACAGTTTAAGGGTTCTACATACTGTACTACCATAGAAGTGTTAAATCACCCTCCCCTCCCAGCCTTTAAGTTACAATTTGTAACATCCAGGCTACATAAAATACTGATCCTCTAAAGGCCTGAACCCCAAGGACAAAAGTTTGCTAATGGACAAACTAATGAAAAAAATAAAAATAAAAATCATCTATTCACTTCCAACAAAAACTACTTCAGTGTGGCTAAATCGTGTACGGTATTTACAAATTACCTACTAAAGTAAGAAAACTGTAGGGGCCACCATCAGGAATTGTGCCCCTAATAAAATTTCCTAAAGCACAGTTCTCTCAACACATATCAGTAACTGATATTAAAGCACCTGGATAAATTTCACATGAACTATATGGAAATACTGTACACAGCATCAAGATCATTTGTTATTAGTGAAGAGAAGGAAACATATATCTGAGGTGTGATGATCTGACTTAGTGTTACCTGAATTACATCATGTACTTATGTGATGACTGCAAATTATCAGACTCTTGCAACAACAAAAACATAAAGTAGGAACCTTGAAGCATGATTGATAATTAATATAAAAATAAAGTATCATTTCAAACTGATCAAAGATTTGAATCAAATTGAAAAGACAGAAAGAAGCACATCTACTTTTTATGATAGATCTGGTGAGTAACTTAGGTTGGGCAGGTATGGCTTAGTTATACTGTTAGTTCTCTCCAGTTGTATAATTTATAATCAATTATTAACTTGAACAACTTCCATTTTCATCAATGTTTGATATCTACTGTACAATGGCTTAAAAAAAGTTTTACAAGACAAAGAACATTATGGTCAGAGAAAGTGGATCTGCTGAGGTAATTTTCTTGAACAAGGCATGATATCTGTTTTACAACCAATTTTGAACAAAGTACATTATAAATTTTTTTAAAGATACCAATTTAATTATTACAGCCAATTTTGAAACATTAAGAAAAATAAAAAAATACCAATTCCAACTATATATATATATATATATATATATATATATATATATATATATATATATATATATATATATATATATATATATATATATATATATATATATATATATATATATATATATATATATATATATATATATATATATATATATATATATATATATATATATATATATATATAATGTTAACACATGACACCAAATCCTTAACCCCCTCCAAAAGTTACCATGCAACCTACAATTATTTACTCATATACAGCATTGTGAGTCTGGCGATTTGTTCAGATGCAACAATAAAATGATGCTTATTATCCTAAAAAACATATACCTAATCAGAATCTTTTAAAAACAAGACTGATATATCTCACTATCACATATTCTTTATATATAGTACTACAGTATATATATATAAATATATAAAATTTGAATTAAATCAATGGGAAGTAATAGAATATAAGCACAGTAGTATAAATTATATATACTACTGTACTGTATTACTAAAGAGCAAACCACAAATTAAATATCTGCAAAAGCAACTGTGTAACAGAAATCAGGGTGCAACATAGTTAATGTAAAGGAAAATAGAAGAAATGAATAAACAGAATAATGGAAAATGCCAATGCCAGGTGGGATTATGTGGTAACATTGGAAAAGACAGAAAACTCTGAATGGGTGAGATGAGGTCATTCAGAAGACAACACCTAACTTTTTAAATACATAGAACTTAATTCACCAGCCCACAAACTAACATCATATAAAAAATGACGACAGATCACAACTGATTCTGAAATATCCCTTCCCTACACATCTTTAAATCTTGTTTTTCATATGACAAGAAAGATAATTTATTATTATACTGTATTTGTTCAGTGGATTTTTTCCCCTAGCTTAATCTGCATGTCACACAAGCTTTACATGTTTGGGGAGTCATATACCAATATCAATCACCAGAATTTATGATGGTTGGGAGATGTCAAACCTTACAGATAAAATATGATGAGAAATAAGAAATCTTTAAGAATTTATGCTTTCTAATAGTCTCGGATGTTGATAAGAGGTATTCATTAAAAACAGAGGATTAAAGCATAATTTCCATTTTTATTTGCCGAGGAAGTGAAAAGTGATCTACAAGACACCTAGATTATAACACCTGCTATAAGAGCCAGCTTAGCTTGGAGAATCTGTCATGTTCTAACAGTAGTCTACACTGTCCATTCCAACAATGTGTAATTGCTAAAAGTTTTTCCTCATTGCTTCAACTTCTATCTCAGTGGTTGCTTGACATAATTGAGGCCTCAGGTTCATCAGATCAAAACCTTAAGCAAGGTTAACTCTAATCATAAAGCAACAACAACGAAGTGAAACTTTTGAAGTTCCTGCCAGTTTAGAATCCCACTGAGACTGAAAGAGGAAAACCAGGTTCCTTGTGTCTTCAGTCTCAGTTTAAAATGGAGTTTCATTTTTCAATCCTCCATTTAGAGCCTAAGGGTCATCAATGAGTGGCTTACAAGATACAAAACCAGCACAAAATGATTTTGAGATAAACTGTCTAGTAACCCTGTAGACAGCACACAAGCAGGAAACACTTGCCTTGAGGAACTGTGGACTAAATGATGCAATGGTCAGGAAGTGAGCCCTGGTCAACTGTACTGAAATAGGCTGTGGTCAACATTAAATACTCATCACTATTAGTACCAAACAGGCCAATCTGAATTCCACTGATATTTCTTCAATTGAAGGTTTGAAAGAAAAAGTGGATTCCTTCTCTACAGTTTAAGAGGTACTGTACCTCTTAAGAGACTAAAACCATAATGTGAAGTGCTTGAGCAGAATGAGGATATATCTCAAAAGATTCAGACTAATCACTGAGTTCATAAAAGAGATGTATATGAATTGTATTAATGAGCAAGCCAGTCTTGATTTGTCATCAAGGCTCAACAAATCTTATACAGTATTGTGAGAGCACCTCCTTAAGACAATTAAGAAAAGTGCTTTCATTTGCTGTCCTTTAAGCACGGAGAATGGGAACATTTATGTCCAAGCACAGTGTAATTTCTCGAGAAAATTTTAAGTCTGTGTTTTAAATCAATTCAAGTTAATCAAATTAAAATTATATTCCTTCCTGGTGATAATGAAGGAAACTTCTTCAGATATGATTCACAACCGAAGACAGGAATTCATCATGGCGGTACATATACAAGTGCCAAAGGCACAAAGTTCTACAGCCAGTCTACAAGGGTGGCAAACTCTCAGTACAGTACTGCACAAGTTATGTGAATAACTCATTAGTATGAAATGGGGGGGGGGAGGGGGGGGTTAAATACATAATTGAATAAAATTGTGCAAATTATAAGACAAAAATTTCATGCAAGCAAGTTTTTCTTGCAAATACCATTTAGTTCACATTAAAAGAAATTTTCATCCTGACAGAGTCCCATAACTCATCACTCAAACGACTGCTTCAATGCTTAGGTCAACTCAACCGAGTGTGTTTCATGTAGCACTGACATTGGCCACTGACACTCAAGTCCGCTATAATTTCCACCCTCAGGTATGCTAATTTTTAGTGTAACAAAGGACAAGGACCAGGCATTTCCATAAGAGGAAAATGACCAAAGTTAGTGAGAAAGACTATTTACTGTTCAAAGAGACGGTTGTGGGCGCATGAAAACAAACCATGAAAGTAAGATCAAGTCAGTTACCAAGTCAAGTCCGACTCCTGTATAACCAATACCAGTTACTGATCATTTGATGCTCCCACTGTTATCAGTGATGAAGTCTCCCAGAACTAATTTCTAGGAGTTAAAAAAAACAAAACAAAAAAACATAGGAAGTGTATAAAAATATAAAAATATTCCCAAATGAAAGAATTTTTTTTTCATATAGTAAATTTTATATGCAGGACTTAATGATACCTAAAATGTAAGTGCAGTACTGTACTGTATACAAGTACAGTACACAAGTTTGGTATGGGCATGATGATCAATATTGTTTGTTCCACTGGTGCAGGGGGCAGAGCCTTTATACCATAATTCACCTTCCAATGACAAGTGAGAGGCTGAGCTAATGTGCATATAAAATCTGACAGGTCCATAGCAAAAGGACAATTTGTTCCCCAATTACATCATATGAAAAAAAAGAAAAAGAAAAAAAAAGTGGATTAATACTTATTCCTCCAAGGATGATCCACTCGAAGAATATACCTGTATGTATATAATGTAACCGTAAAGAGGGGGGCTGTAGACAATTTGACTGGCAGTAAGGAACTGTTAATGTTTCGAATAAGGGTCCCTAATTATAGTCATTGTTAACTCAGGATAAGGGTACTGAAGGTTCCAATCCAATTAAGCTAAGAATTTGAAGCACTGATTTGATACCAGTTTTGCTGGACAGGGAACTGTTATACACCAATTAAACATTGGTCAACAGGACAGTATAACCTATCACTATAAGTGACAGCCCCCAGGCCATGGCAAGCTCTAGTAGTGGAGGCAATTTGTACATCACTATCTAATGACCCACAGGCTATAAAACCCAAAGGCTTAGTCGAGTTTATATTAAAACGAAGTTAGGAAAATCACATATGTAGGTATTACAAAACTTAATATAAAACATGCACTAGACTAAAGGTGAACAAATGAAACTGAGTAAATCAAAGTTTCTTAATGATAACAAAAAGAGAAAGTAAAAAATTTCCCACATGGACGTGACATAAGATCATTGAAGGCAACCATCGCTAGGTGGGTGGAAAAAGATGGCAGAGAGTTGGGGAAGGAGGGAAGATGTTAATGATGCTGAAGTGAGAGGAGTGAGGTCAGAGGCATTTGAGAAGAAAGGGTTCAGCTAAAGGTGATGGGGAAAGAGGGATTACATCAGTGTGGATTAATGTGAAGGGGATGGAGGGGAGGGGTGAGGTGAGAGTCTTGATAAGATGTGTTGGGGGAGGGGAGAGAGAGGGAGGTCAGGTCGCAGGTGCTAAGAGAGAGAGGGATGAGATCAAAAGTGTTGGAAGAGGAGGTGATGGGAGGAATGGGAAGGAGTTAGGGAGTCATATCATCCAAGATTCTGACTAAGTGTTTGTAAGACAACCGAAACTCTGGTACATCTAAAGAAATTGCTTTCAAGTAAGATTATGCTAAATGTTTCTCTTACAGGATGAAGTTTCTACACTGAAGATGACAACTATCAAGATTCATCCTATGACAGCTACTTCTAGACTGACAGAGTAACTACAGCAGCTACTAGGAGAGATGCTTCCTGCTTACATCTGTGAATCATAAGCTCAAGCTAACCTGGCAAAGCTCTTGTAAGCAGCAGACATTGGGTTGATACAGAGAGGAACACGGTCGCGTGCTAGGTGGCTCATGATGAACTTGTGCAGTCGATCTTTCACCTGAGACATTGATCGCAACTGTAAAAAAAAAGAAAACTATTGCAGTCATGAAAATTTACACCAACAAAAAACTACAGTAAAATCAGTCACGAAGTGTTTTATGAATTACAAACAAAAAATATTATCTGAAACACTGTAAATCCAGTACAGTACTGTATATCTTCCGATCATTAGAGTAAATAAGATGATTAACACTAGCCAACCAAATGTTTTCACATAAATGTATATTTTCTTACAAAGGAGGTATGGAGAGTGTGAATTAATGGCATGCACATAATGTACTAAGTTGACAATTTCATTTATCATTACACTGACAATTTCACTTATCATAATACTGTACATGTTGGGGCTCCTCGTTATAAGTGATTAATAGGGACCAGAAAAAAGCCACTGATAATGAAACCACTTATAAAGGGAAATTAATTCCCATAAGAATTAATAAGAATAGGGTCTAATCGGGATCATCACATTGAAAGTGACACTCTTAAAGTTTAATTTTATATCATTTAACATTTACATATATATACCTTAGAAACATTTGCTTACACATTATTTTATGAAATTATTTAACTGTAACCTATTTAAGGTACTTATAAGTCATTTGGGGTCAGTGAGTTGATGCGGCGCAAGCTACCTAACCACGCACTCGCACGCTCATTTCAGTCAAAGTCAAAATGGTTCATTGAGACATGCTCACTATTTTTCTTACGACATATAACTTCTAATTTCACGTCCATCTCGTAGTTACTGCACTTCGTTTTAGCCACTACACCACCTTGCTTCGGTTTGGAACTGATGGGACCTACCCAAAGGCACCACAAAGTATATAGTCCTTGGAGCACTTCAAAACAATGCTTGTAGACATGGGTGAATGGTCTGAGCATGCATAGCGCAGGTGAGAAGGATAAACTGTAAGATACTGGGCGGTGGGTGAGAATTTTAACCACTCAACGCTTGTACTTCCGATGATCTACGGATTTCAGCCTTAGAATCCTCTTAACTTCAGGGACTTTTTACATGTAGTTCCACAATTATTTGACCACTTAAATGTGAAACCACTTATACTGTGGACCCCCTGTACTGTACTGCATATGTACTGACTACTGGCCCCTTGTGAAGAAGACCAAATTAACTATTCTTTGGCCTCCATGTGGAAGTTATGACTGGAATATAAAGTAAAACTGATGTATAAAAATTATACAACACTTACTGCTAGAGATATACACACAATCTTATAATTTTTGCTCATATTTCTAGGTGGGAGAATACCAGGTAAAAAAAAAAGTTGAAAAATGATGAAAATAAAAGAAATATTCCACAAACCTCATTTTCCCAAGTGTCATCAAATGCATGTGCTGCTATTGGCTCAAAATCATGGGTGTATTGTCGTCCGCCACAAGAGGTGGAGGCACAGCACGTACACATACATGAGTGATACCGAAGCCGACCTTCATCCAGATATGGGTGTGTGAGCGCTTCAGTCACTGTCAAACGTTTATCCTGAGGAAAAGATTCACCTCATTAATATATGTTATAAGTAAAAAATATTTGCTTAAAAATGTGTTGAATATATAACTACAATATACAGCTACATGGGGATCCCTCCAGGAGGACACACAGCTGGTAGCATTACAGTATATACTAACCAAATATTTTTCACATCTGTAATGAAAATGTCGCTACAGTATCGACATAACCAACTCTATTTGGCAAAACAATATAAAAGATAATAAATTTACTTTTTTTAAGCATACTTGTACAAGCCTTTTCCTGCTATGATGCAGGGTGGCTGAATGACAAAGTGCTGATCTCTTGATTCTTAACATTCAGCAGCTAGTGGATTACCCCATCCCCTTCGCAGGATGTTAGTCCAGCATCAACAAGTACAGTACACCCAACTGTGTACAGTACTCATTTTATTACACAAGGAATAATGCACTTGGAGGGAACCCAATCCTCTACTCCAGTTGGTAATTAAACGCATGACCATTTGCTTGCAAGGCGAGTCCATTTATCAGCAAGGAAGAGATAATGGTTATGTAAAATTCCACAAAATGGTTATATTTCCCAGCCCCTAAATACAACATACCTAACTGTAGGTCATTAAAATATCAAATACAGAAGAAGCAAACAGCAAAAAAACACACTCGACCACATAAAAAAAAAAACGTTCATTTGTGCATTTACTAATCATCTTACAAATTTATATCTATTTACCAGTTATCTTACTTATACAGTAAATGGAAAATTAATGCTTTTCACCCAAACTTCTTACACTCTTAAAGGTTTGAGACTACTGTACTGCACTTCACATGTATCATATCCATACAAAAACAATATTTTTTGGCATGTGTCTAAAGTACCGTACTGATGTTCAATCTCTGGGATTTGAAGGTGCTAAACTTTCAATAATCAACATCAGTGACTTAGGCTGTGTTTGTCATTTTTATCAATGATGATCAAATCCATAAAATTCATGATCAATATGCTGACACGATTCACTGCTCAATTTCCAAACTTATAAATAAATTGACAATATTACTTTCCTATTTAAATCGCCTACAATATCATTTACAGTACAACCTCAAGAAATCAAGCTCCTGCTATTTCAGAGGTCTGGAAGTCTGGAAAATTCTCAGGAATTCGGAAGGAGCAGGGGTTTATGAGGTGTGTGGGAACAGTTCACATACTCATTTGCTACTCGCATTCGATTTTCCATTAAACGGCAAGCGGAAAATAAATACAGTACAATAAGGCCGGATAATTCTCGGATTTTTTTTTCATGGTCCTCTATTATTCGGGGGGACACCCTGGATGTACCCAAGAATGTCTGCGGGTAGTTTTAAAGTTCCCGGCATATTTGCAGCCATAACAGGGAGCCATTCGTTCTATGTGTGTGTTTGTGTGTGTAGACACACAAAACACATACAAATAAATAATACACTGTAATGGGAAAATCCTCTCACAAATAATCAAAAACAAATGTATTAAAAATGTTGAGTCTACCCTCAAGTCTACTCTGTGCTTTGTTATTAATAAAGCATGGAGTTGACTTGAGGGTACACTCAACATTTTTAATAAATTTGTTTTTTTTATTATTTGTGAGAGGATTTTACCATATTATTTATTTGTATGTGTTTTGTGTGTGCGAGTCTATATACACACACACACACACACACACGTATATACAATGCAGGATAATGAAATAATTGTACTAAGGGCAAACACATAAAGGGAATACAGGTACAGTATACATTTCTTTGTACACAGGTAAAAATGTAACAACCCCCCCCTCTCCCCCCGTCAGCAAATGTGATTCACGGTTTTGGCAATTCATTCCCATTTTGAGAACCTAACCCCTGCAAATTTGAAGGGCATGCTGTATATGCAAATAGAAATGCTGCTAAAAGGTTACAAATGAGTTTCCTAAGTAAGGGAAAGATAAAGGATGTGGGTAGTCAAATTTATGGTGCAAACAACACTGATGTTTTGAGAAGTCTTTGCCTCATAACACAAGGTGACATATGGCAACAAAGAATAAGGGAAGGTTTACTCTTCTAATGTTTGTAAATGCTACTTAAGATTGGATAAAATACTAAGCCTTGTGCTCTGAAGGGTATGAAAATTATGGCTGTTCTTTAAAATGCTAATAAATGAGGATGGATCACCCAGGAAATAACCATTGACTGTATTACCCACAATTTTGTACCCGATGTTCATATACACTGCTGTAAGGACTGTAAAACTGTTCTTTTAGATAAATGCTTACCCCACCCATCTACAAGATAGCTGGATGCCAACAACTGGACACTACTAAATTTTTGTGTTGTATCATACTGTATATATATACTGTATACTAAATACAGGTAGTTTAAAGTTTTCATTTAGAAATCTGGAAAAATTTTGATCCTGAGCCTTCTATATTTTGAGGTTGTACAGTGCAGTACTGTACCTACTTCAGAGACACTTATTTACAAGAACCTGAAGCTAAATTTCATTCATGCAATCTCAATTTGCACTTTATGGTACTAGTTGTAGTTAGCCAAAAGGCAATACAGTATTGCAAAATCAAATGACATGATAAACATAACAATAGCTAATGGTTTTAATATCCTGGCTAAAACCCAGTACAGTTATACAGTATGCCAAGGTACTGTACTGTACTGTATTGTACTGTACTGTACTGTAATGTAATGTACTGTACTGTACTTAATTAGCCTATTATAATACAGTGGAATGAAAAAGTAAAGTAATATTTAATAAGAAAACAAAATACATTACAGTTATGTAATCAAACATTATTTATTGTTATTGTACAGTATATTACTTATGGATCACCACTACATTTTCCCCTAAATATATGACCTATTAAAATTATATTCTTTATGGAATATTTCGATGCAATTACAGAATTAATCAATGGAAATCTAAGACATGAATGAATATTTAATTACTTTCCTTAACCAATCCACATAATTCAACAAAATATACATCATTACTTACTGGATCAAAGGCAAGCATCTGTGTGAGTAAGTGGACGGCCTCGTGGGTAGCATGATTAGACAATGTGTAGAGTGCAGGAAGTGCTGGTGGTTTAGATGGTCGCCGGAGCATGTGTGTTACTGCACCCTCACACGCATATTTCATATCTTCTAAATTTGGCGTTCCTAAGAGGTCTGTTATTCGCTCAAGCTAGAAAGAAATAACATAATTTTTATAATCTGTAATGTTTGCTCTCCTTCGTGTACGAATACGTAATTACAGTACCATAACTGTATATCACTCGTCATATATTTTTTCTGTTTCATTATATATATACAGCACTGTACTACCACATAAGAGGTAATAATGGTTCTTACACAGGATTTAGTAATCAACCCAGAACTCTTAATATGTAATGTATTTCCAAAGTCCATATTACCCTTCAAAAACATTTTTTTTTATCCACACCCCCAATCATAATTTTTTTTTCATGTACAGATACAGTTTATATATATATATATATATATATATATATATATATATATATATATATATATATATATATATATATATATATATATATATATATATATATATATATATATATATATACACTGTATATACAAGTACTGTACCTTTATTTAGTTATACAGTTCAGCTTATTATTTCATTATCCCATTATATGGTATGCTTATACAGGTAGTACTGCACTATATATGTTTCTCCACTTTTCTGTGCAAGAGTATAATTCCTGTGGCATGTACAGTACTACAGTATCAACCACATCAGTCAACTTAAACCAATAAACCTCACTAACCTGCTGTACGGGACTTTGTGCCTGGAAGAGTATACGCCGACCCAGAAGCTCTCCAAAAATGCACCCTACTGACCAAACATCGACGGCTTGTGAGTAGTGGCGAGCACCCATGAGCAACTCTGGAGCTCTGTAGTACTGTGTGACCACCTCCTGTGTCATGTGTTTGGTCTCGTCTGGCTCCTCTACTCGGGCTAGACCAAAATCACAGATCTGAAGCAAAATAGATTAAATGGAACTATGTACAGTGCGATCCTTACTGGTATAATTCTCATCTTTTAATATGACTCACCCAATCCTGATCCCTTAATATGATTCACCTAATACTGACCTCTCAATGACTCACCCAATCCTGATCCCTTAATATGATTCACCCAATACTGACCTCTCAATGACTCACCCAATCCTGATCCCTTAATATGATTCACCTAATACTGACCTCTCAATGACTCACCCAATCCTGATCCCTTAATATGTCTCATCCAATACTGACCTCTCAATGACTCACCCAATCCTGATCCCTTAATATGTCTCATCCAATACTGACCTCTCAATGACTCACCCAATCCTGATCCCTTAATATGTCTCACCCAATACTGACCTCTCAATGACTCACCCAATCCTGATCCCTTAATATGATTCACCCAATACTGACCTCTCAATATGACTCACCCAATCCTGATCCCTTAATATGATTCACCCAATACTGACCTCTCAATATGACTCACCCAATCCTGATCCCTTAATATGCCTCACCCAATCATAACTCATTAATTTCACGCAAATCCAAGTCAAGAATTACTCTATCTCAAAAATTCTTCAAGTTAACCCAAACGAGTTTTGACACATATCTTCACACACGTAACCAAAAATATATTGTATACTGTACAATATTCAACAATAGTCAATACAGGATCTTTCTTCACCCTTATGAAATACCACATACTGTACTGTACCTATGTCAAAATTAAACCCTAGTACAGTACAGTATTTGTCTTCATAAAATCAATATAATATTCTTTACTTCACCCTAATGGAATATCAGATACTGTACCAATAATAAAATTAAACCCCAGTACAGTAATACAGTAATTCATCATAAAACCAAAGTCACATTCCTCACAATTTACAAAACTGATATGCTGACACAATCTGGTAGCAGAGAGCAAATTCTCACTAACCTGAAATGAGTGGAGGCCATTTAATGTGATCATTGGCCATGAGATCTAATCACCAGGTTGCACAGTACTACCAACACACCAATATTAAAGCATACCAACTTCACCCATAACCTAGAAAGCTGATATTAATATTGAGGTTGTCAATTCTGAAACGTAATATTAAGATACTCCTTTCAGTAATACCGGTACTGTTAAATATAGGGTACTGGTCGATTGCAATTAATTATGAATAGGACTGGAATGTGTCATTACACCCATTATCAACCAGAAATAAACACAACTCATAGCTTAATTGGATGATTTTATGATGGGATTTGTAGCTCTCTGACAGCCAAGGCGTTACTTAAGCAATGTTGCAAGGGCCAAAAATAGATTTAGAAAGTGATCACCAATAACCTAACCTAACCATAACATGCTAAATAGATTTCTGCCAATCTATCTCATTATATACTATCCCCAGTCCAAATGTTGCAATCTGGTAACAGTGAGAAACCAGTGACCACAGCGCCACCAAGCAGCCAGGTCAGGACACAACGCCATCTAGTGTGGCCACAGTGCCGCCCAGCGTGGCCACAGTGACTCCCTGTTTCCCGCCTCACCTTTAAAACACAATTGGAGTTGACGAGAAGGTTCCCGGGCTTGATGTCTCGGTGAATTATCCTCGCCGAGTGGAGGTACTTCAGCCCTGCAATACACAACACTCGCTATTAATTGACCAACAGATGCGGAAATAACTAAATTATTGAGGAAATTATTTGTGATGATTCAATCTGCTACAGTTGAAACAATCAAATTATGCATTAAATATAGAATGGAGGAAAATTAGAGCGCACATAAGTTTTATTGCCAACAAACCGAATTATTGGAATATATTTTAGGTAACATACGATTTAAACTTGCCCCGCATAATTAAAAACTGACCTTGTAGATACACTCATGGAAAAATACTACACATAAAATTTTGTGCAAATTTATATTAATCGTTGCAATAATCCGTGTCTGCAGGCAAAAGACGCAGTTAATAGTTATCATACAGTAAGATATTTAAGGTTGTTAGTTTTTGTTTGTAAAGTTTTCGTTTTTAAACTATTTAAAATAATAATGATATTATTAATAATGGTAATATTTTCTGAAATGAGAGAATATATTGTATATATACTGTAGAATGACAATATCAATAAAAATCAAATACAAATATTACTCAAAATTACAAAAGGTACAGTAAAATCTACCGTAATAATAATATATACGGTTCTTATAATTGAGGCTACTAATAATAAAAAATACCAAAGAGAACTGAAAGAAAATGTCTCTCTAAACTACAAACTAAACACTAACATAAATAACCACAACAATGACTAACACCACCCAGAGCTACAAAATAATATGTCCAGTGAATGAGTGGAAGCTCACACCACTTGCCAGTCCACCCTCACAAAATATTTCCCGTGACCTAAAATAAATGTTTAATGAATGAAAGATTAAACCTGTAAGCGTTGGTCGAGTTCCTCCTTTTTTTTATCGGGATCAGTTCATATTAATAATTTGACAAATTATCTTGACTTTTTTATTAAATGTGAATGAATGTTAGTTAAGGCAGTGAGAGAAAATGGAAGGAGGGATTTGTGCAGGTGTTTGTTTTAGTAATAAATATAATAGCTAATTTTAACGAAGAATCAGCAGGAATTTCGACATCACTGTTCCTACAAAAAATTATAAGAAGAAAAAGAAGAGGATAACGATGTATAAAAGATAACGAAAAATACAAAGATATGGACGATAAGGAAGAGTACCCGATAATAATACTAACATTACTATTAAAACTACTAATACAAATACTGTAACATTCTTTCTTTCCTTTCCTGAATATAGCGAGACTCCATCCGGCTCCTAACTGGCTGGCTGCAATTAACACAGGAAGGTTCCCGCCAAATATTCCAGCTATATTTTCGCGCCAAATTTGCCCCCACTCAGCGTTGCAAACAAGACGCCTTTTACCACAAAATATTCTGGGTTGTTTTATCTATTATTTACAACACTTACTTTAATTTTATGTTATTATTATATTCATTATTATTATGCCATTTTGTGTGATATTTTTATATACCTCAAGGGCAGAAAATGCGTGGAGGTGTGAGTGAAAGGTAGAACAATAAAAACTAGCAATTTTGTACGTGGGAGATGCAGATGCCTCTAAAAGTGAGTTAAACAAAAAAAGGTTAACCTCCAAAAACTTAACCTGGGGTCAAAAAGGTCACAGTTGTAAGTCAGGGTGATCTACCTCTGATACGTTATCAAGATGTACCGGTAAGTGAAGTTTCCTGACCGTAAACGGGTAATAATTTTGTTTAAAAAGACCGATCGTTCTTTATTCCTGTATACGTTTGGGTGGTCGTACGGACAGAAAAGGGTAATGATGTAGCAGTAGTGTCAACAATATTAACAGCACCATGTACACTCTCTCAATGGCGACTAACAAAGGGGTAGTGAGTTTTAATACGACCACAGAAGGATGATGTCGATGGAAGGAAAGAGTCAATGGAGAGGGGAGCAAGGGTATGGGATGGAGTGTAATGGGGAGAACAGGTATGGGGATGTTGGGTCGTGTGGGGGTGTATTTGGGAGGCAGGTTTCACTAGGGGTGCCCCCAGATAACACCCTAGTCAGACACCACCCATATCTGCCTGCCTTCCTACACCACCACCACAACAACAACAACAACGACGACAATAAGACTTTAAAATATCCAGATTAACCTCTACATCTCACTTCCTCTTGTTTCCTATCCTCCCCTGTCCCTCTCCTCCCCCTACACTCCCTCCTGTCCCGTCTCCTCCCCATACGCCCCTTCCTCTTCCTCTCATCCTCAATATCCTCCATCCTCTCCCCACTACACTCCCTCCTCTCCTCATTATTCTTCCTCATCTTCCTCTTCTCTTGGTTATCCTCCCACCTCTCCCTCTCCTTTACCCACTATACTCACTCCTCTCCCTCTCCTCTTCACTGTCCTCTTACTCCCCTTTCCTCTTCACACTGTTCCTCTCTCTACCACAATTTTCTTCCCATCACTATTATCTAATCACCACCATTCCCGTCCCCTTAACCACCATTACTACCACCACCACCACCACCCCTCCTCTAACACCCCCCTCTAACACCCCCCTCCTCCATCACCACAACTATATCTCGTCCATTTTACTCTCTCCCTCATCACAATAACACATCCCCTCCCCCACTTACTCCCTGACTTCTACCATAACCTCCTCCCTCATCACCACCTCCCGTAACCCCCCCACCCCCACCACCAGCGGACAGACATCGATCGGAATGCAGGCCGAGTATACCGCCTGCACTATCAACCTACCTTATTGTAGGTGCGTCCGTGCATACCTGAGAGAGAGAGAGAGAGAGAGAGAGAGAGACTCACCTCTGAGTATCTGGTAGAGGAAGACCTTGACGTGGTCGGCTGACAAGTGTTGTGGGGAGACGATGATCTTGTGTAGGTCACTCTGCATCAACTCGGTGATCACGTAGCTGTAGGCACGTAGTTAAGGAACACACAAAAGATAATGACTCTAACTATGTAGGAAAGCATGTCTTACCCCGCGACGTGCAGGTGTTGGTATCAATGTCCTAACATATAGTAAACTAACCTACACCTAATCTAAAATAATCTACTTTAACTTGAATTAACCTAACCTAAACTAACCTAACCTAAGCAAGTGATATGTACTAATAAGAACACACACACACACACACACACACACACACACACACACACACACTTTACATGCTTCTCACGTGACACCTACTTTACAATCAATCATTCACGTGATATGCATATATTAACAGACAAATATCTAAATTAAAATGCACCCATAAATATGTGATACCGTGTGGCGCATAATTAATTACGTACGGCTAATAAAATGTATTCAGAGTGACAAAATTAATACACATCAGACCAAAATATTAGCTAATACTTAACCTGTGAGAAATAATAATAATAGTGAATTAATACGAATAACCCAGCTTAAATATAACAATAATGACAAATGGCTTTAAACCTCATATAGTCTCTCCTTGTCGTATGGGTGCCCAGGTGTCGCCAATTAACCAAAACAAACACAGGTGCCTCATCCAGTAAACATTAGATGTGAGCTGATCCACCAACCACAACACACCTCCCGAGGGATTAAGCGAGGAATGGTTGTCGAAGTCACTGGTAAGGTAGTTTGCTCCAGTTATCTTCTCCCTCTTTGTTACGAATGAGGAATGATATAGGAGAATGCGGCGATGAGAGAGAGAGAGAGAGAGAGAGAGAGAGAGAGAGAGAGAGAGAGAGAGAGAGAGAGAGAGAGAGTTTGAAGGTGGTAGTGAGCAAGGAGGGAGGGAGACAGAGAAGGATGAGGAAGGAGGGGGTGAGGACAACAAACCACAGGCAACCACTCGAGAGAAAAAACTCGTCTCCCCCCCCCCACACACCACGTCACTGTCTCTCACCCACCTCTCCTACCTCCACTCCTGACACCTCCTCCATCAACAACCACTACCTCTACGGTAATACCCGGAAGTGAGATAAAAGCCTGCATAAGCTATACCTGAAGGTGATATCTGAGGTAAGAGAAGCAGTCAATATCAATCAACACACTCACTCCCACAGATAGGAATGAAATGTGGCTGAGGATCTCCTTAGAGTTATATACAGCTTGTGGTCGACGGCTTTAGTTCCTCTACCCCCTTTTAAATTCCTTTACCTGGACACTTGTAAAAAAACATTAAAAATCCCATGGCATCCCCTAACACCCGACATGACACCTAGGCCTTTTCTCATGACATAATGTGACACCTTTACGACACCTATAACTATTCTATGACATAAATGACACCCTAAAAACGCATTTAACTTTTCTATGACATACTTGACACCTTAACATACCTGACACAGTTATAACCAGCATAAACTATTCCGTAACACCATTTCGATATCCGGCACACCACTATAACACAGGTGACCTAGTATCAACACCTGTGACACCATTATGACGCGCCTGACCCCCGCACATACTACAGGAGGTCAGGAGAGCGATGTGACAAAAGGATACATCTCTTGGAAGAAGTCAAGGTGAGGAGGTTGTAGGATGTCCAGCGCTGACAACACCTGCGAAGAAGAAGAAGAAGAAAACTATTAATAAAAACACTCCTTTAAAAAGCCCTAATAATAATAATAATAATAATAATAATAATAATAATAAAGGAATTCTTGGATTAATCCCCTCCAACAAGGCGTGAGAATGGAAGTGCTTCATGTTAACGATACACCGTTTCACACACACACACACACACACACACACACACACACACACACACACACACACACACACACACACACACACACACACACACACACACACACACACACACACACACACACACACACACACACACACACACACACACACACACACACACACACACACACACACACACACACACACACACACACACACACACACACACACACACACACACACACACACACACACACACACACACACACACACACACACACACACACACACACACACACACACACACACACACACACACACACACACACACACACACACACACACACACACACACACACACACACACACACACACACACACACACACACACACACACACACACACACACACACACACACACACACACACACACACACACACACACACACACACACACACACACACACACACACACACACACACACACACACACACACACACACACACACACACACACACACACACACACACACACACACACACACACACACACACACACACACACACACACACACACACACACACACACACACACACACACACACACACACACACACACACACACACACACACACACACACACACACACACACACACACACACACACACACACACACACACACACTCTCCAACACACACACACACACACACACACACACACACACACACACACCTCAACCTCCCCCAGTAGCTGCTGACATTTACTCCCCTACTCCCTTCTCCTCCCCTCCCCCCTGACAAAGGAAAGAGTACTGCCACCCCTCACTAGTAAATGTCACTCTCTTACTCCAGCGTGACTCTACAGTGACTCTCCGCTGACTCTACGTGACCAGGTATAACACATGCTCCCCCTCAAAACTGTATCTTTACGATTTTGTGTTTGACAATATGACACAATGGACGAAGGATTTTGAAGTAGCAATATGGATTAAAATATGGCTTAATAATATAGTATAAAATGTCTTTCAGTGGGAGAGATAATAATATGGCTTTACATGACTATAATATGGCCTTCTATGGTTCTAATAATAATATCGGTTTATAATATATAACAATGTGTTAATATAATATGGTGTTTAAATATAGCTTGTATAAAATATCTTTCAATAGGCGACATACTAATATAGGTTAACAATATGGCTTTATATTATGTCATAAAGTATCCTTCTGAAAGGTACTTGTAAATGCCCTTCCCTTTATCACATCAAGAGTACAATATGTCGTCCTCAAAGGGTTAAAACTTAAGCCATCGTCCTCAAAGGGTTAAAACGTAAACTATCGTCCTCAATGGGTAATAACTTAAACCTCGTCCTCAAAGGGTTAAAACTTAAACCATCGTCCTCAAAGGGTTATTACATACTTCTATACTGGGCCATAATGTCATACGGGTGTAAAAGGGGGAAAGATTTTGGGTTCAGTTAAAGACGGGACAATAAAAGTGCATCTATCGCATTGGGAGAAAATATCACATATCAAACTCGAGCATTAGCAAGGATGTGAAAGCCAGCCAGATGGTGTTGAGGGAACCAGCTGTGTGTGGAGGATACCAGCTGTGTGTGGAGGATACCAGCTGTGTGGGGGATACCAGCTGTGTGTGGAGGATACCAACTGTGTGTGGAGGATACCAGCTGTGTGTGGAGGATACCAGCTGTGTGTGGAGGATACCAGCTGTGTGTAGGATACCAGATACCAGCTGGTGTGTGGAGGATACAGCAGCCAGCTGTGTGTAGGGATACCAGCTGTGTGTGGAGGAGATACCAGCTCCAGCTGTGAGTGGAGGATACCAGCTGTGTGTGGAGGATACCAGCTGTGTGTACCAGCTGTGTGTAGGGATACCAGCTGTGTGTAGGGATACCAGCTGTGTGTGGGATACCAGCTGTGTGTAGGGATACCAGCTGTGTGTAGGGATACCAGCTGTGTGTAAGGATACCAGCTGTGTGTGGGATACCAACTGTGTGTGTGTGTGTGTATGTGTCTAACGGCACCATCTGGAGGTCAGTGCCAGGTGGAGAACAACAGGTGGTTACAGGTGGTCTCCTTTAACCTGAGTGGCGGGGTACAACCTACACGTCTTCTTCCCTGAACTGCACGACACACACACACACACACACACACGACGAGATCTGAGGGAGAAAGGTGTACACACTACCATCCAGTCTACGACTAGTGAGGGCCGAATTCACCACCACAACGGGAACTACGACCACTACACGACCCTGATCTCGAATTCTTAGCAGGTCATATGATAAAATGTTTCACTTTCGTCGAACACAAAACTGAGACAAAATTGGTAGATAAAACTGACAGATAAAACTAATTGACAAAATTGGCAGACTAAACTGAGGCGAATAGCCGGATTTACCTAATGCGAAATTTATGTAATAATTACGTCGCGGCATTTGAGATACGCTCATTATATATCGGTGCTTGAGATCCGTTCATCACGCAGTACAGTGTTTGCGATTCATTTTTGCCTGCGAAACTAACCCAACCCTTGAAAAAAAAAGTCGTACTGTAAATCTTTCGTAACAAAATATCTTCTCTATATTCCCAGATAAGTGTAAACAGAATTTTTATCGTTCGTATCTCTGAGGCTGAGGACCTGGGTGGTCGGGGTGTGAGGCGTGACTACCCAAAAGCTTCCATGACGGCGACTCGATATACTAAAGAATTGTGAACGGGATTCTCTCAAGTCGGCGAGGGGGTCACGTAAGGCGAATTTCTTTACTAATCTGTACCTTGTCCTTTAGAAACGATGGTGGTGGTGGTCGTTGTTGTTGTTATTATTAATATTACTACGAGTATTACCTCATATTTTAGTTATTAATATCATTTTAGTCCAAATAATAATAATAATAATAATAATAATAATAATAAAAATAATAATAATAATAATAATAATAACACAATTCTGGTCCTTTAATTAACTCTCCTCTCCCCTGAGTCATACCTGTCCAATACCACCACCAGGTAACTTAATCACCAGGTACTTTAACCCCTTTAATGCGCACGCTGGCCTATACCATCTGCATTAGTCCACCTATGTCAATATTACAGTGTTTTATCCACGTCAACCTAACACTGCCCCCTCCCCACCCACCACGTAAATATTGCACCGGTTCCCCATATTCGTGACCCCAGCAACGCCAACCCACACCAAAACACTAAATTATTTAACGCCACCTGGTATTTTCTGATCGCCACTTACCTAGTTATTAGCATAGGACTATTTAACCCCTTCTCGGTCAGCCACTACCCCCTCCATGCTCCTGCCTACCACTTCTATAATCATATGTTACTTCTCCCCCCCACCCCCCTCTGCCACTAAACCTATTTGTCCCATGCCTTCACTACCACAATCTCAAGCACACTACACCACATTACCACAACATGCTAACACATCCACCACTCTTTCCCTACAACAACAATCACCACCACACTCCCTAAACAATAACAACCACCACCACCACCACCACACTCCCTTAACAACAACCACCACCACCACCACCACACTAACAACAACTACCACCACCACAACAACTACCACCACCACATAACAACAACAACTACCACCTCACCACACCCCCCAACAACAACCATCACCACACTAACAACAACTCCACCACCACCACACACCCCCCTCCTCACCACCTCCCACTCTACAACACCACTAGAGTGTCGGCCACCACCACTACCACCACCACCACCAGCGTATGTAAACAACACAGGCTGAGCGATGCGGACGTGAAGGTAGCGCGCCACCACCACCACTACCACCGCACTTAAAGGGACGCTCTCTACCACGCCACCGACTGTACGATACTCTACCATCGTCCCGCCACGCCCTCCAGTCTTCATTCATCTGTAAATGCCACTTCTTTCACCAGTAAACAAGGCTATAATCACTTCTTTCACCAGTAAACGAGGCTATAATCACTTCTTTCACCAGTAAACAAGGCTATAATCACTTCTTTCACCAGTAAACGAGGCTATAATCACTTCTTTCACCAGTAAACGAGGCTATAATCACTTCTTTCACCAGTAAACGAGGCTATAATCACTTCTTTCACCAGTAAACGAGACTATAATCACTTCTTTCACCAGTAAACAAGGCTATAATCACTTCTTTCACCAGTAAACGAGACTATAATCACTTCTTTCACCAGTAAACACACCTACAATCACCATTTCCTTCACCAATAAACTAAATCAACACTTCTTTCACGAGTAAACTTATCTTAAGATCACTATAACCAAGATTTACTTCATTCAAGACGTTTATCAACCTCAAACACCTACCCTGATCGCAAGGAACTAGTCAAGAGCCAAGGGTTATTCCCCAAGGTGGTAATACGGTTGCTGGTTCCCCTTCAATATTATAAGAAAGCACCTCTAGGCACGTAACCCCTCATATCACCTGAAGAATCTCCACCCCCAGTTTATTTTACGTGAAGATTAACCACCCTAACGCTAATCTAATCTAATCTATCCTAACCTAACCCTAAACAAACCAAACCTAGCGCTAACCTAACCTAACCTCGTCCAACCTCTAAATAGCGTTAGGGTGGTTAATCTTTAGGTGAAAATAATAAGCTGGGGTTGAGATTCTTCAGGCGTTCCAAACACTCTCGTCGGTATCGTCAATAAGACACGAAGGATGGATGTGGATTTGGGGGGGAAATTGGTTGATAAAATAATCACAGTTTGTTTTTCACTATAATTTATAAGTGAATAATCATACACCATTTGCTTTTCACTGTAACATAAAATAATAATTATACAGCATTTGTTCTTTTTCACTAGAACTGATAAATAAATAATAAGTGTTTGTTTTCCTACACTGTTTTGTTTCGGTGTATAAATGAATGAAAAGATGAACCCAGGTGATAAAAGTTGTTGAGTCGAGAAGTGTATTTATTAGTCTACGTTGTGAAGATAATGTCAAGAGATGTTACTTGTGTATGATTATATCGGTTCAGACGTCAACACCGTAGGGACCATTGAGACGTGTGGGTAATGCTGTGGCCTTTCCCCATCTCCTATTTTTCTTCTTCTCCTTCCCCCATCTCCTCCCTCTAGCTACCCCCCCATCAAATGTGACAAAATGTACAGGGAGGAGATTAAACAGGTGGTCATGTCACATAAAAAACGTTTATCATTAGACTACGCTCCCTTCCTTTAAATCACCTCTTAAAAAATATCTTTTGTCAAAGTATAAATATTTCTTGTAACACTTACTATATTTACAGTACCTGCTTTTATTGTACCATCAAAACCGTTTTATCGGAAATTATCATGTAAATAGATAAGTAATTACCATTGCAATAAACATATTTGCCAACTAGACATAATCTTGACAGCTCTGTCCTCTTGTTCAACCTTATTACTGTACAACCCAGGTTGTACTGCTCCCCCATTACACTTATGTTTTTCAATTCCACTGGAATTTATGTATATATAATAAAAAAATATATTAATAAATATTGAAGTGATAACCGTGGTAACATTAGGAGATGTTCTTATTACCACCATGCTATTGTACTATTCCAGATGTTACTAAATATATTATTATCCACTCTGTATCTGTGTTTTTTCTGGCTAAATAAACTGTTTCAATTCAATTCAATTATAGCAGTGGTAGTATTAGTAACAAGCCGGCAACAGTTGCAGATAATATTGACTATGAGGCTACAGTCACTGAATGCCGCATCAGATCTGCAGCTCAACTAACTCAACACAGCCAGGATAATACTTATGTATTAGGTTATTTTAATAAGGTAACAAATGGTGGCGAAGGAATGGCTAATAGGGAAGGCTGGAGAGCCGTATATACTAAAAAAGTAGTAGTAATAGTAGTGCAGCAAAGTAGTTAGCAATAGAAAGTAGTGGGAATATTAAAACCAGTCGTAGTAAATGGGAATTGTAATATTACTGTCATTATTAGTATCTATCCCAACAAGTAACAACAGCAAAAGCCAGCAACAAGAAAACAGGTTGGTGTTGCCCATCCCGTGTTTGAAGGAGGAAAGTAACATCAGAAATCCTAAGGAACAAAGAATAAAAAAGACAAAGAGGCAGTGATACTTTCTCTTGTTTGAAGGCGGTAAGTAACAGCAAAAACCCTCAGGAACAAGAATTAGAAGTCAGAAGGTGGTGCTCCTTTTTTCGTGTTTGAAGGAGGAAAAGTAACAACATATACCTAAAAGCACAAGAGGTGATGCTACTTACATTCTCGTGTTTGAAGAAGCACAACATACGGAGTTCCCGGAAGACACGCTTGCTGGACACGAGCGTCTGGAACACGTTGGGCATTTTCTTGAGAGCTACTCGCCGGCCATCCCGTGGGTCTGTCACCGCCCTGGAGAAGAGAGGGATAAAAAAAGAAGTCTTATTATAACTTCCTGTCAGATCCAAAAACGTTAATAATTATTCTAAATACACCGACAGACATAGACAGACATAGACAGAACAATGACACCCTATTACTCCCCCCCCCTCCCTCCCTCTTGGTGTGGTAGTGGTGGTTGTGGTGAAGGCCAAGGGAGAAGGACGCCAACCAACATCATGACTACTACCATATAATGTAGGAGCATTTTAAATAAATGATAATATTAGTATAAACTTCAACTGTTACTACTGTATTAACCTACCCCACCACGGCTATTGTGCTCTCATTATCTCCTAGTGTGTGTGTGTGTGTGTGTGTGTGTGTGTGTGTGTGCCGAGACGATGGGACTGATGATAACACACTACGGTACTTATAAATACTCTGTCTGTCTGTCTCTCTCTCTCGTATAACATTTAGAAAAACAATTATAAAAAACTTTATCGAAAAAATACACAAAACAAACACGCGAACGATCTTGTCTCAGAACACCGTACCGCGTTAAAACAAACACACAAACCTTAATCAAGTAAAGAAACAAACACAACAAATCAAATAATCAAACCTAAACAAACACTATCTCTCTCTCTCTGTAATGGACGACTATATTTACGGTGCAAGACGCTCGCCACTACCCCACTCAGCTGATGATGACCTCTGACCCCTGATGGCTGCACTCAATGGATCACTCACTCACTCCTGACCATCCACTCAACATGAGGTGGCCTTTGATCTCCCCCTAATACTCACGGCTGCACACAATTGCAAGGGGCATTTAGACCATGGAATAAAGGGGTGCCCAATAAACTAGCCTCCCGCCTGTATTTTGGGGGCGAATCTAAATCTAAGATCATTACTCTTGTCTCCTAATTTTGGTTAACACTAGGTAACCTTTGACCTCTACTACTGAAGGTTGTACTCAAGGGGCAAATCTGAAATCTAAATGAGTCTCTCCTCTTGACCATCCACTCATCTGGTGACCTGTGACTGTAACTGGAGGTCATGCTCGTGATCTTCCACTCAGGTGGTGACCTGTGACCTAGCAGGGAGGGTCTGGAGACTGGTTATGGAACAGCTGGAGACGAGCCAAGTGAGAATATAGGGCGGAGACCCACATAGGAGGAACGCCGTCTGAGGCACCCTGACTTGACTCTCTGGTCCTAATTTCTATAATGGCCGTCGAGTTTCTGGTTCAAATTCTCAAGGAGTCGTAAGGTTTCGATGGGTCGTAACTTTCTGGTTCAAAATTTTAAAAGGTCGTAAGTTTTTTGTCCTAATTCTCAAAGGGTCGTAACATTTTTGGTTCTAATTCTTAAAAGGTCGTAACTTCGGGGTTCAATTCTTAAAAGGGTCGTAGAGTTTTTGGTCCTAATTCCCTAAGAGTCATATGGTACAAATTTCCTCTTAACCGGATACTTGAGAACTGGAAACGAACCACACTATTACCACCATCTTCACAACCACCAGCAACATCAATCACACTATAACCACCATCACCACCACCAACAACTAGCATTATAACCACCACTATCACCACCACCATCAACAACCACACTAGGAAAACACCATCACCACCACTACAGTACATGACCCCTACCATGGGTTAATAAAAAATTATCTCTCTCTCTCTCCCAGTAAATAAATGTACCTTCTCCGATGTCACGTTCCTCGGCTGCTGATCAAACGCCTAACACTTCAAAAAAATCTAAAACAACTTTTCAGGCTACATTTAATAACTTCCTACGTTAAAAAGCACATCTAAATCCCTAATAAGATTTTCTAGTTACATTTAATACTTTTCTACTTATAAAAATAATCTTAAATATGTATAATAAAAAACCCTAATTACATTTTATGCTTTTCTTCTTAAAATAATCACTTACATAGCTTAAATATAATTCTAGATACATTTAATACTTTTCTACTTACAATAAAAATATGTACCCTTATATTTATTATTTTTCTACATAAAAATCATTTATATAACTCACAAAAATGTAATTACTGAAAAGTACAACATTTTATTATCATTATTAGAATTCATAAAGAAAATGTAACTTCACACACACACACATACATACATACATACAGGTACACACAAAATTCGTGACCTTAAAAATACATATAATTTGATACTACCGGTCCAACTGTCTCCACCCAGACCTATAATTACCTCCAACAGAGTAACAGTACCTCAGTGACCTCTATAACAGTAACTCAATAACCTCCATTGATCCCCCCAATGAGGACAGGAACCCTATGAAGTCTTAAAACACAAACACACACACACACACACACACCAAGCAGTCACGTACCCCGAATGATATTTTTTTTTTTGGGGGGTGAGATATTTTTCCTGTGGGGATGAAGGGGGGGGGGATGCCATGGTCTGGTGATATGCTTCGTCAGGTGGTTCCTCTGATTTCGCTGTTCACCTGGACGTGTGTGTGTGTTTCTCACCTTGACCACCTTCCAACCACCGTCACTCAGGTACTCGCTAGCGGCAGTACGAGCAATCAATCACCAGTGCCAGACTAACGTTCACCCGCCAGCAATAAGCAGCAAATTTGAGGTGCGCAAGTGACAGGAATTTACAGTAATGGGAACTGGATGATCGTACGTAGCCAGGTAGGCCAGGTAGGTGTGTGTGTGTGGGTGTGGGTGTGTGTGTAGTCTTAATATCACTATTCAGTCTCGGCTCTTCCTCGCCTACACTGTTGTTGTTGTCGTTCTTGCAAACCTGAACCCCCACATCAGGGAGTTAGTTAATGACGTTGTGAACCACTCAACCGGCAGACGAGCCAGTAAGTGAACCCATAGCAAAGAAAACTACTATATGAACCTGAGGATGAACCCCCTCCCCTCCCCCACCAAAGAACCAACAGATAAACCCCTAGGAATACGGAAAACGAACCCAAGTGAATCAGCAAGACGAACCCAAGTGAATTAGCAAGACGAACCCCAGTGAATTAGCAAGACGAACCCCAGAGAATCAACAAGACGAACCCCAGAGAATCCACAAGACGAACCCAAGTGAATTAGCAAGACGAACCCCAGAGAATCCACAAGACGAACCCAAGTGAATTAGCAAGACGAACCCCAGTAAACCAACAAGACGAACCCAAGTGATTCAACAAGACGAACCTAAGCGAATCACCACCGAGACGAACCTAAGCGAACCGGTAAGTGAACCGTGAAGGACAACAACCTAAGGTACTGGCTGAGTGTCCCTGGGCGAGGCGGCGTAGCCTAAGGGGGTCAGGGCTAAGGGGGGAGGGAGAGGGTAGAGGAGAGGGGAGGAAGAGGGGAAGGGAGTAGGGTACGTTGGGTCTAGAGAAGGCACACCCTTTGTTGTCTGGCACGGCTTCCACCCCCCCTCTCTCTCTCTCTCTCCCCTACTCATCTAACCCCCCCTTTCCCCCCTCCCCCATCCTCCCTTCGTCCCTATAGCTATCCTCACTAACCCCTCCTCTTCCTTCCCTCCTTCGTCCCTATAAGCTATCCTCACTAACCCTCCTCTTCCCTCCCCCTCCTTCGTCCCTATGGCTATCCCTCACTACCCTCCTCCTCCTTTAACCCCTTCCTCCTCCCTCCCCCTATACAATCACCCCTCGATGACTGCAATGATAACCCCCTCAATTACAATCTTAACTTTACAACCACAATCATAACACTTTACGTCAGGTTAGGTTAAGTTAGGTTATGATAGGATAAGTTAGGTTATGTTAGGTGAAGGTAATTTTGGTCATAATAGGATAGGTTAGGTTAGGTTATGTTATATAAGGCTAGGTTAGATTAGTTGAGGTTATGTTAGGTTAGGTTAGACTAATTTACCATAGGATAGGATAGGTTAGATTCGGTTCGGTTAGGTTATGTTAGGTTAGACTAATTTACCATAGGATAGGTTAGGTTATGTTAGGCTAGGTTAGACTAATTTACTATAGGATAGGTTAGGTTAGGTTAGGCTAGGTTAGACTAATTTACTATAGGATAGGTTAGGTTAGGTTAGGCTAGGTTAGACTAATTTACTATAGGATAGGTTAGGCTAGGTTAGACTAATTTACTATAGGATAGGATAGAATAGGTTAGGTTATGTTAGGCTAGGTTAGACTAATTTAGGATAGGATAGGTTAGGTTAGACTAATTTACTATAGGATAGGATAGGATAGGTTAGGGCCTGTGAGGACTGAAGGCCCATTTATCCTAGGACCTCACATACATTCAGCCACCTTCACTCTCACCTCTGGAGTACTACGTGCGATAACACTCTCGCCACTCTCCCTCTCCCTGTCTGTCTGTCTACCTGCCTGTCTGTCTTTCTTATTTGACAGCACTATTTTTTATTTCCCTCTCTAGGTGGGTGTGTGTGTGTTTTACCTGTACGTTATACGAGACGATTCACTTTCATTTCAACCACACACACACACACACACACACACACACACACACACACACACACACACACACACACACACACACACACACACACACACACACACACACACACAGCCCATGAGCATGGATGGCCACAGGAAGAGCCAAAGAGGGCCATGTGTTCCAGCATATATCCTTATACGTATATATCCTAGGACGTGATAGACATATATGCTCGCAGGTATACCGGTATTCAAACATATACTCTTATAACGAAGTATATCTGACATGACACGGGTTTATATCAGGTTAAATTCTATGGGTATATTCAACGCATACGCTTATAGGTATATCGGTGATGTATTTATAGAAATAATCAAACTTAGAGGAATATATATATATATATATATATATATATATATATATATATATATATATATATATATATATATATATATATATATATATATATATATATATATATATATATATGCAAGTAAATCACTGTGGGTGCACGTAATCCAGGTATATGCTGATAACCACAAGGAAAGAAGAAAACACGAAGTTCCCAAGCGCTTTCGTGTAATTCACATCTTCAGGGGTGAGTACAGACTATGGAGAAGTACAAAACAAGGTGTATATATACAGAGGAGGGTGAGATCAGGTCCCCAATGGTCAGGTATTAGGTAATGAGTCATTAGTAGGGTCATTACTAATGACCCTACTAATCTTCAAAAAGCACCGTCAAAATGATTAAGGTTATTTCAGTGTCTTGGGCTGAGGAATAACCCTGCTTTTTTTTATTAATTGACCCAGAGTAAAAAATGTGGAGTGATTATTAACTGTTGTTTACAAAAAATAAAATAAAAAATAAAAAGAATAACAAGAGAAAGAGACATATATGATGGATAAACACAGGAGGAAAAAAGAAGGAAAAAATAAACGAAAAAGAAGAAAGGGGAAGAAAAATACATAAAAAGAAGGATAATGAAAAAGACTGAAGAAGGAAGAGGCGAAACACAGGGAAGACAATGTGACCATCCCTCTCCCCTTAAGGTGTACACATGATAATAATGGACAAGGGAACAACAGGTAACTTGCTCGAGGGGGGATGGGGAGGGGGAATGGGGAGGGGGCTTGACGTACGTAACTTCTCCCCCACTTCTCCTCCTACTATTCCTCCTCAGTCCTGGAATGCATGACTGAGTTAATGCCGTCTTGTATTCAATTACCACAAAGACTAGACAATATGGGTCTCGCGTGTGTGTGTGTGTGTAATAATAATAATAATAATTAACGGTTTATTGAAGAGCTTACAGCCAGAAGGCTGAAAATATACAGTTACATATTTGGGGAATGGGTTATGAATTACAAATAATATACAAGTAACATAAGTGACACAAATAAGACATATAATAACTAGATGGGGAAAAGCTCAAACTACAGTTCATTTCAACATAGTGACAGTGTAAGGAGTAGTGTTTACTGGGAGTGAATACACTGGTTTATTACAAGTTATTGATAATTTTACAATGGTTGGGACTGGGCTGTTCTTATAGCGATCAGTTCGTGCACGTATGGGCTGGATGCGGTTGTGGTGTCGAATGTTACCTTTGACAGGGAACCCGGTAGTAGGAGCCTGTGTCGGGATGGTGTAGAAGCTTCTTACCAAATTTGCAGATGAGGCCAGTGTGGTGATGGTCAGTGAGAGTCGAAAGGGCCAAAACGTGTTGGAGCGCTTCTTGGATATGTGGAGTAGGAAGGGAGAGAATAATCTTTGCATGCTCCTTTTGTGTGTGTGTGTGTGATATGATGATTCAATGTGTAACCGGTACAGGAGAAGACAGTTGAGCGTCTTTATGTTCGATGGTCACCCAAGAAGCAGAGGCGTACGTGATTGACTGGTCTTTGGGAATGGCCGCGGAACTCATGTGCTCACTGATGATAAAAAAAAGAGCTGTATGAGGCGACATGGGGCCACAACTGGGATAACATGGAAGTTTTTCTCCCTGTTTCCTCCCCTGCCCCCCCCCCTCCCAGCTTATTTTACCTTATGATTAAACACGCTAACCTAACTTAACCTAACGCTCTCTGGGTAGGTTAGGTTAGGTTAGCGTCCTACATCTGTTACAGGAGTTAGGGGTGAGTGCATGGCCATCCTGCACCATGTGGGAAGGGTCATGTATGAGAAAAAAAAAATTAAACCCTCCAGCGAGCTCACACACACACACACACACACACACACACACACACACACACACCAGTACGTACATAAACTGTAGGTTTACATAACGAGCTAATTTTCACAAATCAGTTAACACGATGTTGGCAACAGTGTAGATATGTGAAAACTCGTAAAACAAAAGAGAAGCGGATCACGTGAAGATTAGTCACCCCAGTTTATTTCCCCTTGATGATTAAACACCCTAACGCTAACCTAACCTAACCCCCAGGAAGCATTCGGGTGTTTTAGCATCAGATGTAATAAGCTGGGGTTGGTAGTCTCCACGTGATCACAAAAACACGTGAGGAAGGAAGAGCAGGTAGAGCCCAGACACCAAACATTAGCTACAGTATACACCCCGTTTGGGACCTTGTATAAGTGGGCCAGCGATGGTCAGTCCCTCACTCCTTGGCTGGTGGCCTTAAGACGCCCTAAAACCCTCCTCCTCCTTCTCCCTGCTGCAAGGTCCCCCGGCGCCATGAACCCTCCTCCTCCTCCTACCGGGTCCTGGCATGTTCTAGCTTCCTCCGTCTGCGTCAGTATCCTTAAGCACGTCGCCTGTCAGAGATTCCTGCGTTATATATCCTGTCATTGGCTGGGTGGTGTGAGAACGCATCGTAGCCGACCTACTTAAAGTTACAACACAGAGTTAACAGGAAAAATGGCGACGTTATTGTAGTGAGACTATAAGATGGTGCTTCTCCCGGCACCTCCAGCCTAATTGGTGGTGAAGGACACTTGTCTTCTGTTACCTCCTCCTCCTCCTCCCATGTTTATCTCTTCTGCTCCTCTTCTTCTTTTCGCATATATTTTTTTCCTTTGTTTATTGCTTCTATAAATGCCCATATCTCTCTCCTCTTTCTCCTTATATTTTATTTATGTTCATCTCTCTCTCTCTCTCTCTCTCTCTCTCTCTCAGTTGCAGTCCATCACTCTCCTTCAGTGTTTGTCAACAAGAGTCGTGGTCACAACCCCCAGCTGACTAACGACACTCTTCATTATGAGGCTATGACTTTCACCTTCACTCGCCCACCTGGTGTACCTGCATGCCCTTTTACCTTCCTTCATACCTCATTCCCTCCCTCTAATACTTTCCATCCCTCCCTCCGAGTTCCCTCCCTCCCTCCCACTCCACTTAGACACTCCCATTCCATCACCCCCACACGTCCACCTGGTGTACTTGAACGCCACTCCATCTAGTCACCCCCATACCACTAAACCCACGCCTGTGATATTATAGCCACGCCTACCTCCACTATAACTACGCCCACGGCACTATAGCCACGCCCACGTCGGCTCCATCAACAAACATGGCCGTCACACTAATGAATGACGCAATACGAATGAACACGATAACGTCAAGTGAGTGAGTGTGTGTGTGTGAGTGTGTGTGTGTGTGTGTGTGTGTGTGTAGAGAGAGAGATGTCCCCACGAAACACACACACACACACACAGTTATTTCTTTGGTATAATGTATATTGCACCAGAGGGTTGAGCTCTGCCTGGCGCTGATCAATACCGTACACAAGTGAGGGTCACCGTGTGGGCCTTCTACCTCCTCCATCTTCCACCAGTGCCGCCCCTATGACCCTACTGCCACCCACGGTCAAGTAATACCACCCACTGTTACCTTACTGCCACCCACTGTTATGTATTGCCACCCACTGTTATGTAATGCCACCCACTGTCATGATATTTCCACCCATTGTCACGCATTGCCACCCACTGTCACGTAATGCCACCCACTGTTATGTATTTCCACCCACTGTCACGTAATACCACCCAGTATCAGACCAGGTGACACACAGCCAACCAACGTTACGCACAACCAAACAATGTGACGCAAAGACAGACAAAATGACACACAACCAGACAGACAATGTGACGCAAAAGCCAGACAAAATAACGCACAATCAAACAGGCAATGTGACGCAAAGCCAGACAGTGTGACGATGGCAGAGTACAGTGACGCCGACAAACATCGTCAAGGTTATATGCCTTGGCCTTTGTTAGTAATTATCCCACCTGTCTACCTGGAGTTTACCTGTGATTGGTTCTGGGTGCTTCCCCCCACCCCCACCCACGCCTTCCTACACACATTAAGAAGAAGAAGAAGTTGATGATGATGATATAAAGAAGAAGATAACGACGAAGAAGAAAACACGAATAAGAGCAAGAAAAAAAAAAACTTAAAGAACCACAACAACAAAAGAGGAAAAAGGAGAAAAAAAAATAAATGAAGACAAGAACAAATAAATAAGAAGACAATAAAAAACAACAAAGACGAAGAGGAATAAGAACATGAAGAACAAGAACAACGAGAACAAGATCACACACAAGACAACATTAGTAAACACACGACACAGTAAAACCTTCCAAGAAAGTGAGTGATGTTCTCAAAATCACCACGAACACACACACACACACACACACACTGTGCCTTGACCCAGGTGAGCATATTACCTGCTTTACCTGGTATTATTAATCGTCAAATTTACCTGGACACGATTTCTAGGGGCCGGTGGAAGACAGGTTCAGTGATAGTGTTCTCCCCCCCCCCCCCCCCCCTCTCTCTCTCTCTCTCTCTCTGCATCGCCCCCATCTCTCCCTTTCTCCCTGCTTTTTTTTTTCCTTCCTCTCCTCGTTTTCTTTCATCTCTCCTTCCTCCCTACCTTTGGCATCATAACGACCACCCACACCTGTACGCCCTCACTACACCTGGCCACACCTGTATGCCCCTCACTACACCTGGCCACACCTGTACGCCCCTCACTCACCTGGCCACACCTGTACGCCCCTCACCACCCCACACCTGTACGCCCCTCACTACACCTGGCCACCTGTATGTCCCTCACTACACCTGGCCACACCACGTCCTCACCCCACCCCCACACCACCCTCACTATACCTGGCCACACCTGTATGTCCCTCACTAACCTTCACAGCGTCCCTCACTACACACCACAACTTCGCTGTAGTCCCCACTACACCTGGCCACACCTGTATGTCCCTCACAACCTGGCCTCATCTGGGTCCCCACTATACCTGGCCACACCTGTATGCCCCTCACTACTCCTTCCCACAGCTGCATGCCGTTCATCATACCTGTGCGCCGCTCTACACACCCACACAACTCTCCCCGCACCTGAGCTCGGTGGTCAAGCATACCTGCCATAGCTACCCAACGAGACAGGAAGGTGAGGGTCGCAACCTGGAGATATTTCCTCTACTTTGTCCCCCAGAAACCTCTAAGTCACTTTCCGCTCTACCTCCATCATCATCCTTCCCTCCCTCTTCTTTCTTCCTCTCTACCTCCATCCCCCTCTGTACCTCCATCTCTACCATCACCCTCCTTCCCTCTCTACCTCCTTCTTCCCTCCATCTCTACCATCACCCTCCTTCCCTACCTCCTTCTTCCCTCCATCTCTACCATCACCCTCCGTCCCTCCCTCTCTACCTCCCACGCCCGACGGAAATACCCGGGATGCAAACCTTGACCCAGCATCCGTGGTTCTCCGCCCATCCAAATACCCTGACACGCCTCTCATCTTCTCCCGAGCACCCATCCTGTCTCCTACCTACCCTCCACCACACCCACTCCAATGTCCACCCTCAACACTACTCAGCCATCCACTCTCCTCCGTCCCAAGCCTTCCACCTCTTCCTCTTTCCACACACTACTACAAAAACATTCCTTTCACATTTCCTCCATCTACTCGTCTAATCACTTCCACACAAGGTAGAGCTACTTCACTCGCTACTCGTTTATATCAATCAAGAGTTGTGAGTGAGGATGCCAGGTCATCAATAAAGACGTACAGCGCAGTCACTATACACGACAGAAGCGTCACATAACGTACTATGTTTCCCGGATGAACAGCGATAACTTATCATCCTAACCTCCTGAAATACCGTCAGCTGGAGCGCACACTCACCATCATCGACAACCATAAGAGTTTGATGAGGGTGGCACTCTAAGATTGTCCATGATGTGGCACTGATTGGTCTATGGGTGCCACCCTATGAAACAATCTTAATGCCACCATCATGGACCAAGTCTTAGTGCCACCCATCATGGACCAGTCTTAGTGCCACCATCATGGACCAGTCTTAGTGCCACAATCATGGACCAGTCTTAGTGCCACCATCATGGACCAGTCTTAGTGCCACCATCATGGACCAGTCTTAGTGCCACAATCATGGACCAGACCATCTTAGTGCCACCACGACCAGTCTTAGTGCAATCATGGACAGTCTATGCCACCATCAACCAGTCTTAATCCACCTTATGGACCAATCATAACACCACCCTTAAATAATCCAGATCTGTAACTACATCTGTGTTTTAAATATATGAAGAAAAAACTCACCATCACATCACCTGCCAGTACGTCTAATTAAGCCTGAAAACTTAATCTATCTGACAAATGATTCTGGCATCACTGCTAACAACCTTGACATGACAGCAGGTAATGGCTCTCAATGACCTCCGGGCGGGGAACTCACGATTAACATGCAAAGGGACCTTGAGCTGTGGTCGTAATTTCTGTCCACCTGACTTTAAAAATTAAGCTGTAAAACTGTGCGAGCTTTTGTGGGGCTGCTCAGTAAGCCAACCAGTCAGTTCCTCGTGGGAGGTAAAAGGTTAATATTCTTCGTTATGTGACAAAATGAGAAGGAAAACACCTGATGATTAGATATAGCAGTTTATTTCACCTCAGGATTAAGCACTCTGACGCTAACTTATCCTAATTTAACCTAACGCTAACCAAACTTAACCCAACCTTACGTAAAATTAACTTAACCTAACGCTAACCAAACTTAACCCAACCTAACGTTAAATTAACTTAACCTAACGCACCTTAACCTAACCTACCATAACCGGCAGGTAGCGTTAGGATGGTTAATCTTTAGGTGAAATAATCTGGGGTGTCTAATCCTCAGGTGAGTCCAAAAACAGAAGTGACTAGAAATTAATCACTATGAAAGACAACATCACTCATGAGTACAAACATCAGTCAGGTCAGGAAAGGCGGGAGGTAGCTGAATCAAAGTTAGGTTTGGTTAGGAACTTCAAAACCAGGAACCTTAAAAACCCCAACAACTCACCAAGAACCTCAAGAACCCACCGAAAACTAACCAAGAACCTCAAGAATCAACCAAGAACCTTAAGAACCTCAAGAACCCACCGAGAACTAACCAAACCAAGAACCCCAAGAACCCACCGAAAACCAACCAAGAACCTCAAGAATCAACCAAGAACCTTAAGAACCTCAAGAACCCACCGAGAACCAACCAAGAACCTCAAGAACCCACCGAAACAACAAGAACCAACCAAGAACCTCAAGAACCCACCGAGAACCAACCAAGAACCTCAAGAGCCCACCGAGAACCAAACAAGAACCTCAAGAGCCCACGAAAAACCAATCAAGAACCTCAAGAACCCACCAAATTTGCATGAGTGGTCAGGAACGCGACCAAAGAGAAGCCAACGACTGGAAAAGGGAGAGAAACTGATAAAAGAAAGGATCTGAGGAGCGTGAGCATAGCGCTACGATGGGGGTATTAATCACGCTCTTATGCTGCCGGGGAAGGGGAGGGGAGGAAAGGAGGAGGGAAGGAGGAGGAGGGGGTGAAGGGAGGAGGAGGGTGAAGGAGGAGGAGGGTGAAGGGGAGAGGAGGGTGAAGGGGAGGAGGAGGGTGTGGGAAGGAGGAGGAGGGTGAAGGGGAGAGGAGGTGTGAAGGGAAGAGGGGTGAAGGGGAGGAGGAGGTGAAGGGGAGGAGGAGGGTGGAAGGGGAGGAGGAGGGGTGGAAGGGGAGGAGGAGGGTGTGGAAGGGGAGGAGGAGGTGAAGGGGAGGAGGAGGTGTGAAGGAGGAGGAGGGGTGGAAGGGGAGGAGGAGGGGTGAAGGAGAGGAGGGGGTGAAGGGGAGGAGGAGGGGTGAAGGGGAGGAGGAGGGGTGAAGGGAGGAGGGGGTGAAGGGGAGGAGGAGGTGAAGGGAGGAGGAGGGGCAAATATAGCGAAGGGGATGGAGAGAAGGTGAAGGAGAAGGGAGGAGTGAAGGAGGAGGATGAAAAAGAGAAGGGATGGAAAGGGGAGGTTAGAGTGAAGAAGAAGAAGAAGAAGAAGAAGAAGAAGGAAGAAGAAGAAGAAGAAGAAGAAGAAGAAGAAGAAGAAGAAGAAGAAGAAGAAGAAGAAGAAGAAGAAGAAGAAGAAATAAATAAAGAAAAAGAAGAATAATAGAAGAAGAAGAAAGAAAATAAAGAAGAAGAAGAATAAAAGAAGAAAATGAAGAAGAAGAAGAAGAAGAAGAAGAAGAATACTGAAGAAGAAGAAGAAGAAGAAGAAAGTAAAGAAGAAGAAGAAGAAGAAGAAGAAGAAGAAGAAGAAGAAGAAGAAGAATAAGAAGAAGAAGAAGAAGAAGAAGAAGAAGAAGAAGAAGAAGAAGAAGAAGAAGAAGAAGAAGAAGAAGGAAGAAGAAGAAGAAGAAGAAGAAGAAGAAGAAGAAGAAGAAGAAGAAAGAAGAAGAAGAAGAAGAAGAAGAAGAAGAAGAAGAAGAAGAAGAAGAAGAAGAAGAAGAAGAAGAAGAAGAAGAAGAAGAAGAAGAAGAAGAAGAAGAAGAAGAAGAAGAAGAAGAAGAAGAAGAAGAAGAAGAAGAAGAAGAAGAAGAAGGAAGAAGCTGAAGAAGAAGAAGAAGAAGAAGAAGAAGAAGAAGAAGAAGAAGAAGAAGAAGAAGAAGAAGAAGAAGAAGAAGAAGAAGAAGAAGGAAGAAGAAGAAGAAGAAGAAGAAGAAGAAGAAGAAGAAGAAGAAGAAGAAGAAGAAGAAGAAGAAGAAGAAGAAGAAGAAGAAGAAGAAGAAGAAGAAGAAGAAGAAGAAGAAGAAGAAGAAGAAGAAGAAGAAGAAGAAGAAGAAGAAGAAGAAGAAGAAGAAGAAGAAGAAGAAGAAGAAGAAGAAGAAGAAGAAGAAGAAGAAGAAGAAGAAGAAGAAGAAGAAGAAGAAGAAGAAGAAGAAGAAGAAGAAGAAGAAGAAGAAGAAGAAGAAGAAGAAGAAGAAGAAGAAGAAGAAGAAGAAGAAGAAGAAGAAGAAGAAGAAGAAGAAGAAGAAGAAGAAGAAGAAGAAGAATCAACACCTCTCCTCAGTCGTTATTTCCCATTAAGAGAAAATCCCCAACACCATTTACCACTGAACACCAAGAGTCACCAATCCCGGGAATACTGATGACGGCACACACACACACGCGCGCCATTCCCGGGAACCTACAGCACCTTCCTTGTTATCCCAGGTGCTGAGTCATTTACCTTTCCTACTGTTCGTCTTACGTGTTAGTTGTTTAATTGTTGTTTATACCCGAGGATATTTTTTTTTTTTACTTGTAGATTTACCTGTGTTCTTCATTATATTTTTTTTTATTATTTTGTTATGAGAGAGAGAGAGAGAGAGAGAGAGACAGAGAGAGAGAGAGAGAGAGAGAGAGAGAGAGAGAGAGAGAGAGAGGAGAATGTGTGTTCCAGACAACATCCACGCTGGAGAGAAATTAAGCGAGTCTGAGGTGGATCAATGTCTGGACCTGGCACCTTTTGGCACTGGCACTACAAGGTCATGGGTTGGTAGTCAGTGGTGGCACTACAAGGTCATTGTATTACTGGTGGCACTACAAGGTCATTGTATTACTGGTGGCACTACAAGGTCACGGGGGCACTGGCAGCACTACAAGGTCACGGGGGCACTGGCGACAATACAAGGTCACGGGGGCACTGGCGACAATATAAGGTCACGGGGTCACTGGTGTCACTACAAGGTAACGGGGTCACTGGTGGCACTACAAGGTCACGGGGTCAATGGTGGCTTACAAGGTCACAGGGTCACTGGTGGCACTACAAGGTCACGGGGTCACTGGCAACCACCGATAGCTACTCACGTCCAGGGTATAGGCAGTAAGTCCCTCAAACTTTTCAACAAAGAAGAAAGTTAATTAAAACAGATTAGAAGAGCAGAGGCGGCACTCAAGTCATCCCATTCACTCACAATTACCCAATAGCGTTACTCACACCAGCGCCACATGTCACTCACAGGCGACCAACGTGACTTCCTACAGCGCCAGGTACGGACAATGACCTCCCCCATCCAGTCGACTTTGGCACCCCCTACCGGTAGCCTACGTGACCTTGAAAGAGAAGGTCAACGCCACCACCCAGACCTGCGGGAAGTTCAATGCCCTGAGATGGGAGGGCGGAAGGATGGGATGGGATAGGGTGGGCTGGGATGGGTGGGTGGGCGGGCGGGCGGGCGGCAACGACGGGTACACTGAGTCCGTGGGTCCACCGGGGAAGGATGGCCGTCTAGTGCCGCTACTCTACTGTAGTGCCTCTCTACCACGCACGTATACAATGGTGATTCTTACCTAACAACCATCAACTATCACTTACAAAAAACAGGTGACTTATGGTAACAACAACAAAAACAACAACTAAGTAAACAGCAAAACAGCTTTAAAACAAACAACAATATAAATAACAGAAAACGAAAATCTTAAAAACTACAAAAATATAAACTAAAGTGTAAACAACAACACTCATGTCAACAACAACATCCGAGAGAGATTGTGTTTACGACCTTGACCTTTAATCATGACCCCCTTCCGTAAACACACACACACACACACACACACACACACACACACACACACAGTTCCAGTCATAATTCACAGGACACTTGGCAATATCTGGCCTATGAATGTTACATATCATCACAAACTTCCAAAATAACACCTAATTTAAATCGCCCATAACCCTCAAACATCCATTCGTCAGGTCAGGAAAGGCTGCAGGATACTGGGGAGGGGGGGGGAGTGAATGAGTAACCCCCCCCCCACCACAGTACCACCACACCACACAACACGAAGAGCCAACAGATGTGGTAACAAGAGTCAACATCGGGTCCAGCAGCAGCCGCCCCCGTGAGAGTGGTGCTGTGATTACCTGACTCCTCCTCTCACACACACACACACACACACACACACACACACACACACACACACACGTTCAGTCGTCTATATACAGGTATATTCGTGTGTTTACAGGTGTGTTGTTATATTGACAATTATACTCACGAACTAACACACACTCACGAACTAACAAGAATATCCATGTACTGTATTCACATTCAAGTACATAACCGTATGTACTCAAGAACTAGCACATATTTTAAAGAATTAACAAATATTCACGATTTAACACATGCATTCACATCTTTTTCCCAGGAACTTAAACATCCATTCACATAACAAGAATAGCAATAACAAGTGATAAGAGAGACCTCCACCTTCACCTCTTACGAAACCCTCAAAATTCACCTTTACTTGGCCATAACTCACCTGCGAAGACTCAATTAACCGGTAAGACATGGTAATTAATCCCCCGCCCCCTCATCTCAGCAGACACGAGACGGGTGCCAGACTTGAGCCAAAACCTGTTCCTTCATTCTTCTTCCTCAAGTCACTGCCACGCCAGATTTTATCGCCCCTGACCCACCAACCTGTTGCTGCTTTGCTCTCCACATGCAAGGGCACAAACACAAACGCTCGGCACACACACACGCACACACACACACGTACACCAGCGAGAATGTACACGCAGCGCACATATACAAACGCGAACATTCACCCATGACCCAACGCACATACACAGTATATATATATATATATATATATATATATATATATATATATATATATATATATATATATATATATATATATATATATATATATATATATATATATATATATATATATACTGTATATATATATATAAGCGAGAACGCACACAAAACTCAATGCCCACACACAAACACGATGGTGTACACACATGCACGTAAATACGATGGTGCACACACACACATACACATATTACATGTACACACAAAGGAAATACATACATACATACGAGAGAGAGAGAGAGAGAGAGAGAGATATTTCACCTTAAATCAGTGCACAGGTGAGATCATTACAGGATGCAGAGACCACATTCCACTGAACCTGTCTTACGTATACAGGTGTTACAGTGTGGGTCCCTCAGTGTGGTGTTCGGGCTACCATTATCTTACATACCAACATTTCTCGGTACTCAATCCTTAAGTAATGTAAGCCGTCTGATCGCCTAGGCACACTACCACAAATACCTCTGACGTCAACTGCGGAATGAACACAGGAGAACACCACTGAACACGTCACTATGCGTAAAGAACACTGCGGAACACTGCGGAACACGTCAATTGTACATTCTATGAACACTGGTGACCGACCTATTGCAAAAAAAACACACCTCGCTTGTCTTGTTTTTGTTCTTGTTCTTGTTCTTCGTGTTCATGTTATGCAAAGGTCCTCTTACACCTATCAATATCTCACGTGTGTACTTGACAGCTCCCTGACCTATACCCCCCCCCCAACACCTTTCCCCCACCCACCTTCCTCAACTTCCCACACCATAGGTACCACCCACACACTCTACTCACCCAGTCCTCCACCCACACAATCCTCTACCCACCCATTCACCCAGCATCCACCCACCCAGTCTTTCACCCTCCAACCACACAATCCTCTACCCTTCACCCAGGCATCCACCCACCCAGTCAATCTTCCACAGTCCACCCAAATAGTCATCCACCTTCCCCGCCCAGTCCTCCACACACCACCCACAGTAACCTCCACCCATCTAATTCTCCACACTCCACCCGCCCATCCACCCCTCCCTCCCTCCCTATCCTTCAAGAGAAGTGATAAAATCAATCATATTCCAAGAGGTGAAGAGTCGATCGCTCAAGTGGTTGACTCATCATCTCACTTAAGGGGTTAAGCCAGGGTAGTGTCGGACCAGTGTCATCGGCCAGAGTTTACGAAGCGGGAATAGTGCCACCGAGCTTGATCTAAAGCTTCGACATCACCATAACTATCACCATTATCACTATCAACACCCCCCTACCATCACCATACATTTCATCACCATAAGCACCATACCTATCACCATCAACCATATCATCATCACCATCACCACCAATAATATTACCACCACCACCACCATCATTCCTTTCATTATCATCAGCACCATACCTACCATAAATGCCATGACAATCTTCCCTACCACCTCCACTATCACCATCACCCCACCACCACACACCAACCCTCCCATCAGCAGCAACCATCACCTGAGTCACTCAACCCTTGCCTACCACCTGCCACTCACCTGTTGTACATATCTCTCTCCCCTCCCTCCCTCCCTCCCTCACCCCCAATCACACACACAAAGAAATTATCAAGGCACAAAGATTATAATAGCTCACAAACATACGCCATCACAAAGACACAAGGGAGACTAAACATAAGAATGGAGGAAACTGCAGCGGGTCTATTGGCAGTCCCATTTACACCCAACCCCTATTGCTCATATATCCATCCAACCTATGTTTGAAGCTATCCAGTGTATTCGAGTTAATGATGATGTTTGGTAACTTGTTCCACTCGTCCACTATTATATTTCCAAACCCATTTCGCGCCTAAATCTAAATTTGTCTAATTCAAAACCATTCATACGAGTTCGCTCCTGGTTGGATAGTTTGAGTACCTTTGTAATGTCCCCTGACTTCCATTTATTCACCTCTATCATATCGCCCCTCACTCTTACGTCTCTCGAGGGAGTGCAAACAAGCAAAGACAACGCCACACTAACAACACAAACAGAACATAAACACAACACAGCACGGAAACAAGGACATTGGGACAGAGAAAGAAAGACACTAGGACACATAAATTAGGACACTAGGGAGCCAAGAGAAACAAGGACACCACCACACTACATCACAACAAAGAACATAAAGAGACAAAGAAAATGACCAAGACAGACACAGAGTTATATACAACATACAGTAAGTGTTCTGTAGTAATGTCCGGTTGACTGTAGTAAATTGAAGTGTTTATAAGTGGGGTGAGAAGGATCCGGTCACAGAGAGAGAGAGAGAGAGAGAGAGAGAGAGAGAGAGAGAGTTGCAGTTGCCTCCATAACAGGATGCAGCACCCCACCTCCCGCAGACCCCCATCCACCACCACACAAAACGTGCCCCATCGCCATGAACAACAACACCAAGAACAGGAGGAAACTATTTAGCAGTTGAGGACATGATTCACCGGGTCAAGGACGGACGGACGGACGGACGGACGGACGGACACACACACACACACACACACACACACACACACACACACACACACACACACACCCCAAGTCACTGATCGGTCCACACGAGCAACGTTGGCCAACAGGTGTGGTGCAGGTGTGCAAGAGATAAACAAGGAGGGACACACCTGCACAGCTAAACTTCCTCTCACGTGAACCTCAACCGAGAAAACAACACAATCTCTCTCTCTCTCAGGTATCATCTAGTCTTCACCTGGCTTCGATTCCTGGGGCTTCTCCATCTGCTTCCTGGACGACGATCAACTAAGCTGTTGTTACCGTCGCTACCTACACCTGACGTGGCCACCTGAGGCTTGGCGATCGAGGGGCGCCTACTGCTGCAGATAGCTACCCTAACCTGACCTGACCTACCCTACGCTACCCTAACCTGACCTAACTTACCCTATGATACCCTGACCTGATGAAAACCTAACCTGTGCCTAACCAGTTATGATAAAGTGCCAAGCACACACATCCAGGTATGATGGAGAAGTGAGGGTCGAGGCAGGCAACAACAGCTACTGAATAACTAAAACTCTCTAAGATAAAAACTGGACAACAGGAGACAATAGCGTACCTGTACCTCGCCTACAGTGCGCTACCTGCTACAATACCAGTCCACATTTCCCACCCCCCCCAAAAAAAAAATAATAAAAAATAAAAAATAAATTAAAAAAATCGTAAGGTATAATCTTAGTGTAATTTGACGTCCATTATAGGCCCTTTTAGAGTTTGAGCTGTGGAGTGCTATGTTGTGGAAGTCACCAATTTGTCTCAGTGGTGATCCGTGGCACTGACCTGGTGAGGTTTACAAGGTGGAGTAATGAATCTGTTTTGAGGTGACGGTGAGCAGGTGACCCGGCCCTGACCTGACCTAATGGCTGAGAGATTTAGTGCCGTATTTTTTTTATTTATTTATTGGGCACCCCCCTACATCCTGTGCAAGGTGAAGCACAGAAGCGCCTACAGCGCCCAACTGGGAAGCATGCTAAGTTCATGCTTGCCTTTTATGTCTCATCAGTTAAGGGCGTAGAAGCCTGAAGGGTCATAGTATTTTGTCAAGGGCGTAGAAGCCTGAAGAGTCATAGGTTTTTGTCAGCAAGTTATTGGAAGCTCCAACAACTTTCCCTGAATACGAATTCGCAACTTTTCGATTTACAACAGGTACCTACTTTACTGCTAGGTGGACAGGGACCAAGGGAGGCTAGGAAGTGTGTCCGAACAACTTTCCACCGGCCCGGGAATCGAACCCGTGACATCTCGCTTGCGAGGCAAGAGCGGTACCGTTCTACCACTGGTGGTGGGTTGGGTTGTTGACCTTGGTGGTATAGTGGTCGGTGGTGGTTGTGGTAGGTGGGTAGTGGTCGGTGGTAGGTAGTGGTAATGGATGGTGGTTGTGGTAATGGGGGATGGTAGGTGGTGGTTGTGGTAATGGGGGACGGTAGGTGGTGGTTGTGGTAATGGGGGATTGAGGTGGTGTTGTGGGTAATGGGGATGGTGGTGGTGGTTGTGGTAATGGGGATGGTAGGTGGTGGTTGTGGTAATGGGGATGGTAGGTGGTGAGTGTGGTAATGGGGGATGGTAGGTGGTGGTTGTGGTAATGGGGGACGGTGGTTGTGGCACGGGGATGGTAGGTGGTTTGTGGTAATGGGGGATTGCAGGGTGGTTGTGGTAATGGGGATTGTAGGTGGTATTGTGGATTAAGGAGGCAGGTGGTGGTTGTGGTAATGGGGGACTGCAGGTGGTGGTTGGGTAATGGGGGATGGTAGGTGGTGGTTGTGGCACGGGGATGGTAGGTGTGGTTGTGGTAATGGGGGATGGTAGGTGGTGGTTGTGGTAATGGGGATGGTAGGTGGTGGGTTGTGGTAGATGGTAGGTGCAGGTTGTGGTAATGGGGGATGGTAGGGTGGTGGTTGTGGCAATGGGGATGGTAGGGTGGTGGTTGTGGTAATGGGGGATGCAGGTGGTGGTGGTGGGGTGGGGGATGGTAGGTGGTGGTTGTGGTAATGGGGACGGTAGGTGGTGGTTGTGGTAATGGGGGATGGTAGGTGGTGGTTGTGGTAATGGGGATGGTAGGTAGGTTGTGGTAATGGGGGACGGTAGGTGGTGGTTGTGGTAATGATGGGTAGGTGGTGGTTGTGGTAATGGGGGGATGGTAGGTGGTGGTTGTGGTAATGGGGGATGGGTAGGTTGGTTGTGGTAATGGGATGGTAGGTAGGTTGGTAATGGGGATGGTAGGTGGTGGTTAGGTAATGGGGGATGGTAGGTGGTGGTTGTGGTAATGGGGGATGTAGGTGGTGGTTGTGGTAATGGGGGATGGTGAGGGGTGGTTGTGGTAATGGGGGATGGTAGGTGGTGGTTGTGGTAATGGGGGGATGGTAGGTGGTTGTGGTAATGGGGATGGTAGGTGGTGGCTAGGTAATGGGGGATGGTAGGTGGCTGGGCTTTGGTAATTGGCGCCCTCAACCTAATTCACCCTCCCCCCGACACACACCTCCTTATCATCGACTTTTCTCTCCTCCCTAGAGTCTCAGGGGCTCCGTTGGGTTCCATGGTCCCCAAAGAAGACTCCTGTAGGTTGTCCATGGTCCCACAAATTCCATGGTCCATTTATGATTCCATGGCCAGAAGCAACCTAAGCCTCAAGACCACCTACTGTATGTCTCAGGCTTCCTAGATCTCAGGGTCCACTAGGTCCCAGAGATCCCTTATATTCCTGGTCCAAAAGACCTCAATCGGCCTCTCTCCTTCCTATAGTTGGGTCATACCACATACGCTCGCCACAGGAGACAGAAGACGAGCGAAGGCCGTTGACAAGTTTCCCAAATTATGCCATGAAGGATAGCTACAAAGAGAGAGTGAGGCTGATTGCCTGTGCTGGCGCTACTACGACGGTACGCGTAGTCATCCTAAATGAGTTAATACAAGAGCATGCTCACTTACACAGTGCACCCGTTTATCTAACCTCTCGGCCACAGGGTAACTCGGCACCACAAGCGTGTATATGGGTTTGGTGGTAGAGATTCGCCAAGATCACCCATGACCCGGGCCAATGAGAGGAGGCCATAGAAAGAGGCCACCTTGTCTGGCTTCTCCTGGGGCTGACTCCCTCCCTCCCTCCCTCTTCCTTCTCACTATACAGGTCAAGTGATCTCATACCCTTTCCCTAACACGTGAGTCCCATACGCTCTCAACCCCTTACCCCTACCTTTCCCCCCACCCTATTTTTTCTCTCCTCTTTCCTGCTCCCCATCCAACACGCTGACCTCATCACGTTCTCCCCTTCCTCCCCTGTCCTGCTCCGCGTCACCCTATCCTGCCTTTTCTCGGCCAACAATCTGTTTATCTACATACTTGTACTAGTGTTTGCATTGTATACCTGTCCATATTCTAGGACCTGTATACCTGTAACTGTATCCTTGTTCCCAAATTAAAAGAGAAGCGACACCTCTAACCTAGTTGAGCGAGTCGGCCTTCCACCTTCTCTTGTGACAGCCTAACCCTCTTTTAACACTGAAGACGCCAAGACTCCATTGACCGAAGGTGTTAAAACGCCACTTGTTGCATGACCCAACACCACACAACACAACAAGACGAGCGGGTCGACTTCATGGATGGGTGAGGAGAGAGAGAGAGAGAGAGAGAGAGAGAGAGAGAGAGAGAGAGAGAGAGAGAGAGAGGAGAGAGAGAGAGACACCTCCCTAATTCAACTCTGATACACACACGAGACAGAAGACCCCCCGCCCCCAGTCAACACTGCTGACGACCCACACATGTCCTCCGCGGGTACTGGATGTGACCTACAGCTATACCCTGATGCTCAATGAACTAGCAACACCTGATGATTAGCCTACCCCTCCCTCACCCTAGCTTATTTCACTCTAAGATTACCCACCCATTGACCTGAATAGTTAGTTAATTAGTTAGGTTACATTAGGTTAGAATCGCGTTATGTTAGGTTAGGTTAGATTTGGTTAATTTTACTACAGCTAATGACCCAATTAATGAGGGGGTCAAACTACCCTAAAAATCAATCACATTTCCAAATTTATCGAGAAAAAACCCTTGTTATTATTATCCTCGACTTAGAGTTTGAGGATATATATAGCAGTGATGCCATCCGACCGTCTGTCTGTCAAAATATATAATGCATTGTACTATGTTCGGTACCTCGCTAGGCTGGTCTGTGCGTGTTACAACATGTTCTACGACACAATCGACGATACGCCACTTCCTTTACCTACTATGCTAAGTTACACAGCCTCTTAAAGACTGATGTAGACAGAATACTACTACTACTACTACTACTACTACACACACACACACACACACACACACACACACACACACACACACAACACACAACACACACACACACACAAAACCCGGTACTGAATCCCTACCCCAAAAATATATATATAATAAATAAACAAACACCAAAATCTTCCGAGAATTATCGAGAAAAAAGTCAATTCCCATTTTGGCTGAATAAAGAGAACGGCTTAAGAGACCATTACGTTGTTGGATTATTAGATCGCTTTAAACCCCGCTTATTTGCGTTCCTCTTACCTGTGGACTTACCTGGATACGACTTCCGTGTGTCCTACCTACCTACTTACCTATATATTTTTTTACCTTTTCTGATGCCGTTCATTACAAGTTTAAACCGCAACGAGGTCAAACGGTAGTTAGGTCGTAAGGTTATTAGGTCGTATGGTAGTTAAGTTATAAGTTTGTTAGGTCGTTCAATACGTGTTTTTTTATTTTTTTTGCATGAGACTGACCTTGATTCGATTTCAAGTTGGCCTAATTTTTCTGACGCGGTTCGTAACAAGTTTAAACGTTAAGAGGTCGTTAGATCGTACGGTAATTAGGTCACAGGGCTGTTTAGGTCGCTCTTGCCAGTCGTTCATTACGATTCTGTCGTCTGAACTAGGCCTAGAAACAGCTTCTGGGTCTTCTCCTCTTCTTTCTTCTTCTTATTCCCTCTCCTCTTATTATTATTCTTCCTTCTCCCTCTCCCTTCCTCCCTATCTTCCTCCTACTCCCCTTTCTGGACTTCTTACTCCTTCACCCCATCCTCCTCCTCCTCCTCCTACAGTACCTTCCTGACGGCGCTACTTAAAGCATCAAGCCCTACGTCTCTTTACAGTACCATCCCTTTAACTCTCCCAACGCACGACGCCGGCCTTCCCACCCCACACTGCTGCTAGGTCGTGGGTAGGTCAGCCTGGTGGTGGGTCACGGTGCTGGTATAGTGGGTCATGGTAGCATGGTGGTGGTGGGGTCAAGGTGGTGGTGGGTCAAGGTAGTGGTGGTGGTGGGTCAAGGTAGTGGTGGTGGGTCAAGGAGTGTGGGGCAGTAGTGTGGTGGTGGGTCAAGGAGTGGGGTGGGTCAAGGTGGTGGTGGTGGTGGATCAAGGTGGGGTGAGGTAGTGGGTCAAGGTGGTGGTGGTGGGGTCAAGGTGGTGGTGGTGGTACAAGGTGGTGGTGGGTCAAGGTGGTGGTTGTCGGGTGGTGGTGGTGGTGGGTCAAGGTAGTGGTGGTGGGGTCATGTGGTGTGTGGGTCAAGGTGGTGGTGGTGGATCAAGGTGGTGGTGATCAAGGTAGTGGTGGGTCAAGGTGTGGTGGTTGGAGTGCTGGTTGGTGGGTGAGGATGGGGGATGATGAGGTCAGGTGGTGGGTCAGAAACGTGTGTGTGTGTGTGTGTGTGTGTCTGTGTGTGTGTGTGTGTGAGTAGGTCAGGAAGGTGAGGGTGGAGAGTGGTTGTGAGTGAGAGTGAGTGCTTGAGGAGAAGAGGTGGAAGGAGGAGGGGTGTAGGGGAGGGGTGTAGGGTGGAGGAGAGGGTGGAGGAGAGGGGTGAAGGTGAGGCCATTCACAGACCTTGGCGGTGGATCGATACCCAGCCACGTCCTCCTCCCCTCCATACTACACGTCCCTCCCCACCATACTCACACGTCCCTCCCTCCATACTACACGTCCCCTCCCTCCATACTACACGTCCCTCCCTCCATACCACACGTCCCTCCTCCATACTACACGTCCCTCCCTCCATACTACACGTCCCTCCCTCCATACTACACGTCCCTCCCTCCATACTACACGTCCTCCTCCATACTACAGTCCCCTCCCTCCATACTACACGTCCCTCCTCCATACCACGTCCCCTCCCTCCATACCACACGTCCCTCCTCCACATACACGTCCCTCCCTCCATACCACACGTTCCCTCCTCCATACACGTTCCCTCCCTCCATCACTACACGTCCTCCTCCATACTACACGTCCCTCCCTCCATACCACACGTCCCTCCTCCATACTACACGTCCCCTCCTCCATACCACGTCCCTCCCTCCATACTACACGTCCTCCTCCATACTACACGTTCCTCCTCCATACCACACGTTCCTCCATACTACACGTCCCTCCCACCATACTACACGTCCTCCATACTACACGTCCTCCCTCCATACTACACGTTCCTCCATACTACACGTCCTCCATACTACACGTCCCCTCCCTCCATACTACACGTCCCTCCATACCACACGTCCTCCCTCCATACTACACGTCCTCCCTCCACATCCTCCATACTACACGTCCTCCTCCCTCCATCTCCACTCCCTCCTCCACATCCCTCCCTCCTCCATACTGTCCTCCATACCCCCTCCTCCATACTGTCCCTCCTCCATCCACACGTCCTCCCACACGTCCCTCCTCCACACGTCCCTCCCCTCCTTCACCTTCAGCTCTGAGAAAGCCCTACTACCACCACCGCCGATAATCAACCACCACTACCACAATCACAACAATCACCATCCGAATAGATGGTGGTGACACTAGGTGGTTAAAGAAGTACCAACTACCCTTAATCACACAGGTAACAACCACCCCTTAATCACACGTAAGAGTCCAACCACCCCTACACACACAGGAGAAGAGCAACCACCCCTTAATCACACAGGTAAGAGCAACCAACCCCTTAATCACACAGGAAAGCACCCCTTAATCACACAGTAAGAGGCAACCACCCTAATCACAGTAAGAGCAACAACCCCTTAATCACACAGGTAAGAGCAACCACCCCTTAATCACACAGGTAAAGGAGTACCAACCAACCTTAATCACACAGGTAAGAGCAACCACCCTTAATCACAGGTAAGCAAACCACTTAATCACACAGGTAAGCACCACCCTTAATCACACAGGTAAGAGTGCAACCACCCCAATCACACAGGTAAGAGCACCACCTTAATCACACAGGTAAGAGTGCCAACCACCCTAATCACACAGGTAAGAGTGCCAACCACCCCTTAATCACACAGGTAGAGCAACCACCCCTTAATCACACAGTAAGAGTGCCAACCACCCCTTAATCACACAGGTAAGAGTGCCAACACCCCTAATCACACAGGTAAGAGTGCGCCACCCCCATCACACAGGTAAGAGCACCCCTTAATCACACAGAAGAGCAACCACCCTTAATCACAGTAAGAGGCCAACCACCTCTTAACACACAGGTAAGAGTGCCAACCACCCCTTAATCACACAGGTAAGAGCAACCACCTCTAATCACACAGAGGCAACCACCCTTAATCACACAGAGTGCCAACCACTTAATCACAGGTAAGAGGCAACCACCCCTAATCACACAAAGAGTCCAACCACCTTAATCACAAAGAGCAACCACCCCTTAATCACACAGGTAAGAGTGCCAACCACCTTAATCACACAGGTAAGAGTGCACCACCCCTTAATCACATAAGAGCAACCACCCTTAATCACACAGGTAAGAGCAACCACCCCTTAATCACACAGGAAGAGTGCCAACCACCCCTTAATCACACAGGTAAGAGTGCCAACCACCCTTAATCACACAGGTAAGGTGCAGCCACCCCCTTAATCACACAGGTAGAGTGCCAACCCCTTAATCACACAGGTAGGTGCCAACCACCCCTTAATCACACAGGTAAGGTGCCAACCACCCCTTAATCACACAGGTAAGGTGCCAACCACCCTTAATCACACAGGTAAGGTGCCAACCACCCCTTAATCACACAGGTAGGTGCCAACCACCCCTTAATCACAGGTAGAGTGCCAGCCAACCCCTTAATCACACAGGTGAGTGCCAACCACCCCTTAATCACAGGTGGGAACAGCCAACCCCTTAATCACACAGGTAAGAGTGCCAACCACCCCTTAATCACACAGGTAAGAGTGCCAGCCACCCCTTAATCACACAGGTAAGGTGCCAGCCACCCCTTAATCACACAGGTAAGGTGCCAGCCACCCCCTTAATCACACAGGTAAGGTGCCAACCACTTTAATCACACAGGTAAGGTGCCAACCACCCCTTAATCACACAGGTAGGTGCCAACCACCCCTTAATCACACAGGTAAGGTGCCAACCACCCCTTAATCACACAGGTAAGGTGCAACCACCCCTTAATCACACAGGTAAGGTGCCAGCCAACCCCTTAATCACACAGGTAAGGTGTAGCCACCCCTTAATCACACAGGTAGAGTGCCAACCACTTAATCACACAGGTAGAGTGCCAACCCCTTAATCACACAGGTGAGTGCCAACCACCCTTAATCACACAGGTAGGTGCCAACCACCCTTAATCACACAGGTAGGTGCCAACCACCTTAATCACACAGGTAAGGTGCCAACCGCCAATCACACAGGTAAGGTGCCAACCACCCCTTAATCACACAGGTGAGTGCCAACCACCCCTTAATCACACAGGTAAGAGTGCCAACCACCCCTTAATCACACAGGTAGGTGCCAGCCACCCCTTAATCACACAGGTGAGTGCCAGCCACCCCTTAATCACACAGGTAGAGTGCCAGCCACCCTTAATCACACAGGTAAGGTGCAACCACCCCAATCACACAGGTAGAGTGCCAGCCACCCCTTAATCACACAGGTAAGGTGCCAGCCACCTTAATCACACAGGTAAGAGTGCCAACCACCCCTTAATCACACAGGTAAGAGTGCCAACCAACTTAATCACACAGGTAAGGTGCCAACCACTTAATCACACAGGTAGGTGCCCAACCACTTAATCACACAGGTGAGTGCCAACCACCCCTTAATCACACAGGTAGAGTGCCAGCCACCCCTTAATCACACAGGTAAGGCCAACCACCCCTTAATCACACAGGTAAAGTGCCAACCACCTTAATCACACAGGTAAGAGTGCCAACCACCCCTTAATCACACAGGTAAGGTGCCAACCACCCTTAATCACACAGGTAAGGTGCCAACCACCCTTAATCACACAGGTAAGGTGCCAACCAACCCCTTAATCACACAGGTAAGAGTGCCAACCACCCCTTAATCACACAGGTAAAGGTGCCAGCCACCCCTTAATCACACAGGTAAGAGTGCCAACCACCCCTTAATCACACAGGTAAGGTGCAACCACCCCTTAATCACACAGGTAAGGTGCAGCCACCCCTTAATCACACAGGTAGGTGCCAACCACCCCTTAATCACACAGGTAGAGGTGCCAGCCACCCCTTAATCACACAGGTGAGTGCCAACCACCCCCTTAATCACACAGGTAAGGTGCCAGCCAACCCCAATCACACAGGTAAGAGTGCCAGCCACCCCTTAATCACACAGGTAAGAGTGCCAACCACCCTTAATCACACAGGTAGAGTGCCAGCCAACCCTTAATCACACAGGTAAGGTGCCAGCCACCCTTAATCACACAGGTAGAGTGCCAACCACCCCTTAATCACACAGGTAGAGTGCCAACCACCCCTTAATCACACAGGTAGAGTGCCAACCACCCCTTAATCACACAGGTAAGAGTGCCAACCACCCCTTAATCACACAGGTAGGTGCCAGCCAACCCTTAATCACACAGGTAAGAGTGCCAACCACCCCTTAATCACCAGGGTAAGGTGCCAACCACCTTAATCACACAGGTAAGAGTGCCAACCACCCCTTAATCACACAGGTAAGAGTGCCAACCACTTTAATCACACAGGTAGAGTGCCAACCACCCCTTAATCACACAGGTAAGAGTGCCAACCACCCCTTAATCACACAGCTGAGTGCCAACCACCCCTTAATCACACAGGTAGGTGCCAACCACCTCTTAGACACACAGGTAAAGGTGCCAACCACCCCTTAATCACACAGGTAGTGCCAACCACCCTCCTTAGCCACAGGACTAAGGTGCCAACCACCCCTTAACCACAGGTAAGAGTGCCAACTACCCCTTAAACACAAAACTAAAGGTGTGCCAACCACCTCCTTAACCACAGCTATGGTACCAACCCTTAACCACACAGCTAAAGTGCCAGCACCCCTTAACCACAGCTAAAAGTGCCAACTACCCCATAGACACAAAACTAAAGGTGCAACCACCCTTAACCACAGCTAGGTGCCAACCACCCCTTTAACCACACAGATAAGAGAATGCCATCCCACCTCCCCAACCACAGCTAAGAGTGCCAACTACCCCTTAGACACAAAACTAAAGGTGCCAACCACCCCTTAACCACAGCTAAAGGTGCCAACCGCCCCCCTTAACCACACACAGCTAAGAGTGCCAACCACCCCCTTAACCACAGCTAAAGTGCCAACTACCCCCTTAGACACAAAACTAAGGTGCCAACCACCCCTTAACCACACAGGTAACAGTGCCAACCACCCCTAAACCAAACAGCTAAGAGTGCCAACCACCCTCATAGCCACAAAACTAAAAGGTGCCAACCACCTCTTAACCACAGCTATAGTACCAACCACCCCTTAACCACACAGCTAAGAGTGCCAACCACCCCTTAACCACAGCTAAAAGTGCCAACTACCCCTTAGACACAAAACTAAGATGCCAACCACCCTTAACCACAGCTAAAAGTGCCAACCACCTTTAACCACACAGATAAGAATGCCATCCACCTCTTAACCACAGCTAAGAGTGCCAACTACCCCCTTAACACAAACTAAGGTGCCAACCACCCCCTTAACCACAGCTAAGAGTGCCAACCACCCCTTAACCACGCAGATAAGAATGCCAACCATCCACTCTGGGAAGGTACTGACTCACTGGGCCAAGGTGACGGGAGACAGTCATCCCATCACAAAGTAGCTCGCATCCAGGAACCACGCCCACACCCCCCTATACGCCCACGCTTCTTATATGTATACACACCCGCCCCTTCATGCTACACCCACACACCAATTTTGAAGCCATGATTTACGCTCTGGCCCATGACTTATACGTTCAAAGGCATGACATACGTTTAGGACCATGACTTACGTTCAGAGGCATGAATTATACGTTCAAGACCATGACTTACGTTTAGGGCAATGATTTACGTTTAGGGCCCTGACTTATGTTCAGCGCCATGACTTACGTTCAGCGCCATGACTTACGTTCATGGCCATGGCTTACGTTCAGAACCATGACTTACGTTCAGAACCATGACTTACGTTCAGCGCCATGGCTTACGTTCAGAGCCATGACTTACGTTCAGGGACATGACTTACGTTCAGGGCCGACTTACGTTCAGGGACATGACTTACGTTCAGAGCCATGACTTACGTTCAGAGCGCCATGGCTTACGTTCAGAGCCATGACTTACGTTCAGGGCCATGACTTACGTTCAGGGCCATGACTTACGTTCAGGGCCAGGAGAGTCTCGCTAATTTTCCTCCTCTATGGGTGAACGAGAACGCAGATATTTAAGGTCAAGTCTCAGTGCCATTTCGACGCCATTTTGGATGTCGTAAATACTGAGAGGATCTCCAGCCAACTAGAGCGTCACCCGGCCCTTAGCGAGGCTCGAACCCTTGTACTCTTGATCTTAAAGCGGATGGGGAAAGCGTACCTAAGATTACGCCGGAGTGAAGGTGGCCACAGCGGTGATAGTGCCTGCTCCTCCTCCTCTCTCTCTCTCTCTCTCTCTCTCTCTCTCTCTCCTTAACAATGATTGGTTTCGTAAGTCCCCTCTCTCTCTCTCTCTCACCGCCCACGTATTCCCAGTAGAAATACCGACCTGGAATTTCATACAACTTCCGTTTTGGGAACGAGGAAATGTGAGTAATGCCTGAAAGAATTCACCCTCAAACAGCTACACCAAGTGACCTGACCTGACCTGACCTGACCTAACCCAACCTGACCTAACTACAGGCTGTTTCACTCCCAACACTGTATAAACAAAAACAAAAAAAACACCGCCAGGAGCCCACGAGGTCACAGGCACTTGGTTGATCATAAAACAAACTTACGTCCTTAGTAAAAGTCCTTCTCTTGACGAAATCTCCCTGAGTTTACCACGCCAGGAGAGAGAGAGAGAGAGAGAGAGAGAGAGACCTTTTTTGTGGGACCAAGAAAGAAAGAAAGAAAGAAAAGAGATAAAAGAAATAAACAGTCCCGTGATACCCTTCCCTTATCTCCCTCTCCTCTCTCACCAGTCATGTTGGCACTGTATTACATGGCAGGGGGCGTGTGGCACTCGTGGCACTTCCTGGCACCACATCACGTCACTCAGTATAAACAGTAGAAGGCGTCCCCTGGGATTCGGACTCTCAGCGATGTCGTAAGGAAGTTTTTTTATTGTTTTTTTTTTTTTTTCACCAACTAATTAGGATTTGTTGAGGAGCGTCCTGTTAAACTCGAGTCTTACGTGCAATCTGACACCATTATAAGCCCCCCTTTATTTGTGGGTCCCCTCCAGTCCTGATGGTTAGGTTAGGTTAGTTTTACGTTAGGTTTGGTTTGGTTGGCTTTAGGTTAAGTGAGTTTTGGTTAGGTTAGGTTTGATTAGTTTGTTAGTTTTGATCTGGTTACTGTAGGTAAGGTTAGGTTTGCTTAGGTTAGGTTACGGTAGGGGTTGGGTTAGGTTAGGTTAGGTTAGAGTAAGCGTTAAGGTGGATAATCTTAAGGTGAAATAAGCTTTAGTGTCTAAAAGCTTCTGTTAGCTGAACCACTTACGTATTCATATATTCATTTATATAATTTTCTTGCTTTTATCACAAGGAAAAAATATTACACCTCCATCCCACCTGACCACAACCACCACCACACACCTACCACAACCAGTCATCATCATCACAACTCACTATATCCATCGTTATTATCACCACCACTACATACCTACCACAACCACCATCACACACCTACCACAACCAGTCATCATCATCACAACTCACTATATCCATCGTTATTATCACCACCACTACATACCTACCACAACCACCACCACACACCTACCACAACCAGTCATCATCACAACTCACTATATCCATCGTTATTATCACCACCACTACATACCTACCACAACCACCATATACCAGCCAAAATCACCACCACCACCACCACCACAATCCAGATTCTCTCCACATTTTTCAACTTTTAATTTCACACAGTTAGCTATGTCGTTAGATGTTATTGTTGTTGTAGTTGTTATTGTTGTTGTAGTTGTTATAGTTGTTGGTGTATTGTCCATGTTGTTGCTATGAAGTTGTGTAGTTAAGGAAGCATAATTTACACTGATATAAATATACCTTAAATCTAGAAGTACTTTCACTGAGTAACAATTAGGAGACTACACTGAGATTACCTTAATGAGATACGTTCACTTAGCATCAGTCAGAGGAACCAAACATATACAGACACTCTACCTTAACTATGTATACCTGTACGTTTAATTAGCACTGATTAGGAGACGAAATTAAGAGAGGGTATCATTCGAAAATTCATGTTTCCTGGTTACAGTGTTATCGTCTCGGGGTGTGTGTGTGTGTGTGTGTGTGTGTGTTGAGCGGAAGAATGGGTGAAAGCTCCCCCACACACACGCGAATCTTACACACAAAAAAGTTCAAACCCAAATTAATTGACGTATTTCCCCCCACCATTATTATTCGAGCAGTATAAGACAGCCTTAAGCGGGATGGTGCCACGCCGCTCACAAGTGCCGCGTCCTGACCTGAATAACTTGTTGCCAGACTCAAACCAAACTTAACAACAGAGTGACCTGGAGTACGGACGGTCAGGTGTGCTATATACCATGTGAGTGTCTGGGGAGGAGGAGGAGGGGGGGCTGGCTGCGAATTTTGACCTCCAGTAAACAAGAGTAACACATAACTGTAGGGGCCGTCATGGTGTGTGTATATATAGGTTAGGTTAGCCATAATCACAAGACTTTGCCGAGTAAAAGACCGTATTTAACACACACACACACGGTTTATAGCATGAGTGTTTCTCTGTTACACAACCCGACTTGCTGTCATGGGTCACTGGTGCCGAGCTGTGATTACTGACCACGAAATCGGGAACAGTGAACAATAGAAGCTGCTACATTTACAGCCCGTGTTGAACTGTCACGCCACGAGTGAGTAGCGGCCCATTCTGAAACTACTGGTACGTACGAGGAGGAGGGGGGGGGGTTCAGATTCGAGTCTTTGTCAGTCAGTCATTTTTCATTGGTATATTAGATAGATAGATACTTTTTTTTTTACGGGGAATAGCCCACCAGGGCACAGGTCACTGACCCACATCAGGGCCTGGGGGGCGAAAATGTAATAATAATAATAATAATAATAATAATAATAATAATAATAATAATAATAATAATAATAATAATAATAATAACAATAATAATAATAATAATAATAATAATAACAATAAAGAACCATAAAGAAATACAAAAATGAAAAAATAATCAAAAGTGAGAAACAATATATGTATAATGTGTTGTCATTGGTAAGTGAAACAATTGAGACCCTGCAATTGTGTGTAAATGAGGCAGAAAGTCAGATCATCAACCTGGGACTTGGTCACATATGGCAGCAGGGTCTACCATTAGACAACACATTATGCTTCCAATATCTTCCCAGGCGGTAGTACCTCCCTGTTTGGTAGCTGCCTACTACCTAAAATATACTGACAAACAAAGGTCAGATAGATAGATAGATAGATAGATAGATAGATAGATAGATAGATATATAGTAGATAGTTAAATAGTAGATAGATAAATAGTAATATAAGGATAGATATACAAATAATCACACAAACAGACAGCCCAACATATAGATAGATAAACAAAGATCAGACAGACACAGAAAGACAGACAGACAGATAGATAGATAGATAGACAGATAGATAGACAGATAGATATAGACGTGCGAGATGGGCCTATATATAGACACAGACAGACAGCTTAAAGTACTGTGCCCTCAAAGGATTAAAAACTCCCAATATAGGCACTCCATATTTTAAAGTTCATTTACGTTAAAAAATCTCGTCTCAATCGATGGCTCACGTAGAGTAACTAATCTTTAGTGAAACCCTTAAACCCCCTAGATTACCTTAAATCACCCCTTAAGAGATAATGATAAAACACCCCCTTAAAAAAATACGTTCAGGGTGGCCTAGGTGGTGTGAAAACAGGTTCTCTGGTACCCTGATGTTTGTTGTTTACATTACTACAGGCCGTCAGGGAGGGTGACGATATGGTGGACAAGTCTCTCTCTCTCTCTCTCTCTCTCTCTCTCTCTCTCTCTCTCTCTCTCTCTCTCTCTCTCTCTCAAACACACCAGTAAACATCAGGCAGTCAATCCAACACACCTGCCAGGTACTGCGTCATGGTACAACATCCCCTCTTCACTGCACTTACCACTCCCTCTCCCCTTGCTCTCTCTTTCCCTCTCTCTTCTCTTATTTACTCTCTCACCTTTACTTCCCCCCCTTGTTTCATTCATTCTCTTGACTTTCCTTTCCTCTTCCTTGCTGTTCCTTACCCCCCACCCTCTCTCTCTCTCTCCATTTACCTCCTAATATTCTTCACATCTATATTCCCACGCCATTCTGTTTCGTTATCTATCCTTCATACGCTTTTAATCTTCTTTGTCTTCCTCTTCCACATCTTCTCCAAACTCTTCCTCCATGTTATCTTCCTCTCCTTCCTTCTCACTCATCTCCCCCTTTAAGTCCTGTTGTCTCTCCTTACCCCTTTCCTCTCCTTTACCCCCATAGGCTCCCTTCTTCTCCCTCTTCCTCCTCCTCCTCTTCTCTAGCGGTGGTAGTTGTGGTCCATCCCCTTAAAGAGTGAGAGCTGGTAGTGATGGTGGTAGTGGTGGTGGTGGGGCAGTCCGATGCTGGCTGCCTCAATAATTTACCAGGGCCTTGTGAACACTGCCGCCCGTACTTGCCCTCCTACCACACCAATACCACACCACCTCTAGCAAATCACACTCCTCATACCACAATAATACCACACATACACACGCCTATAGTTATACCACATCCCTTCAACCTATCCACCCTCAACCCAACCAACCTCACCTGTCCTACTACCACACGACCACCACACTACCACACGACCGAGAATCACACCGCTCCATACCCACTACACACACACACACACACACACACACACACACACACACACACACACTACAAACAACCAAAAAGAGGTTAATAAAATCGACCATGGTAAAAAAAAAATAAGTCGAAATCTGACTCTAAAAAATCTGAGGTCACAAAATCTGTACCAATGACGAAACCATATTCATTAATCTCTCTCTCTCTCCCTCCTCCTACTTCATCTTCTTCCCCCTACCCCCTCAGTAAATAATAACAGCATACTCAGTGCCATCACCTGACCTGACTTAATCATTCCTATTGGGCCACAACTGTTGTTATCTCTCCTATCATGTCAATAAAGATGTTGAACTAAACACCCCTTCCATACCACCCTCCTCTTTCCTCCTCCTTTCTTCCCCCCCCCTGCCTCCCCTCCTTTCTTCCCCCTCCTTCTCACCACTTTCTCACAAGACCTCCTGTCCGCCTGAGCAAGACGCGTACCTCAAACACAAGACGATACCATTTAATAATAATAATAAAATAACAATAAATAATAATAACAATAATAATAACAATAATAATAAATAATAACAATAAAAAACAATACTACTACTACTACTAATAAAGTAATAACAACACTAACAATAATGCCAACAACAATACTATCAATAACACTACCAATAACAATACTAATAACAATAACATCCATCCTACACTCTCCACACATCACCCAGCTCCCCTCCATGATGCCTCAAAACCTGTCCACCTCAAGTACACTCCAGGAACCAACACAGGTGAACCAACTCACGCCTTCAGGAGAACCTTGGGGAATCTCTTCAAGGTTAGGTTAGGTTAGGTTAGGCCAGGTTAGGGCGGACTATACCTTATTAGTACACCTGGTCTGCTAGACACCTAAATGTTGTGTAATCCTCTGAGCTCATTAGGTGAGTTTGGGGAAAAATGGTCTTCGTTTTCGTTAATTTGGGAAAGGTTTCGTTAATTTTACAATTAATTATTTCATTAGGTTGACAATTCTTTCGGTAAGATGGCAATTATTTCTTAAACTTGAGAATAATAACGTTAACTCGAAAAAAATAAAACCATCCTTCACTTTTAAATTATTCCACAACTCAGGTCAGAAAGGACATTAAACCCTATTAATCAAATGCTCTCAAAGGCAGGTTTAACCTCTCAGAAATATTCTATCACGTCTCTATCAATATCGTATACAATATATATAATCCATTTACTGTATATATATATAAATTTCACACACGCCTTCAGGTCGACTTAGAACAAGAGGTCGACAAACAGGTTGATCAGGTCGAGTTCGTGTCCTCCAGGTAGAATCAGGGGGGAGGGATAGAGATGACCCCCCCTTGGATCCCCCCTCAGGTGAACTCCAGGTATAATTACAAGGTACCTGCGCTGACCACAGGAACCCTAACTAACCAACAACATTAACTCAGCTGGATTAACTTTACGGTGGACTACAGGGGGGGGGGGTAATGCCTTTAACAACCTTTTAAGTCAAATATAACATGAAAATTACGCCTATGAAATATAATACAGGCAAGTAATTCTATTTGGGTCAAGGTGAGAGACACAGGTAAAGGTATATTGATGGTACTCTTCACACCTCACTATCCTTGTTTTCACTATCCCCTCACCTGTCCTCATTATCCCCTCACCTGGTCTTCATTATCCCCTCACCTGGTCCTCACTATCATCTCAACTGGCTCATTAATTATCTCACCTGGTCCTAATGCCCCTTACCTGGTCTTCATTATCCTCTCACCTGTCCTCACTACCCCTTACCTGGTCTTCATTGTCCCTCACCTGTTCTCACTACCCCTTACCTGGTCTTCATTGTCCCTCACCTGTTCTCACTATCCACTCACCTGATCTTCACCAGGTGCCCGCATAATGAGCTTGGCATGACGTCACTGAGCTCGGGGTAATATCGCCTTTCACCCGTGACCCTGTCGGCCACCTCCACGCCTCACTCATAAGGTGTACCGGCCCACACTGGTCTCTACGCCCGTGGTCCACTGCTGTACCATAAAGGGGTCTTGGTAGCCCCCCGCTAACCCCACCTGCTGTACCATAAAGGGGTCTTGGTGGTCCCCGCTAACCCCTGCTAGCTACCATAAAAGGGTGCTTGGTGGTTCCATAACCCCACTGCTGTACCATAGAGGGGTGCGGTTTCCTTCCTTCACCTGTGTACCATAAGGGTGCTTGGTGGTCCCTTAACCCACTGCTGTACCATAAAGGGTGCTGGTGGAATTCAACACTGCCTTTCCTCATGGTCTTAGTAGTCCCTTAACCCACTGCTGTGTACTATAAAAGAGATGTGGTGGTCCCGCTAACCCACTGCTGTACCATAAAGGGGTCTTGGTGGTCCCGCTAACCCACTGCTGTACCATAAAGGGGTCTTGGTGGTCCCGCTAACCCACTGCTGTACCATAAAGGGGTCTTGGTGGTTCCGCTAACCCACTGCTGTACCATTAAGGGGTCTTGGTGGTTCCGCTAACCCACTGCTGTACCATTAAGGGGTCTTGCTGTTATCCCACAAGTCCGGTGTACAAACAAGCCTCGTGGCACAGTTGGTCTGAGGACACAGCCGTACCCTACAATCTAACGTTGGAACTTGACGCGACCACTTACTCTAAATCCTTGTAATTATTCTCCCGCTGACCCGCGTACCGGAAAGAACTCAGACAGACCCAGCCATCGAGTATGACCTTGGAAGTACGTAGAGTCTGACTTGGGGAGACCGTCTTAGTACGTAGAGTCTGACCTGGGGAGACCGTCTCAGTACGTAGAGTCTGATCTGGGGTGATTGACTCGGTACGTAGAGTCTGATCAAGAGAGACTAAATCCACCCAGGCCCAGAGAACGTTTTGTGTACTATACGGCTCTCGAGGACGTTGCCAGCTGAAAATCGTTCCCACTGGCTTTGACCTCCACCCTGGCTACTACACCACACCATACTATCACACACACACACACACACACACACTACCTAACCTTGGTCCGAACGTAACAATGGTTTGTTTAAAATAAAAAAATAATAATTGTAACTTGTATAAATTAAGTGATCATTGTCATAACTTTCATGTTGAATATTACCGATACATTTAATATTATTATTATTATTATTAATTATGCTCATGCCCATGTGGTGTAGTGAGGTCAACCCTCAGTGGTGTCAGTAAGTATTACATCGAACCAACGTACTTGAGAACACCCCCAACACAGTGTCACCCTCTCACCAAGATCACCACATCAGCGTCACGTCTGTTTGTTACGCCGTCACGCCCGTCACACACCACGACCTCCCTATTTCAGCATCCCCCCCACCCTTCTATCCGTCACTACTGTACGATCAAGTCAAGGTCGTATGCTCCGTCTACCTACCTACTACCCTTTCCCCTATCCTTGCCCTCTCTACCCCCTTCCCATACATCTTGTGACCCTTTTCTCCCTCTACTTACCCCCCCTTACCTGTCTCTATCATCACCCCCTTTCCCTTTCACCTACCACCACCACCACCACCACACTGTATCACCACCATCACACTGTATCACCACCATCTCATACCACTATTTTCACCACCACCACGATCCTAACTACCACACATTATTTCTATGACCACTGCCATATACCACACACTAAAACACCAACTACCACCAACAACAACTATTACCACCCACCACCACGAACCAATAGCAATCACCACTATCACCACCACCAACCAATAGCAATCACCACTATCACCCCCACCCATTACCACCACCACCACACTGCACCACCATCATCCGGGTCTGTTTGGAGGGTCGGGAGGAAAGAGGGGGGGGAGGGGGAAGAGGGGGGGTGACGTCAATACGCTGGTCGTGACATCATCAGACGCTGAGGCGGCGCCTGATAGTTACTGCAGTATGGTATAGATAGATAGATAGATATATAGATATAGATAGATAAATAGATACATACATACATAGATAGATACATATATATATAGATAAAGATATACAGTTAGACATATAGGCACTGGGAGAGAGAGAGAGAGAGAGAGAGAGAGAGACCAATTACCTCTAGACATCAACAACACACTTAACGAAGCACTTTCACGACACACTTAACCTGAGGAGGAACTCTCATGACCTCGTAAGTTAATTTATCCACCACCCCCGTCCCATACTCAGCGGAGTCTCGAAGCCATGTCGGATTAGTGACACTTTGACACTAACAAGGCCCTTAAAGAAACACTTCACTGACACACTTTAACCAGGTAGATAGATTCCCATAGTGTTCGTAAGTCAAAATCTAAAAACAAACAGTATCTAATTAAGTCTCTCAAGTGTAATTTTAATGTCATTTCGAATCTTTTTTTTAACCTTACGATAAATCTTTCATTACACAACGTAGCCAACCTGTCCAAGTATTCTCATAAGGGTCGTAGGTTAACTTCTGTCCCTTAACTGGTACTTATGGGGACGTATCTAATGAGGGTACAATCTCAGGGCTAGGAATGGGGTTAGGGGTAAGGGGGGGGGGGTCGTATGAGGGTAGAGGGAGGGTAAGGGAGCAAGATAGGGAGGGGGGGGTAGATGGGTTAGGGAGGTGGGGGAAGTGTGAGGTAGGGGAAGGAAGGGTGAGGAAGAGGAGGTAGATGAGATAGGGGCGTGAGAAAGAGGAGGCAGAGGTGTGAGGAAGAGGAGGAAGGACGAGGAAGAGGAAAGACGATGAGGCGTGAGGAAGAGGAGGTAGAGGTAGGAAGAGGAGGTAGAGGCGTGAGGAAGAGGAGGTAGAGATAGGAAGAGGAAGAGATAGGAAGAGGAGGAAGAGGGATGAAATAGGAAGAGGAGGAAGAGATAGGAAGAGGGATGAGATAGGAAGAGGAAGGGGAGGAGATAGGATGAAAAACGATGGAGAGGATAGTAAAGAGGAAGAAGAGGAGAGAGGCATAAAGAGAAACATGGGGAGAAGATAGGAATTAAAGGGAGTTAGGAAGGAGGAGACGGGGATAGGGAAGGAAGAGGAGATAGGAAAGAAGAAGAAAAAGAAGAAGACAGAAACACGACAAAATTAAACGTCCCCCACAAACGTTGGAGAGAGCAACAAACGTTCCCTGGGTGGGGAGTGGATAGGGGTGGGTGAGAGGGGAAGGGAGTAAGGTAGGTGGATGGGGTGGGGAGTGGATGGGGTGGGGAGGCAGTGGTAGTGGACGATGGAGGAACCATAAAACGTCTCGTATATCTAAGTGGCATCTTAACCATGGGTCTTAACTACCCTGACACAACCCCGCCCCACCCCCACTGGCTGCATGTAAGGTACCCAACTTACCTACATAGTAACTACCTACACACACACACACACACACACACACACACACACACACACACACACACACACACACACACACACACAGAGCTGACGTAAGTATGAGTACATTTATGGTAGAGAGAAGGTCGAGCCTGAAAGCTAAAATATACTCGTACGCTTACTGATTCCCTTTGAGTGCATCTGGAGTACGAACCTGCCACACCAAACAGTTCACGAGTAAACAATGTAAAAAACAGTTCACGAGTAAACAATGTAAGTGTTTGTGGTGAGAACTGGGATGATAAGAGTCAAGATTACACAGATGTTATGTAATTTAACCCTTTGACGACGATGATCTAACCCTTTGACGACGATGATTTAACCCTTTGACGACGGTGATCAAACCCTTTAACGACACCAATCTAACCCTTTGACGACTGTTATTTAACCCTTTGAATATAATTATTTAACCCTTTGACGACTATGATTTAACCCTTTAACGACAACGATTTTAGGCTGACTTTGTTATCCTAAATGGTATTACGAGAAGATGGATCCACAAACACTTTAGTACGATAAATATTCATCCATTCATCAATCAATCAATCAATCCAGGTGCTATTATCATGTCTGAGGGTTGGCGACCACGGCCCTCTACCCCAACACGTTTCTGGGCTGTCTTAACTACCAACCTTCCCAGAATCTTTTACATCACAGCTTTTTAATTTAATTCTTCCCCCCCCCCTACCTCCCCTGCACCCCCTACCCTCAATAATTCTCCACCGTTGTCTCTTCATCCCTAATTATACGGTCAAATTTATTTTATTTTATTATTGTACAGTATATATTTTCAGTATTTCTCTAGTTCCTCTATTTGGATGTCATTTTAGATATTGTTTTCGTGGTTTAGTTTCAAGTCGAGCAGTTAGAGGCGTTCTTATCTATACCAAGAGTGACAACACGGTGCAACCCAGACGACGCCATAACAAGACGTGGTAACAAGGGCATCCAGACGACAACAACAACAACAACATCAGCCGTCAACGTCAACACAAATTGGCACCATTGCATCCAGACGACAACAACATCAGCTGTTAACATCAACACAACGTGGCAACACTGTATCCAGACGACACGACGACGACAACAACAACACCATCAGCTGTCAACACATCAACATATTCCACGGTGGACCGGAGAGGGACAGGAGAGAGGTGGTGAGGAGAGTGGAGTAGAGAGGGCAATGTGAGAGGAAAAAAGAGGAAGGAGGATAAGGGTGTGAGAGATGAGGGGGAGGGATAACGTAGTGGGGAGGAAATGAGGGTGGGGGAGTGTGGAGAAAGTGGAGAAAGTCAGCGGAGAGAGGAGGATGAGGGTGTGGAGCGATAAAGGAGGAAGTGGAGGAGGGGGAGAGGGAGAAGGAGGAGGAAATGTAGGGGGGTAAGAGAGTAGGGGAGGTGGTGGAGAGGGTGTAGGGAGGAGGGTGGCGGAGTAGGGAAGGAAGTGGAGGAGGAGGAGGTGAGGAATTGGGGAAGGGACTTGTGGGAGAGGGGGTGAGGAGGGGTGAGGGAGGGGTGGTGTAGGGGTGTAAGGGTGGTATCTGACACCTCGTGGAAGTATGATGAGCTCTCCCGACACATGCTTATGTTCCCCCGCCTGCCTTGCCTGAACACACACACACACACACACACACACACACACACACACACACACACACACACACACACACACACACACACACACACACACACACACACACACACACACACACACACACACACACACACACACACATAGTGTAGACTCCTAAACCATCAGGATTCTGTGGCCATCATTAGTCAGTTTTAAGAGATGGTTTAATTTATCTCCTGTGATTTGACTTTCTGTTTTAGGTAATTAACTGGAGAATTGGATACTTGAGAGAGAGAGAGAGAGAGAACGTTTGCTTGCTACATTAAACCCATCACACAAGCGAATCAACTACGAATTCCCCCCCCCCCACACTCACCCATCACCCACCCTCATCCTTCACCCACACCCAATGCCATTTACCCATACCCTCAACTCTATCATCCACCCTCACCCCCACCTTAAACTACCAGAAGAAAGACGCTACTGTAAACACGAGACGAGAACGCCCGGGGTCTTAAATAAGTCTTCCCTGGGGATGAACCAAGACAAAGACCTCACTCACTCTACACTTTCAATCACACTTAACACAGCTCTTCTTTGAGTCACTGTAGCGGTTCAAGGTTGCCTAGGTTCAGAGGGTCTTAATCGGCCCCTAAATCTGATCTAACCCTTAAGATTAGGGGCCCAGTCTTAATCTGATCACATGAATTGGATTAGGGGTGCTTTCCAATTTTAGTAGATGAGTTGTGAAGGTAAGTACGAATTGATCCCAGACGTAATTGGGTATTTATATTAAAGGTTCAGTTAGGTTAGGTTAGGTTAGGTTGAATCCTATTAGAATTCTGACCCAATTAACCCGTAAGCCGCGTTAAAAGATCATCCCAATAATTGACCTTTGTCTCTGCGCCATCCACATCCTGACTATCTGGCATAACATTAACACCAACGTACACTGAACACATAGGTCAGTGGGTCACTTTACTTAAGAGAGGTCAATGGATAAACCGACACAGATAAGGTCAATAGTATAATAAGCTTACACAGATAAGGTCAATAGTATTATAAACCTTCACGGATGAGGTCAAAGCAGTGACCCTATCTAGACGAGGTCACTGGCATGAAACTACAAGCAAAACTACAACAAGTGCTACTAGTTCACCAAGCGGTTACCAGGAAACAGAAGCCGCCGCTGTACCCCCCACAGCAGCCCCGTTAAGGTCACCAGGTAAATATCACTAACACAGTCACCAGAAGAACCCTGTTAACTTAGCTTAGAGAATTCACCATAATAATAATAATAATAATAATAATAATAATAAATCAAAACATTGCTTTAAACACAACTTACACTCCAGATAACTTTTTTTCCTCTTTAACATCAAACTAACATAAAAATAAACTTAATTTCCAGTGTTGGTTTATTTCCCTCTAAAGCAAACTAATCTCGAGGCTGGTTTAAAGTCCTATCTTGTTAACACCTCGTAAAGTGCTGTTTAAATTGAGCCAGCCAGGCACACACACACACACACACACACACACACACACACACACACACACACACACTTTTATTCACTTTCGCATCTGTTTAGTGGTAACATAAGTTATCCTTGATCAGTCTTTATTACCTCACCTCACCTCACCTCACTTCACTTCACCTCACCTCACCTCACCTCACCTCACCTCAGGGCAACACGTGGTGAGGGGCACTAATGAGTTTACAAGATAATCGGAAGCACCGGTGAGAGTAGTTTGTGTAGTAAACAGCATCAGATGGTGGGCACAGTGCCACACTCTGTTGGGAAAGCTCACGCCGCGGGGTGCCTCTCTGCTGGGTGCCACGCCTTGCTCTTCTGCCGTATGGGTATCATGCCTACCTCCTCCCCTCCCCTCCCCTCCCCTCTGTCGTATGGGTAGGGTGCCATGCCAGAAAGACTGTATAGGATGTATGGGTGCCGTAGTAGTGCCACACCTTTTACCTGTGAACATGTGGGATCGTGCCAAACTTCACTGCCACACCTAACTGCACCATCCCATTCCCCTGTCAATCCTCACTGCCTCACCTCAATCCCCTGTCAAACTTCACTGCCTCACCCCAATCCCCTGTAAATCCTCACTGCCTCACCCCAATCCCCTGTCAATCCTCACTGCCTCACCTCAATCCCCTGTCAAACTTCACTGCCTCACCTCAATCCCCTGTCAAACTTCACTGCCTCACCCCAATCCCCTGTCAATCCTCACTGCCTCACCCCAATCCCCTGTCAAACTTCACTGCCTCACCCCAATCCCCTGCCACACCTCCCCTCAACCTCATAATCCCCTCTCTTCTCCCTGAACCTCTCAGTCTCTTCCCCTTGTCCTAGAATCCTCAAATTAATTCTTCCCCTCACCCATTCTCATCTTCCCCATGGGTCAGGTCTTCTCCCTACTTTCCCCATGGGTCGGGTCTTCCCTTTACCTGCCCCTTAGTTCTTATTCTCGGGGACTCTTACCTGTAACTACCACACAACCACTTGGGTGTCCACTCTCACTCACACCCACACCAGAAGGAGGGGGGGGGGAGGGAAGAAATGAGAGAAAGAAAAGGTGGGAAGAAAGTTGAGGAGGACAGGAAGAGGAGGAAAGGGAGAGGAGAAATGAGAGAAAGAAGAGGTGGGATAGAAACTTGAGGAGGAAGAGAAAATGAAGAGAAAGGAGAAAAGGGAGGAGTGAAGAAATGAGAAGGAAGAGGGGTGAAAAAGGAGGAGGAAGGTAGAAGGAACAAAAAGCGGGAAGGAAGAAGAAGAAGAAGAAGAAGAAGAAGAAGAGGGGAGGAGGAGGAGTAGATCAGCCCAGACACTACCGTATTGATGAGACTGCAGGGTGATCAATAGGAGGGGAAGGAGAGGGGAGAGAGAGGGGGGGAGGGGGAGAGGGAGAGAGGAGGAGAGGAGGAGAGGAGGAGAGGGAGGAGGGGAGAATTAGGGGGAGAAAGGTAGAGGGAAGAGAGGGAAGGGAGAGTGGAGAAGAGAAGGGGAGAGAAAGAGGAGGTGGAACAAAGGGGAAGAGTGAACCTAATCACTCCACATCATGATTGTACAAGTCCATAACATATCCACACCATCCACATGTCCATATATACCCACACACATCCACATATACCCACACACATGCACATATACCCACACACATTCACATATACCCACACACATGCACATATACCCACACACATGCACATATACCACACACATGCACATATACCCACACACAAACCACATATACCCACACATGCACATATACCCACACACATGCACATATACCCACACACATATACCCACACACAGCCACATATACCCACACACATGCACATATACCCACACACATTCACATATACCCACACACATGCACATATACCCACACACATTCACATATACCCACACACATGCACATATACCAACACACATCCACATATACCCACACACATCCACATTGGCGAAAATGAGACACGCAGCCTGTCAATGTACGCACCCAGTCAGTACACTCTCATAAACGCCAGTCTAATCCACTCTAGTATAGTCCAGCCCAGTAATGGACAGTCTAACTTAGTCTAAGCAATTAAAAGAGTTAACACCAATTCACCCCTGTCCAGCCCCAACCCCTCCCTTCCTTCCTTCCCTTGCCTCCCTTCCCCCTTCCCCCCCTCCCCCCCCTTCATCAACACCTCACTCCCCCACCAGACACCACAAAACACAACTTGTTATGTCTGTATCTCACCCCTCACTCTTTCCTTAACCCTCCTCTCTCTCTCTCTCTCTCTCTCTCTCTCTCAACCTCACTTTCACTCTTGAAGTTCACTCTTCACTCCCTTCTCGACTATCACCACTCTCTACCTCCCAGCTCACTTTCCCCTACTCCTCACATCAGGGACAAAGCGCAGGGGAGCGCTAAATATAGACCAGACAGAAATTTCAATTCTAAGGTACTACCAGATGAGGAGGACTTTACTGTGTCTCTGATGGGGGGGGGGGAAGGAGGGGAGAGAGGGGAAGGAGGAAGGAGAGAGGGGAGGAAGGAAGAGAGAGGAATATAAGAGGGGTGAGAGGGGAAGAAAATGGGAAAGGAAATTGATGGTCGTGGGAGGTGGATATGAAGTGGAGGAGGAGGGTAAGAAGGAGGAATGGAGGTGAAAGATGAGGGAAGATGGAGATGACAAAGGATGGGTGAGGGTTGAGAGTTGAGTGGTGGAGGTGATGAAGTGGAGGAGGAGGAGGGGTGGGGTGGGGGGTGGGGTGATGATGGGGGTGGGGGTGATGATGGTGGTGGTGGGAGAGATAACACGTATGTTTGGCAGGTTTGTAAACAGAGAGGCAGATATGTCCAACACACACACACACACACACACACACACACATACTCTCTCTCTCTCAGCAGTAACAACAGCAGCAGCAGGAGGAGGAGAATGAGCGTCACAGACCCCAGGAGTGGCACTAGGCGTTGGCACTGGCACTAGGACCACTGCCAACCACGCCTGCAGGTAAACCCTCCCTCGGCCACAAGGTCTACACCGCTACAATCCACAACAGGTGAAAAGACGTCAGGTGTTGTCTCCACTTCACGTCTCTATGACTCCAGGGACGACCTCCCCCCCACCTCTGATCAACGACACTGTTACCACTTGACGCCCGCACCCCACACTGCACCTCTTATCAACCCGCCTAATTGTGTGTTGTCTGAATAAACCTGTCTGGTTCTCTCTCGTAAACTGGTTAACTCTTCATGTTTCTTATACGTGACGATAACATGTTGAACAAGCTCTGGTTCAGGGTGTCCATAGAGAGAGTGCAGGTTGATCCCATAGGCCTGACGTGACGGTCCATTGGAAACAGTCGGGACATGACACCTTGATTACAGTATGGCCGGCACTGTAATCGACTACCTTCACTTCCCCAACTGTAATGTCAGGTACCATTCACAGTTAGATGGATTGGGAGTGCCCCAGGACATGAACCAGCAATGAACCCTGTACCACCAGTGTGTTCTCTATGGGGGTTCACCAAGGTTTTTTCCCATGACCTTCAGTATAAGGTCAAGAGGTTAAGGGAGGGCAAACTGTGGCCTATGATCTTTTTACTGTTGTCAATAACACAAGATTAATGCGTATACCTGACACAGGTCACAGGTGGGCGTGTTAATAAAGGATCCTGACTGTGTGTGCTGTTGAAGGTCATATGTGTGTGTGTGTGTCGCCTATTACCATTATTTTGTTTTCTACTATTTCTACCTGTTTATCATTTACCCAGACATATGAGGAAAAGGAAACACACACACACACACACACACACACACACACACACACACACACACACACACACACACACACACACACACACACACACACACACACTCTTAAACATCAGAGACAAACAGTATATCTAGGGAGTCTTTCTTACTGGTGGTTCACATTAATTCAACATCAAGTAACTTCAAGCAATAAAGAGGACTGACACACAGACGACCCCCTCATCATCCCGGGTTTAAATCGGGAGATTATACCGATACCTGAGGTCGTTCACAATACTGAAATGGGCGTGTTTATACCCCACCACGACCGACTATATACATTATCGGGTGTTTCAGTTTGATTTGTTTAGACTTAAGTAAAGACACAAACTATAAACATTATCTTCGTGTGTTTATACTCCGGAATGACACACAAACTATGAAGAGTAATGAGTATTGTACCCTCACACGAGAGAGAGAGAGAGAGAGATATGCCCAACAACCATCATAGTAAAAACTCCCGCTAGCTAGGTGGGTGACCTTTCATCCGTGACCTGTGACCTTCACATACTCAAAATCAGGCCTTTGAACAACAACCTACTGAACCTATATACAGTATGTCTCAAGGTTCATCAAAGTCTATGTGTTAAGTTGTTTATACCAGGTGAACACCACACCACCTGGTGAGGTTCTTCGTGTCAACATCTACGGACGAGTTACTGAACCACGTGGCCTACGTGACCTCACACAGTATGGCAAGACACCAGCCCGGGCCATCAACTGCAAACTATAATAAATTGTATGTTCAATTCATGTTCCTTCGCCTTTTAGTAATGAAAGCTTTTGCTAAACGACACACCCACCCCGTGTCTTTGTATGTAATAAGTCTTTTTTGTCTTATGTATATTTTCAGCCTCGGGCTGCAGAACTTTTTCAATAAACCGTTAATTATTATTATTATTATTATTATTATTATTATAACACACACACACACACACACACACACACACACACACACACACACACACACACACACACACACACCAAGCAAATACGGATGCAAGTAAGGAAGTAAAACATCCACACAACTGCATATAAACAGACACAAATGATAATCTCCCTGGGCCCCACAGTCTGGTGTGGCCAGGGTTAACAATAGAGGTAGCGGGCAAAGGTGAGGCAGGTAATATGGACAGGTGAGTAAGCACTTCCCACGCCACACCTACACTTCCTCCAAGACAATCTCACTCACTATGCAGAAACCCCTATTTAACGGAGCTACGGGGAGGAAAGTCCGTTATATCGAGGGTCGGTTAGATGTGAAACCCCTATTTAACGGAGCTACGGGGAGGAAAGTCCGTTATATCGAGGGTCGGTTAGATGTGAAACTTCTATTTAACGAAAAATATATATACAAAATCCCTTATATCGAGGGCCCATTAGAAGTAAAAAAAACCCATGCAACGGATTATATATAGAGAGAGTCCTGTATATGGAGGTTTCACTGTACTCTTATATGGTGGCTCTCCTTCCTCATCACGCCCACATGCCCATGGTTATGTCACCAGCCACACCCACGGCCTCTCCCCCGCCCACGCCGCCTTCAAGATTATGTCATCAACTAAACCTACATTGGCTTACCTGCCTTGAGGAGCGACGGTCACAATCCAACATAGTTACACCTTTTTGTTTATTTACCTGAGTGTTGTTGTTGTTGTCTTTGTTATTATTAGTACTATTGTTGTTATTATTATTATTAGTAGTAGTAGTAGTATTATTATTATCATCATCATTGTTGTATCCAATCACCAGTTGTTATCGGACTGATTACTATTCAAACCCGAGTCAACCTCATTCATTCTGCAATCCAGGACTTCTCAACACCATAAAGAATGAGTGAATGGGACACAGGTGATCAGGCCAGGCCAGCCCACCTGTCTCGGTGCTTAATTAGTCCATCCACGAGGAATCACGGGCTCAGAATCAGGAATCAAGTGCCCCCCCCCACCCCCCCGCCCTTCTCCCCTACCCCGGAATCACAATGGTGGGCTTCCAATCAGAATCGTAAAGGTGGTGGAGGGATATCCAGAGTCGTTAAGTGTGGTGATGTGAATCGTAAGGTCTGAATCAAGATAATGACGCAAATTATAAGTTCAGAATCAAGATAATGACGCAAAGACGCAACTAAAAAACGAAAGAGAAATCTCGCCTGGGTTACATTGCATGTGGTGGTGTAGGTTATTGCAGGTGGCGGTGTAGGTGGCTGCAGGTGGCGGTGAAAGTGGCTGCAAGTAGTTGTGGTGATGGTGTAGGTGATTGCAGGTGGCGGTGTAGGTGATTGCAGATGGCGGTGTAAATGGCTGCAGGTGGAGGTGAAAGTGGTTGCAAGTGGTAGTGGTTGCGACACTTAAGAGAGCGTAGATATTGATTTGCTTCACACGCTGGATTTCAAACACACACACATACACACACACACACACGGATACATGATCGCTGCGCAAAGTTAGAATGGATACGTACGTAGGGCTAGCCTCTTGGCACCGAACAAGTGGCATTCTGGAGCCTCTCCCACTCACACTGGCACTCTCCCACTAGTACTGACACTCTCCCACTAGTACTGACACTCTCCCACTAGTACTGCCACTCTCCCACTGGTACTGCCACTCTCCCATTGACACTGGCACTCTCCCACTAGTACTGCCACTCTCCCACTAGTACTGCCACTCTCCCCACTAATTTGCCACTCTCATATTACTGCCACTCTCATTGGCTTGCTGGCATCTCCCACTAAACCACACTCTCCCTAGTGCTGCCCACTCTTCACTGAGTGCCACTCCCATTGACATAGCTCTCCCTGTGCTGCCACTCTCCTGCGTGCTGCCTCTCCCTGGTGCCTCTCCCATTGACCTGCTCTCCCTGGTGCCAACCTCTCCCTCCTCTCCCAGTAACCTGGCACTCTCCCACTAGCTGTCTCTCCCGCGTGTAACACTCTCCCACTCTCCCTGGTGCTGCTCTCCCAGCACTGTGCTCCTCCCTAGTGCCCACTCTCCCTGCGTGCCATCTCCCTGGTAACTGCCACTCTCCCATTGGCCTGTCCTCTCCCCACGTGCCAGCCTCTCCCACTGCGTGCCTGCTCTTCCTGGTGCCACTCTCCCAGCACTGCTCTCCTGTTAGCTTGCTCTCCCTAAGTACTGCCACTCCTGGTGCCACCCACTCTCCCCTGTGGTGCAGCACTCTCCCCATGCCACTCTGGTACTGCCACTCTCCCATTGACACTGGCACTCTCCCACTGGTACTGACACTCTCCCACTAGTACTGCCACTCTCCCACTGGTACTGCCACTCTCCCATTGACACTGGCACTCTTTCATCATTCCCTGACAACAAACGAAATAAATAGAAAAACGTTTTCTCTCTTAACAGACACAGCTAAACTTTCTAAATCTATTGAGTCTTATACTATTACAAATTCGTTTTAAACCTGTCCAAAACACACACACACACACACACACACACACACACACACACTATCTAAGACCCTGTTGTTGTATAAGTAAGACCATAAGTATGATCTAGTTGTATAAGTAAAACCATAAGCATGACCTCGTTCTAGTTGTATAAGTAAGACCATAAGTATGACCTAGTCCTAGTTGTATAAGTAAGACCTTAAGTATGATCTAGTTCTATAAGTAAGACCATAAGTATGACCTAGTTGTATAAGTAAGACCATAAGTATGACCTAGTTGTATAAGTAAGACCATAAGTATGATCTAGTTCTATAAGTAAGACCATAAGTATGACCTAGTCCTAGTTGTATAAGTAAGACCATAAGTATGACCTAGTCCTAGTTGTATAAGTAAGACCATAAGTATGATCTAGTTCTATAAGTAAGACCATAAGCATGACCTAGTCCTAGTTGTATAAGTAAGACCATAAGTATGATCTAGTTCTATAAGTAAGACCATAAGTATGACCTCGTTCTATAAGTAAGACCATAAGTATGACCTCGTTCTATAAGTAAGACCATAAGTATGACCTCGTTCTATAAGTAAGACCATAAGCATGACCTAGTTGTATAAGTAAGACCATAAGCATGACCTAGTTGTATAAGTAAGACCATAAGCATGACCTCGTTCTATAAGTAAGACCATAAGCATGACCTCGTTCTATAAGTAAGACCTTAAGTATGACCTAGTTGTATAAGTAAGACCATAAGTATGACCTAGTTGTATAAGTAAGACCATAAGTATGACCTAGTCCTAGTTGTATAAGTAAGACCATAAGTATGACCTAGTTGTATAAGTAAGACCATAAGTATGACCTAGTCCTAGTTGTATAAGTAAGACCATAAGTATGACCTAGTTGTATAAGTAAAACCATAAGTATGACCTCGTTCTATAAGTAAGACCTTAAGTATGACCTAGTTCTATAAGTAAGACCATAAGTATGACCTAGTTGTATAAGTAAGACCTTAAGTATGACCTAGTTGTATAAGTAAGACCATAAGTATGACCTAGTTGTATAAGTAAGACCATAAGTATGACCTAGTCCTAGTTCTATAAGTAAGACCATAAGTATGACCTCGTTCTATAAGTAAGACCTTAAGTATGACCTAGTCCTAGTTCTATAAGTAAGACCATAAGTATGACCTAGTTGTATAAGTAAGACCTTAAGTATGACCTAGTTGTATAAGTAAGACCATAAGTATGACCTAGTCCTAGTTGTATAAGTAAGACCATAAGTATGACCTAGTTGTATAAGTAAGACCTTAAGTATGACCTAGTTCTATAAGTAAGACCATAAGTATGACCTAGTTGTATAAGTAAGACCTTAAGTATGACCTAGTTGTATAAGTAAGACCATAAGTATGACCCAGTCCTAGTTCTATAAGTAAGACCATAAGTATGACCTAGTTCTATAAGTAAGACCATAAGTATGACCTAGTTGTATAAGTAAGACCATAAGTATGACCTAGTCCTAGTTCTATAAGTAAGACCATAAGTATGACCTCGTTCTATAAGTAAGACCTTAAGTATGACCTAGTTGTATAAGTAAGACCTTAAGTATGACCTAGTCCTAGTTCTATAAGTAAGACCATAAGTATGACCTCGTTCTATAAGTAAGACCTTAAGTATGACCTAGTTGTATAAGTAAGACCATAAGTATGACCTAGTTGTATAAGTAGGACCACAGGTAATGGGAGGAGGGTGGGGGGAGGGGGATAATATGGGTTGGTTGCCAATTAGTGGTATAATCCCGTGGTTGCCGTATTAGGCCGCATCTTGCTCAAACTTTCAGGAACGGGTGGTTAGTTGGCTTACATAAGGAGGAGCTACAGTCCCCTCGCAGCCAGTTCTTGTCCTGTTGTATAATAAGGTAGTGGGTCTTGTTGTGTTCACCTGTGGCTCACCTGCCGTGGACGATGATAATACTAATACTACTACTAATAATAATAGCACATTACTATTACTCATACTACTACTACTACTACTACTACTACTACTACTACTACTACTAATAATAATAATAATAATAATAATAATAATAATAATAAAAAATCAGGGGTTTAGAGTTAGGCAAAATTTATATGAACAATAGGTAGTTTTGGGAACCTGTGTGTGCGTATGTATGTATGTATGTGTGTGTGTGTGTGTGAATGTGTGTGTGTGTGTGTGCGTGCGTATGTGTGTGTGTGTGTCGAGAAGACGTTTATGGTAAATTTATAGAACTGAAAATTATATTATAGATATACCGATTTTGAAATGAACACACACACACACACACACACACACACACACACACACACACACACACACACACACGTCAATGCCACGCCTATATATACACCCACGTTAAATTTTCAACTACACCCACCCACCGTCGATCCATTTAACACCTCACTGTAGCAGGTATCTGAACATGGTGTGTCTATATCTGTAGTGGTGATGTTCGTGATGTGTAGAGAGTGTGATATTAATAAAAGAGTATGCAGTGTGTGAGAAATGTAAGTGTGTGGTAGTGTGTGCAGTAGGCAAAAGTGTGTGGAAGTGTAAGTGTGTGGAGGAGGTGTAGGGGTGTAGGTGTAGGGTGTGGGGAGGTGTGGGTGTGTGGGGGAGATGTGGGTGGGGGAGGTGTAGGGTGTGGTGGGGGTAGATGTGTGTGGTGGGAGGAGTAGAAGTGTGTGGAGGAGGTGGAGGGTGTGTGGGGGAGGTCAGTAGGTGGAGTCAGCAGTGTCAGGGGGAGGAAGAGGAGGAGGTGTGTGGTCACCCCCTCCGAGACGAAAAGATAAACAAAGCGAAAAGAAAACGGGTGACAAAAACGTTCCTGTATTACCGCATCCGACACGTTCCTCTGCCGAGTTCTTGTTTGTTTACGTTCGTGAAGAAGCTACCCCGGGCTGAGGAGGAACGCCCCCAGGCACTCACGGCCATGCATGTGTGTGTGTGTTGGGCTGCGTTTAATCATCATAACACCTCTTCCTTTTCTTATTTGTCTAACATGTTTTATCACCCGTAAGAGATATTGTTTTAATGATATTATTTGTTTGTAGTTTTTAGTTCAATTTGTGTTAATATGAAATACCAAAAAAAAATTGTCTAATGCTAAATTTGTAGAAAAAAAAATATTTACAAAACTTAGTATGGCAACAGCAGTGACGTCATTGAGACACCAACAAATGAATGACAAGCCAAAGCCAATAAACACACTCACGTGACGTCATAGATACCTGGTGACGTCATAGCTCGAGTAGTCTACGTCATAACACTCACCTGAAAGACGAAAATAAATTTATATAAATACACAAATAAAACGGAGAATAAATTTTGTAATTATGTTTTATTATTAACTCTCGACTGATATTTTGTTTCTTAACTTGTTATACCTATATATCTTGTATTCTAGTAGTTAAGGATGAGTGCTACTTAAATGTACCTCTTAGATAAACCAACCACTTAAGGGGAAATTATCACTTAAATAATGGGTGCTACTTTATTATAAGGTGCCACTTAAATATTGGATGCCACTTTAAAATAAGGTGCCACTAAGAATACTCAAACATATAGGGATGAAGTGCCACTTAAAAATATGTCACTTAATCATAAGGTACCACTTGGATAAACCAGACACACGCACGTACGTTACGATACTGTACCGTTTGAGTAATTTAGACTATTATGGTTAAGTTGGGTTAAGTGAGATTACATAAAATTAGGTTAAGTTAAAAAAAAAGGTTAAGTTAAGGAAAATTTATTGTTCCTTAAGTTATTCACATTGCCATATATGGTAACGATGTCCTCTGGGAATCAAATAAGAAATCTAATTTATATAATGGCCGTCACATCTGCTTACTCACGCCCGTCACTCTACCCCTCCTCTCCCATCACTCCTACCCCTCCTCTCCCCTCACCCTACATCCCTCACTTCTACCCCTCCCCCTCACCCTACATCCCTCATCCCTCCTCTCACCTACCCCTCTCCCTCCTCCTCCCCTCTACATCCCTCATCTCTACCCCTCCTCTCCCCTCACCCCTACATCCCCTCATCCCTACCCCTCCTCTCCCCTCACCCCTCCCCTCTCCTACCCCTCTCTCCTCTCCCCCCCTACATCCTCTCCTCCCTACCCTCTCTCTCTCCCCTCTACACCCCTACATCCCTCCTCCCCTATCCCCTCCTCCCCCTCACCCCATCCTCCTCCCTACCCCCCTCTCTTCCCTCCCCTACATCCCCCTCACTCCCCTCTCTCTCCTCCTCTTTCTCTCACTTCCTCCCCCTCTCTCACCCCTCCCCTCTTCCCTCTCCCCTCATCTCTACCTCCTCTCCCCTCACCCCTACATCCCTCACTCCTACCCCTCTCTCCCCTCACCCCATCCCTCATCTCTTCCTCTACCCCATCCCTCTCTCTCCCCTCTCCCCTCCCCTACATCCCCCCTACCCCTCCCTACATCCCTCACCCCTCCTCTCCCCTCACCCCTACATCCCTCACTCCCCTCTCCCCTCACCCCTACATCTCTCCTCCCTCCTACCCCTCACTCTCCCCTCCTCTCCCTCACCCCCTGTCCTCTCATCTCTACCCCTCCTCTCCCCCTCACCCCATCCCCTCACCCTTCTACCCTCCTCCCCTCACCCCTACATCCCTCTATCTCTACCCCTCCTCTCCCCTCACCCCTACATCACTTCTACCCCTCCCTCTCCCCTCACCCCTACATCCCTCCCTACCCCTCCTCTCCCTCACCTACATCCCTCATCTCTACCCCTCCTCCCCTCATCCCTCACTTCTACCCCCTCCCCTCACCCTACATCCCCTCACTCCTACCCTCCTCTCCCCTCACCCCTCCCTCTCCCCTGCCCCTCCTCTCCCCTCCCCTCATCCCTCCTACCCCTCTCTCCCCTCACCCTATCCCTCCCTCCCCTACCCTCCTCTCCCCTCACCCCTGTGTCCCTCATCTCTACCCCTCCTCCCCTCACCCCATCCCTCACTTCTACCCCTCCTCTCCCCTCACCCCCATCCCTCACTTCTACCCTCCCCCTTCCACACCGACACGTTCACTAATAACGGATATAATTCATAATAATAATAATATAATAATAATATAATAATAATAATAATAATAATAATATATGTAAATAATAATAATAATAATAATAATAATAATAATAATAATAATAATAATACATAACATAATTAAAAAAGTAATGATAAAATATAAATAAAAGTAGGTACCGATAATATAAATTGTAGTAAATAAGTTAAAATACAATGATGTTTTAGTATTAGTATTTAGTATTACGTTTAAATGTTGTAAAAGAAAATGTAAAAAAAAAACGTGTATTTGGTGTTATTTTATTTATTTATTTATTTATTCATTTACTTTTTTTAGAGATTAGCCCACCGAGGCAGGGGTCACTCACCCAAATCGGGGCCGGGGGAGGGAGATAGGGGGGGTAATCAGACCTTAAATAAATACAGAAATGGAAAAAATAAAACAGATAAAGAGTGAGAAACAACATGTATGCTGTGTTGTCAAAGTAAGAGAAACAATTGAGACCCTGCAATTGTGTGTAAATGAGGCAGTCCCAACCTGGGACTTGGTCACAATTTTCGTGATGCCATACGGCAGCAGGGTCTACCATTAGACGACACATTATGCTTCTAATAACTTCCCAGGTGGTAGTACCTCCCTGCCGACTACCGGTATGTTTGTCCATGTATTTGTGTTATATATCTGACATGTAGTAATATTTAACCAATGAACGAACATATACACACAGTCAACACATACACAAACAAACATATTCAACACACACCGTCGACATACTTCCCGGCAAAAACACACACACACACACACACACACACACACACACACACACACACACACACAAACAGACACAGACACACACACACACACACGTTAACGGTGATTGTTATTTCACTGCCAGCGGAATCCAATCCCTACCAGCTCAGAGACGGGCAGGAAGGACTGCAGTCTTGACAGTATAGGTCAAGAAAGGACGGGAAGGACGGCAGTCTTGACAGTTTAGGTCAAGAAAGGACGGGAAGACAAGAAAGACTCCAGCCTGACACATGTTTAACCAATGACCGTAAATGATGATTGCCCAGTTAAATAAATGACTGAAAATGGCGACTGTCCTGACAAACTGTGACCGTTCTCATAAAGATGGCGATTTAACCCTAAAATAAACAGAACTACCTGCCCAAACCTCTATAAGGTCTGTGTATAAAGTACTGACACATCAATCAGCCAATGAGGTGACAGTATTGCATTAACCCAGATCTCCATAGTATAATGAATCACCCTGCACACACACACACACACACACACGCACACACACACACCAGATAATTCTCGAGTTGACAATAAGAAAGCTTATTTCACCTGAAGATTAACCACCCTTAACATTACAGACGGGGGAAAGTTAGGTTAAGTTAGATTATCATTTGGTTAGATTAATTAAGCTTGGTTATGTTAGATTAAAGTTTGACTAGGTTAGTTTAATCAGGCTTGGTTAGGTTAGTTTAATCAGGCTTGGGTAGGTTATATTAGTTTGTTAGGTTAGGTTAGGTTAGTTACATTAGTGTTAGATTAGGTTAGGATGGATTAGCGTTAGATTAGGTTAAGTTAGTTACATTAGCGTTAGATTAGGTTAGGATAGATTAGCGTTAGGTTAGGATAGATTAGCTTTAGATTAGGTTAGGTTAGTTACATTAGTGTTAGATTAGGTTAGGATAGATTAGAGTTAGATTAGGTTAAGTTATTTACATTAGCGTTAGATTAGGTTAGGTTAGTTACATTAGTGTTAGATTAGGTTAGGATAGATTAGCGTTAGGTTAGGTTAGTTACATTAGTGTTAGATTAGGTTAGGATAAATTAGCGTTAGGTTAGGTTAGTTACATTAGTGTTAGATTAAGTTAGGATAAATTAGCGTTAGGTTAGGTTAGTTACATTAGTGTTAGATTAAGTTAGGATACATTAGCATCAGAGTGGTTAATCTTCAGGTGATCCGGTGTTTACTTCACCCCTTGAGAGTCGCGTAACTCAGCTGTGTGAGGTTGATGACCTTCACCGTCACCCTAGACTCCAGCCTCTCTGCTAATCCCGACGTCGCCTGCAGTAAGCTCATACCCTGAATTACACTGTGGACTGAGTTATACTGAGCAAGGATTAGGACATCATGTGAGGGAGGAGGTAAACTGTGTTATACTGAGCAAGATTAGGATATGTCATATGGCATCACGAAAATTGTGACCAGGTCCCAGGTTGCTGATCTGTCTTTCTGCCTCATTTACACACAATTGTAGGGTCTCAATTGTTTCTCTTAATGACAAACAACATACATATAGCTTTTCTCACTATTGATTTTTTTTTCATTCTTGTATTTCTTTGTATTTATTATTATCACAGTGTTGTTATTATCATGATCATTAATATTTTATTTTACTTTTTATTAATTTTTTATTTACTATGAAGTATTATTATTATTATCATTTTCGCCCCCCGGGCTCCGATGTGGGTCAGTGACCTGTGCCCGGGTGGGCTAATCCCCGTAAAAAAAATGTGGGGGAGGAGGAAGATCAGGACATCATACTGGGGTAGCTGTGTTGTGTTACATCGAGCAAAGGTTTAGACATCATTCGGGTAAGAGAAGGATTAGGACATCACGTAGGGGAGGACAAGGATTAGGACATCATTCGGGGAGAAGGATTGGGACATCATTCAGGGGAGGAAAAGGATTAAGGGTTGAAGTAGACTGCGTAGCTTTCAACTAATGTCCAGTGGGTGACGTCTAATCTTTCATTATTATTGGCCTTATGTCTTTGACCTTTTCGAGAGGGGGAGTAGGGAGAGGCAGGGGGTGGGGGGTGACAAGAGAGGATAATAGTTGGGTGTCGAGGTGAGAGAGAGAGAGAAACCAAATCAGGTAGAGGCGCCGTCCAAGTCCCCAAGAGAGACACCTTAAGCGCTAACATGACCCCCCCAGATAGAACTCTTAAGCTGGGCCTGCAACACCCACCACCCGCGAACAGGCTAATACACGTGTTGCCTTGAATACGGAGCCAAATGTCACGCGAAAGGTCAGGAAAAGTGGACACCTGTGACCTTTTACACGTGCTTGGGCCAGAGACGACGCAACAGGTGGGACATTACGCGGAATGACCTTGATTGAGTGGTCATAAAGTCACGAACGAGGTTGTAAGGTGTACACGCAACATACCTGTATATATATATTTCACCTTCAAGATTAACCTAACCTAACATATTTTAACCTAACCTAACCTAACCTAACCCTCTCACGTAGCGACAGGGTGTTTAATCTTCAGGTGGGGTGCCTATTCTTCAGGTGATCCGCTATCTCTCCCATGAATTTAAGCTGATAGTTCATATTACGCCAGGAACAGTTGGCTATATAAATTGACCCTGAATATTAGTTATTAAAGGTCATTGGTGACGAGGAAAAACTGACCTTTGACCTTTGCTATTATAGAGGCGAGGCTGATGGTGTTAATTACCGTTTATATAGACCACAGGGGTCCTTAAACCCTTGAGTACGACTTCCTTGAGTGCTACTGCCTAACACCTTGAGTACGACTACCCTGAGTGCTAGCCCTTAACACCTTGAGTACGACTTCATTGAGTGCTACCTCTTAACACCTTGAGTAATAGCCCCTAACCCCTTGAGTACGACTACCCTGAGTGCTACCGCCTGACACCTTGAGTGCGACTACCCTGAGTGCTAGCCCTTAACCCCTTGAGTACAACTATACCCTAAGTACTTGCCCCTAACCACTTAAGTACGAGTGTAGTCCCTGGAGTACGACGACTCTGAGTACTAAGGCCTATCCCCCTTAAGCTCGAGAGCTTAACCCATGGAGTACCAAAAGCTTAATCCTTTGAGTACGAAAACTTAACTCCTTGATTACGAACATTTATCCCCTTGAGTACGACCTAACCTCTTGAGTACTACAACCTAACCCTTTTAATACAAGAGCTTAAGTCATCGTACTCAAAGGAAGAGGATGGGTTAAGTAATCATCCCCCGTCTGTCTGTGTCTGTTTGTAGTGTCTGTCTGTCTATCTATCTATCTATCTATCTATCTATCTATCTATCTATCTATCTATCTGTCTGTCTGTCTGTCATTTATTAAAACTCCTTAGCATAAAAAAATAAACTATAGATTCAAAATTGACGTCATCTCAAGTCCCCATGGTAACGTGGCCGCGGGTGATTACTTGCCTGCCACAGTGGGAATCGGTAAAGCGCATAATGTAATTTGATCATGAACGGAAGGTCAGGAGGTCAAAGCGAATTGGGTTATGACCTTTTATGCTGGTTTGTGATACGAATATGAAAGGTAAACTAATCCAAAAAAAATGAAATGGGAGGTTATTCTGGGGAGCTGTGCAGGGTTGATGCCAGAGAAGGGGGAGAGGGACAGGAGGTGGATGGGATAGAGGGGATGGGGAGGTGGATGGAATAGAGGGAGAAGGAGGGGTGGGGTGGAGGGGAAGGGGGAGGTGGGTGGGAGAAAGGGGTGGATGGGATAGAGGGAGGGTGGGTGGATAGAAGGGAGAGTGGATAGTCTAGGAGAGGGAGAGGTGGATAGTCTAGAGGGAGGGTGGGTAGTCTAGGAGGGAGGTGGAGGTAGTCTAGAGGAGGGAGGCAGGTGGGTAGTTCAGGGGAGGGGAGGTGGGTAGTCTAGAGGGAGGGAGGCAGGGTAGTCCTAGAGGGAGGGGTAATCTAGAGGGAGGGAGGGGGTAATCTAAGAGGGAGGAGGTGGGTAGTCTAGAGGGAGGGAGGTGGGTAGTCTAGAGGGAGGGGGAGGCGGGTAGTCTAGAGGGAGGGGGAGGCGGGTAGTCTAGAGGTGGGGGTGAGAGGCTACAAGCGCTTACTTTCACGCACAGGATGTTTACACGGTCCCCTTGATGTTTGTCTTTAAGAGGTCCCTTGATGTTTGTATTTACAGAGTACCTTGATGTTTGTGTCTAGCTAGAGCTCCTCGATGTTGTCTTTACAGAGTTTCATGATGTTTACGTTTACAGAGCTCCTTCGTGTTTGTGTTTAAAAAATTAATAAAAGTCCCCTTGAGGAAGACACACATCCAAAACATAGATATAAACACCAACCAACATTCTCTCTACACATAACTGTACCCTTCATCACGCGCACTGGTGAGTATGTCCGTCAGGCGTGTGCTGGTCAAGCTGCAGGGAAGAGCGACTCACGGCGGTCCTTGTGAGTTCATTTAACATTCTTCCTGTAAGTCTCAGTTACAGAGGATAGAGTGAGGAATACAGTATACAAACACGATAAAGTATACTGAGTGTTGAGATAAATACACAGGTTTATAATACCCAGATTTATTAAAAGCTTGAGAATTTTAGATGAACATTTTGTAACCGTGTTTTAGAAAGTAGGATTGTCTACCCATCTCGACTGACTTGGCTGATGGAGGTTTTTTACTCGCGATTATTAGTTTTTCCAGATTTTTTTACCCCCAAGACAACAGCAAACGTCAATATGAATGATGGTCACTTCCAATACTAAGTTCTTATCAACGTAGGTTAAATCATTCCTCCCATCCGTCCCTCCCTCCTTTCCTACCCGTGACCTGACCTCACTTGGGTCACCTTGGTCATAATCCAGTGAGGAGAGAGTGGAAAGTGGTAGGGAGGAGGGAAGGTGGAGTGTGACCATTCATTCCTATCAAACCCTCACACCCTTATGCCCACCCACCCACCTGTTGGTATGGTACGTACCTCCCACCCACCCACCTGTTGGTAGTGGTACCCCCAACCAGATGGTAGTACTCTTACCAGCGTTACCCGGACCTGACTCTATTCAGGTCACAACTACGTGGCTTTTGTGTATGGCACAGCGACCATCACTGCTTTCTCCCCCTCCTCCTCCTCTTCCCCCATCCTCCTCTTCTGCATCTCTCTCTCTCTCTCTTTTCATCCTCATACTCCTCTTCCTCTATTCTTATTGTCTCTTAATCTCCCTACTTCTCCTCCACTTTATTTTCCTCTTCTATCTTTTCTCCTCCCTTTCTTATCCAGTCTTTCTCTCCCTCCCGTTTCTTTCTCTCCAACCTTCTCATCCTCTCTCTTTCCACCGCCCGTGACCTGACTGTATCGAGGTCAGCTGGAACACAGGTCGTCGAAAAATGGCCCCAATGTGAGCTTTCTTGAGAGTCATCACTAGCTGTCCTTTACACACACCTACCCACCCACTCTCTCTCCTCACTCCCACCCACCCTCTCCTCACTCCCACCCCCCACACACCTACTGTCCATACCACAACTTCTCCTCTAACTACCCACACCCATCTATACTCCCTTTCCAACACCCACTAAAGTCCCCCCCGCCCCCCATCATCATCCACTCCCCCCCCATACATATTTCCTTCCCCCTCCACACCCACCCTATAAACCCCCTTCCCCTTCCACACTCACTAAACACCCTTCCTCCACCACTATCACCCCCACCTTCCCCACCTCAACTCCCATTCCACCTTTTCCACACCCACTCAGTCCTCAACGACCCCACAGGATCCCTCGACAACTTAAATGGAAGGTTAACTTAATCGTCTCCCGTATTAACACACTGATTATGGGTAGGTTAAGTTAGCCTTGGTTATGTTTCGTTTGTTCAGGTGAGGTCTTGGGTTGGGTTGGTTACGTTCAGTTTGGTTTGGTTAGGTTAGGATGTGTTCGCTTTTTTCGGTTAGATTACTTTCAGTTTGTTCAGGTTAGGTTAGGTTAGGTTCAGTTCGGTTCAGTTTGGCTCGGTTCAGTTTGGCTCGGTTCGGTTCAGTTTGGCTCGGTTCGGTTCGATTTGGTTCGACGGTTCGGTTAGGTTCAGTTCGGTTGGGTTCAGTTTGTCCAGGTTAAGTTAGGTTCAGTTTGTTTCAGTTAGGTGATCACAGTAACCCTTCACACAGGTACCAGAGCAACGGGCTGGAGTTATAGAGCACTCTGGTCACGCACCGAGGGACACGATTATGTAACTTCTAATTTGTACGAATTTTGTGAAAGTTTTGTAATGTTAATTGTTTTGTTTTGTATTTATTGGTGATATCTGTTATTGTTATGGTTGTTATTTTTTGTTATTGTTATTATTGTAAGTACTGCCGTTGTTGTTGTTGTTGTTATTATGTACTAGTACTGTTAATGTTGTTGCTTTTATTATTGTGTACTACTACTACTACCACTACTACTATTATTATTATTACTACCACTACAGCATAATAATAATAATGACAATGATATCTAATGATTACTTAGGGAAGGACACCACCTCCCCCTCCTCCCGATCTCCAGGTGTCCATGTTAATTAGTGGCCCCCAGGTGTTAATTTTTATACAAGACAATGATAAAATTTCTCTGACCTAACTTTATTAACTCGTATCACAACATATATCAATTCGTTCATTAAGATGGTGGGGAGGAGCTCAACCAAGGCCATGGCACTGTCTCTAGGCCATGTATACTGGGATACGCCCCCTGGCCATACCTCTCCACCCCCCCTTGGCCACGTGTTCCCCAGCCACGCCCCTCAGACGGGTGGGTAAGTGATCAATACAGTACCGTCATCCCTACACTGTCTCCTGTTCCTGCCCGCCACTATCACCCACGCCCTTTACCGTCACCCATGCCGTCTATCACCCACGCCTACTGTTATCCATGCCTGTTGTCATCCACGCCCTCTACTGTCACCCACGCCTTCGACTGTTATCCGTGCCTACTGTCATCTGCGTCTACTGTCACCCACGCCTACTGTTATCTATATCGATTGTCATCCACGCCTTCTACTGTCACGTCTTCTAGTGTCACCCACGCCTTCCACTATCCCCCACGCCCTCCACTATCCTCCACGCCCCCCTTCACTATCCTCCACGCCCTTCACTATCCTCCACGCCCTTCACTATCCTCCACGCCCTTCACTATCCTCCACGCCCTTCACTATACCCCACGCCCTACTTTCATCACCTCCCACGCCGTACAGCTATTTCCCGCGACACCTATGACTTAAGTCCCACCTCCACGCCTTCCTGTTTTGTCCTTGTCTCCCACGCCTAGCGCCTTCTTCTTACCTCCCACGCCTTCCTCTTATCTCCCACGCCTTCCTCTTACATCCCATGCCCTCCTCTTACCTCCCACGCCTTCCTCTTACCTCCCACGCTCTCCTCTTACCTCCACCCCCCACATACATCTCGAAAATAATCTCCCTGTGATATGTCCAGAGAAATTCGTCCAAGGAAGTATTTTTGTCCAAAGAAATTCTACCAATGAGGCCTTTTGTCCCAAGGAATTCTGTGAAGGGGGCATTCTGTCCGGAGAAATTCGGTGAAGGGGCATTTTGTCCAGTAGGTGAAGGAGACAGGACTCAGTCATCATCCAGACACTGCCACCCAATCGACACACTCTAAACTTTATGTAATATAAAATACTCCCATTGGCTGCAGCTGGTACAGGGAGGGTGGGTGGGTGAGTGGGTGAGAGAGGGTGGGTGGAGGAAACGGAAGATGAGTGGATGGAGGGAAAGATAAAGGGTGGGGGGGATAGTGTGGGTGTGTGTGGTGGGTGAAACGAGGGTAGAGAAGGGTAGGAATAACGGAAGATGGATAGAGGACGTGAGATGGAGGGTATATGGGGGAGGAGGGGATGAGACTGAGAGAGAGGAGAGAAGGTGGGGTGGGGATTGTGACAAGGGGGAGAAGAGAGGAAGAAGGAAAAAGCTGGGGGGGAAGAAGATGGAGGGAGAGATGGGGGGGAGGAGATTCACATAAAAAAATATCCTGTTTTATTCTCCCAATTCAACTTATTCCTATTTATCATCATTCTTACTTTTCTTCAATTTATTTCTATTTATTCGTTTTCCTTCCAATTATCTTTTTTATTCTTCATTATTCTCTACAGCTAAACTCAACTTAAGGTAGAATTCTAGCTTATCCTGGCTGGACACCATTAAGCTATACAGTTTTGTTACGTTCTTATCAGTAAGCTACGTCACATAACACGGCTGAATTACAAGGCCACCCACCCCCCCACACACACACACTGTTAACGTGCAGGAAAGAGAGAAGTGTGTGTGTGTGTGTGTGTGAGGTGGCGAGCGTGTGTGAGAGGTGGTGAGCGTGAAAGAGGTGGTGATGAGCGTGTGTGAGAGTTGGCGAGCGTGTGTATTTGAGAAGTGGGGAGCATGTGTGAGCAGTGAAAGAGGTGGCGCTGAACGTGTGCGAGAGTTGGTGAGCGTGTGTGAGCGTGAGACAGGGCCACCTAATTGAGGTCAGGTCGTCAAGGTCGCTTCTCAGGGTCGGTCTCTCTCACTCACTCACTAGCTACTGTACCAGCAGAAACCTAAACCACCATCACTACCACCTACCACCATCACCACTACCACCACAACCACCATCACTACCACCTTCACCACCACAACCATCACCACCACAACCACCATCACCACCACCTACCACCATCACCACTACCACCACAACCACCATCACTACCACCTACCACCATCACCACTACCACCACAACCACCATCACCACCACCTACCACCCTCATCACCACCACTACTACCACCTACCAACATCACCACCCTCACAACCACCACCACCATCATCATTACTACTACCACCACAATTACTATTTATTACTATCTACTAACATCACCACACCACTGTTACTACTACTTACCAACATCACCACTACCACCACCATTACTATTACCTACGAAAATCACCACTACAACAGACCACCACCATTACTACTACCACCTACCTACAACCACCACCACTACCTACCACTACTACATACTGAAGTAACACACAATACTGAAACAGTACCCGTAGTAAACCTTCATCACATTCATAATTCATCATCCGTCAACATCATCATCATTGCCATCATCATCCTTGGCCAGACAGAACAGACCTACGTGTGTGTGTGTGTGTGTGTGTGTGTGTAGAGCGAGGGGCGACATGATAGAGGTGCATAAATGGAAGTCAGGGCTAAACAAAGGGGACATTACAAAGGTACTCAAACTATCCAACCAGTAGAGAACTCGTAACAATGGTTTTAAATTAGACAAATTTAGATTTAGACGCGAAATAGGTAAACATTGATTTGGAAATAGAGTAGTGGACGAGTGGAACAAGTTACCAAACCTCATCATTAACTCGAATACGTTGGATAGCTTCAAACATAGGTTGGATGGATATATGAGCGATAGGGGTTGGGTGTAAACGGGACTGCCAATAGACCCGCTGCAGTTTCCTCCATTCTTATGTTCTTATGTGTGTGTATGTGTGTGTGTTTTACTACTACCACCACCACGACACACAAGAGGGGTACTTACCTCAGATGACGCCACCATATGTCTTACTCTTAATACATGTCACTGCCAGAGACAGTGTCACAAGCACCTACTTCCCGTCCCTACTGACTCACTCACACTCACTCCTAGTAATGTCGTCATATCCTGATGTGTACTCTATCTCTCTCTCTCTCTCGTGCAGTGTGTGTGTGTGTGTGTGTGTAAACAACCTCACGCAGGTGTTGAGGCCTTCTTTCAACACCTGTACCTGAGAGCCCACCTGTCTAAACACGACTAATTACTACCAATACTACTTCACCGCTGCTACTACTACTACTACTACTACTGCCCGTAATGCTGTTAGATACAGTCATTCGTCTCACTACAGCCAGTAATACAAGAAGGGTGGTTGGTGACCCTGCAACAACGGGTGGTGACGTAGAGGATGGTGGTGGTAGACAGGGGTGGTGGTAGTGAGTAAGTGGTGGTGGTGAGTGGTGAACAGAGGTGGTGGTGGTGATGTTGAACAGGAATGGTAGGTAATGTGAACAGGAGTGGTGGTGGTGGTGTGAACTGGGGTGGTGGTGAAGTGAGGGGTGGTGGTGGTGGCAGAGGTGGTGGTGGTGTGGAGTGGTGATGGTAGACTGGGTGGTGGTGGTGATGTGGACTGGTGGTGGTGATGGTAGACAGGGGATGTGGTGGTGATGGTAGACAGGGGTGTTGGTGATGGTGGACAGGGGTGTGGTGGTGGTGGTAGACAGGGGAGGTGGTGGTGGTGATGGTAGACAGGGGATGGTGATGGTAGACAGGGATGGTGGTGATGGTAGACAGGGTGGTGGTGGGTGGTAGCTCGGGTATCAAGTTGATGGTGTTACACCACGATTGTAACTGGCGTTTATTATGTTGGGAGTGGTGATGGTGGCTTGAGGTGGTGGTGGTGGTAGTAAGGTGGTACTGTTGGGGAGTGGTGGTGGCTGGAGGTGGTAATGGTGGTAGTGGTGGTGGTGGCTGGAGGTGGTAATGGTGGTAATGGACTGTTGGGAGTGGTGGTGGTGGCTGGAGGTGTGGGTGGTAGGTGGTACGTGTTGGGAGTGGTGGTGGTGGCTGGAGGTGGTAAGGTGGTAGTGGTACTGTTTGGGGTGGTGGTGGCTGGAGGTGGTAATGGTGGTGAGTGGACTGTTGGGGTGGTGGTGGTGGCTGGAGGTGGTAATGGTGGAGTGGTACTGCTGGGGAGTAGTGGTGGTGGTTGGAGGTGGTAATGGTGGTAGTGATGGTACTGTTGGTGGCTGGAGGTGGTAATGGTGGTAGTGGACTGTTGGGAGTGGTGGTGGCTGGAGGTGTGTGGTAGGTAGTGGTACTGTTGGGAGTGAGTGGTGGCTGGAGGTATGTGTTTATGTTGGGAGTTGGTGATGGTTTGAGGTGGTAATGGTGGTAGTGGTACTGTTGGGGAGTGGTGGTGGCTGGAGGTGGTAATGGTGGTAGTGGTGGTGGTGGCTGGAGGTGGTAATGGTGGTAGTGGACTGTTGGGAGTGGTGGTGGTGGCTGGAGGCTGTTGGGAGTGGTGGTGGCTGGAATGGTGGTAGTGGACTGTTGGGAGTGGTGGTGGCTGGAGGTGGTAATGGTGGTAGACTGTTGGGAGTGGTGGTGGCTGGAGGTAGTGGTGGTGGCTGGAGGTGGTAATGGTGGTAGTGGTACTGTTGGTGGTGGAGGTGGTGGTGGCTGGAGGTGGTAATGGTGGTAGTGGTACTGTTGGGGAGTAGTGGTGGCTGGAGGTGGTAATGGTGGTAGTGGTACTGTTGGGAGTGGTGGTGGTGGCTGGAGGTGGTAATGGTGGTAGTGGTACTGGGGGAGTAGTGGCTGGAGGTGGTAATGGTGGTAGTGGTACTGTTGGGAGTGGTGGTGGTGGCTGGAGGTGGTAATGGTGGTAGTGGTACTGTTGGGAGTGGTGGTGGTGGCTGGAGGTGGTAGGTAGCACTGTTGGAGTAGTGGTGGCTGGAGATGGTAATGGTGGTAGTGGTACTGTTGGGAGTAGTGGTGGCTGGAGGTGGTAATGGTGGTAGTGGTACTTTGGGAGTGGTGGAGGTGGCTGGGAGATGGTAATGGTGGTAGTGGTACTGTTGGGAGTAGTGGTGGCTGGAGGTGGTAATGGTGGTAGTGGTACTGTTGGGAGTGGTGGTGGTGGCTGGAGGTGGTAATGGTGGTACCCTTCTGCCACTGCCTTGTAATATTGGCACCCCGTTGGCACTGCCTGGTAACCAAGAAGGCTGAGGGGACGTGGGCTGTTACCTTGGCAGCCGACAACCACACGTACACACCTACCCTCATTCTCTCCCATTACGTCTATCCCTACCCTCATCCTTTCCCCTCACCTTACTTACATCACTTCCCCTCCCATCACCTCATCTTACTTACCTCACCTCTCCTCCCTTCATCTTCCCTCCCATCACCTTCCCTCACTTACCCAAGCTTCCCTGCCCCCTCATAACAGGATACAGTACAGTACACTACACTGACACGTACAATCAAAGGCAAAAGTCGTGTCGCGGTTTTGTCCGAAGATTAAATATAACTCGTGAAACATTATGAGAGCCCCGCCCCCTACCACACGGCAGAGCGCACCAATAGTTTAGCCCTTCACCATAATTATGTTTTCACCAAATTTCACGACACGACTTTTGTCTTTCATTGTACACACTACACAACACATACACCTCGACACCAGATTTACACATACACACACACACGCACACACACACACACACACACACACACACACACACACACACACACACACACACACACGGTGAAAATATTAAGCAACAGATGTCACCAATCTGTTGTCAAAATCACTATCGTTAATATCAAAAGAACATTGAGTCCAATTCAAATCCACAGATCACCAATGGCTGCCTGGTGAGTCCTGATGACAGCCCGCACCAAGCTGATACAACTACAAAGGTTTTATGTGTACTGGCACCAGCTGTGGACCCACCTACATGGTAAAACTCTGGCACCAGCTGACCACGATAACGTCACCACACTTACCTGCAACAAGAGAGAAAATACATGAGTCATACAGCTGGGCACACACACACACACACACACACACACACACGTTCAAAAACTAATTCGTGCCAACTTTAAACCGCTGAACTGTTTCTTCAATCGTTGCTCTAATCACTATGAATCTCTATACGCTATAAAGATTGAAAGCAAGTTGTTAGAATACTGATGTTGTGGGTTGATAGGGATATAAAAAGTTATGAGAGAGAGAGAGAGAGAGAGAGAGAGAGAGAGAGAGAGAGAGAGAGAGAGAGAGAGAGAGAGAGAGAGAGAGAGAGAGAGAGAGAGAGAGAGAGAGAGACTGCGATATAAGGTGAGCGAGGCGTGGCAGTTACAACAAAACAAACAAACACACACACACACACACACACACACACACACACACACACACACACACACACGGTTGGCCTCCACCACCTGACTCAACCCACACGAGTTGACCAGAAACGTTCTCAACAACAGACTCGCACGGATGAAGCTGCCACAAAAACGTTCGCGAAAGTTATCAACGGCAGATGACTCACCCGCAAACGTTCAGTCACATTATACATCTGGGAATTGACAAAACCACAAACGTTCACTATAATTCTATCAGTTGACTTACCCATAAAGGTTCAATGACACTCTCGCTACCCACAAACGTTCACTCCACCACTTGAGACACCCATAAACGTTCACCATAACTCCACCAGCTGACTCACCCACAAACGTTCACCACACAGGACAAGTCATGGAACAGGAACATCAAACGTGACTCCGACCCAAGACAACGATTATTGAGGTGGCAACACTGAACGCCAAACTCCCTGAACCCTTGGTAATATGTGGGGGCATTTACTTGTGGGTCATATGTGTGCTATTGGTTTAGTAATGGTGAACGATGTTTATTATAAATTCTATCAGGTTAACAAGATAAGAAACAACTATGACAAAAATGTGATTAAATTGATGTTCATATCCCCGCCAATCCTATCAAAATGGCCTCCCAAGTGTTCAGGAAATTTTGTCCTCAATATTACACGTCAACGAAAACAAACTCCATTGGGGATATAAATCATATAATACAAGACCCACAGTTATCTATCATATGAGAACCTATTATAACAATCCCCGTATATGACTTTATCTTTGGTCAGGTCAGCTCAGGTCACGGATATTCTCGATGCAAAATTACCTAATTGATATACTCGTATACTTGACCTAATAAGGATGTTCATAGTGGCAAAGTTGGATGCTATTATGATTGTGATAAAATGGTGGAAGTGATGCAACTTTGGGACATGGAAAACAGTAACATTATCGGACAAGTTACTTCATAATATAATGCCAAACGGTCCATAGAAGAGAGAAAAAGTAAATGAGATCTAGACAGGTGCAATATTATACAGGTACCCTCTACCGTAACACCACAACCTTACAGAGGAACCACTGAGGCTAAGGACCTGAAGGCGAGGGACCTTTAAAGAGGTACTAAATACACGGAGGGGGAAGGGGAGCAGTAAAGAGGAGCAACTGGACACTACAGAGGTGCCACCACACACACACAGGTGACGGAGGAGCAGTGGCAGGGTCCTACAGAGGTATGAGAACCACCCCGGGAGAAGGTGCAGGCGGGGTACAAGTGAGGGGGCGTCCTGGCACGCTGACGGAGTGGGTATTGATCAGTGAGGCCAAGCACTACCTCCCCTGCCCTCAGCACCACCCTCATCTTCCTCCTCCACCCACACTAGCCACGCCCACTGTTACACCTGCCACGCCCACTCTCGCCTCCCTGACATGCCTGCTTCCACACCTGCCACACCCACAGACACAACTGCCACGCCCAAACTCACACCTGCTACGACCACTGTTACCGTCCTGCCATGCCCACTGACACAACTGCTACGCTCACTGATACCTGCCACGCCCACTCTTTACCCCTGCCACGGTCTAACACCAACCACGCCTACAGAAATTATGGCCACGCCCACTACTACACACCAGGAGGACACCACCAAATGACGGTTCCTTTGTTTACTGTAAACAAATGACGACATGTACCCCATCTATCATGTTACCCAGACAGTGATGCATTACAAACAATATCGGTAATAATAATAATAATAATAATAATAATAATAATAATATTAATAATAATAATAATAATATATAATTATTTTATTTTACTATTACATTATTATTCTTTCATTTTTACTGCTGTTTATTAATATTGTTATTATTAGTTATTATCGCTATTATTGGCGGGAATAATCACTTTCTATACATGATTTATTATAGGGTTCAACATGCTAATAAGTCCAGGTATTCTGACGACGTAAGTTTATCCTTTAACATGTAATATCCATATGCCATAATGCTACTTAATACGCCACAAATTACCTGGTTAATACCCATTTAACTTTAAAACATCAGGTATTTCCTCAGAGATAACATAAACTTAAAAGCTTCTGTAAACTGGTGATTTAAGTTCGTATTTTTCCCTATTTGTGCCTTTGTTAATGGTTAAATCCCAGCCGAGGATAATGGGGGCTCACATGGTACGCTAATCACCGTGTCTAAACGTACTTATGATACACAAACTCTGTAATTTCTAAGTGCATTAGAGACATAGTGTGACGCACATGTAAACACAAAACAGCTGATGATGCAATAATTAAACATACCAGCTGACGCTAACACCCACCCAGATATCAGCTGATTCACATAAATATTACACACACACAGAGTCCGTAACACCTGCCCGACCTTGACAAGCTGTGATGTTAACAACTGGTCCAAAGTACCTGTCTTTTCTCTCACTCTCTCCACACACACACACACACACACACACACACACACTTCATTCCCCATTTCTATTTCTCTTCCCCTTCCTTCCTCTCCTTCTTTCAAAAGTATTTTCAACCCTCTTCTTCCATTCACGTATTCTTGTTCCTCTATCCCCCCCCACTTCTTCTCATCCTCTTCCTCCAAGCATGTCTCGGTCCCCTTCCCTATTCCACTCCCCCTTCCATCCAGACACAACTCCTACCTCCCCTCTCCCACATAACCAGATAATACTCTCCCTCTACCACCTTTCCTTCCACTTATTACCCCCCTTCTCATCCTCCACCCCCACCTATCACCCCTCTCACTTCCCCTTCTCCATCCTCTCCCCTGATTGTCTACACACTTATCCCCTCCCCCTCCTCCCCTGTCTACCCAACCCATCCCATCCACAGCAACAAAATAAAGACTTCTCCCTTTCCCTCCCCCTATTCCCCCATTACCCCTTCCCCTCCCTATTACCCCTTCCCCTCTCACAGGGTACGAAGGAGATCAGTCTTGGCCGGCCTCCTCGCCTCTCGAGTCTCCCTGCAGCTGTTGTAAGGTCGTCACCCGTCACGCCTCGCTGTTACCTCCCACCTGTGTCACGTCTCCATCGGTCTCCCAGGTGTTACAAGGTCGTTATCCGTCACGCCTCATCCACCAAACTGTTACTAGCCTTTATGTTTCTGCTGGAAATATAACGTAACGTCTAGTCTTAAGAGGGTGGGGGTGATGTTGCAGGTGTGTGTGTGTGTGTGTGTGTGTGTCGTGGTGGGCGGTGCTGCGGAATGCGGGTGGGCGGGGTTGCGGTAGACTTGGAAGCTAGTTCGCGGGCGTCATGAGGGCGGGGAGTTGTGGGCGTGGTTGCGGGCGGCCATATTGATCAGAGGCGTGTGTGTTTGTGTGTGTATGTGTGTGTGTGTTCCTGCAGCGTCTCAGTCAAGCAACGTCCCCAATGACCTCGACTTCCCCCCCCTTTCCCCATCCTGCAACAGAAGCGATGTCCTACGATACTCCTGCCCCCTCACCCCACCCCCATCCCTCATCCCTAAGAACATTCTTCCTTTATCCGTCTCTCCTCAACCCTTTGTTTGAGCACCACCAGCAGGACTCTCCACCACCAGCAGGACTCCCCCACCTCACCAGCAGGACTCCCCACCTGTGGGACCTCCACCACCAGCAGGACCTCACCCCAGCAGGTCACCACCAGCAGGACTCCCCCACACCGCAGGACCTTCCACCACCAGCAAGACTCCTCCACCACCAGCAGGACTCCCCCACCACCAGCAGGACCCCCACCACCAGCAGGACCTCCACCACCAGCTGACCTCCCACACCAGCAGGACTCCCCACCACCAGCAGGACTCCTCCACCACCAGCAGGACTCCTCCACCACCAGCAGGACTCCCCACCACCACAGGACTCCTCCACCACCAACAGGACTCCACCACCAGCAGGACTCCCCACCACCAGCAGGACTCCCTTATATCATCATTCCCCGAAGGTGATGGTACAATTGCATGTGGGCAGGCCATTCCTCCCCCACAGTACGGTAACGCGGGTGAACGATGACTCCCGAGGCCAGGAATCACGGGAGGATCAGACCAACGGTGACGGTATAACACTCCTTACAGCGGTCCATTAATAGTACTAAAAAGAGTTTCCCTCGTCTTTCCCGCGAGGCTTTGACGTCTTTCCTCAGCGTGTGAAGAGTTGACACTTAAAGCATAAACAGTAAAATGATGATGATTCTACGACTAATACTACTACTACTAATAATAACAATAAATATTATAATAAGGTAACTACACCAGACATCTCTGTATGAAAGTGAAGAGTGAAAGTGCGTCTCGGGGCCTGATGATCCGTCGGGGCAATACAGTGCTTATACACCACACTGTATACTGAAGCTTTTTTTCCGGTACACAAGGAGGCAATGCACTCGATCACCTTCACTTTCCCAGCTGTAAAGTTAAGCACCCATTCACAGCTGAGAGAACTGAGGGTGCCCTTGGATCGAGCCAGCGACTCTAAGGGCTAGAGACGAGTGCCGTATCCGCTTGGACGTCGCACCCCTTAACTTCATTTATGGTATACAAAAAGAAGAGCATCAGGATTGTCAAAGATTCTGATAATATTTACAGCGATAACACGGAAAGTCTACCACAACACAGTATTACACACTGGCGGCGTGTGGCAGAGTAAAGAATATTCTCGTCTTGCAAGTAAGAGGACCCTGGGGCGACTCCAGGGCATGGTGGTGGTATGAGTTGTTTCCCCTGGGCCACTTGCCTGTACAGTATCTGCCCGCCGCGCCAGCTGTGATTAGGGGGACTGGAGGTAGATCGATTAGCGTATCGTATTCCAGGGTCGTATTCCCGTGTGTGATCCCGACCACCAACCCGGGCAGCATCTGTCCCCGCATAAACAAAGACTGGCGTCACTATAACACTGGCGTTGACGCCGACAAGAATGACGGTGCTGACGTCACAAGAACCCTGGCGTTGACACTGAAAAGAACAATGCCATTGACGTCGGCAAAAACCATGTCTTGATGTCGACAAAAGAACTGGCAATGACGTCGGCAAGAACACTGTCGCTGCCGAAGACAACAAAATATTGCGTTAAGGTTAACAAAACACTAGTGCTGACGTGACAAGAATGCTGTTGTTGACGTGACAAGAATGCTTTTGTTGACGTGACAAGAATGCTGTTGTTGACGTGACAAGAATGCTGTTGTTGACGTGACAAGAATGCTGTTGTTGACGTGACAAGAATGCTTTTGTTGACGTGACAAGAATGCTGTTGTTGACGTGACAAGAATGCTGTTGTTGACTGCTGTTGTTGACAAGAATGCTGTTGTTGACGTGACAAGAATGCTGTTGTTGACGTGACAAGAATGCTGTTGTTGAACGCGACAAGAATGCTGTTGTTGACGTGACAAGAATGCTTTTGTTGACGTGACAAGACTGTTGTTGACGTGACAAGAATGCTGTTGTTGACGTCACAAGAACGCGAGTAGCCCCTCTCTCCATTTACACAAAGACTAGCTTGTCAGTCCGTCAGCCTTGCTCCCCCCATCCCCCTCATGTCACCTCCCCTCGTCCCCCACTAATACTTCCCCCCTCCCAAGCACATTCATTGTATCCTCTACTCCCCCAGGACATTTAAACCAGTTTATGCTGGCGGGGAGAGATGAGGCGAGATGGGGGCGGGGGGAGGGAAGGAATTAGGAGGGGAAAGGTTGAGGGGAAATTGTAATGTGTGTGTGTGTGTGAGAGAGAGAGAGAGAGAGAGAGAGAGAGAGAGGCGGAAGCTCTCTCTCTAATCCCATACGACCCTTCAAGGCAGAGGGACTGAGTGAAGGGGTGATTAAGGGGAGCAACACCCCTATGCAGGTGGGGGGAGTAATAATACCCCCCCCCACCATAATGGAAGGGAAGGGGTGACCATGTTAAGTGGGAGGTACTACACCCCCTCTCCCCCCTTCCCATGGCTTGTCGTCTACCCCCATGCAGGTGGGAGGAGAGCGAGAGGGGCAGGGGTTGGGGTGGGGGGGGGCGGGGGATGGGATGGGATAAATGATGATTGGGAGATTTAGACAGATGCTCCCTCTTACTTCATCACCCCTCATCTCAGCAGCCATTCTCCCTCCTCTCCCTCTCCCTCCTGCCTCTCTTTCTTCTCCTCTTTCTCTTCCTGCCGCCTCTCCCTCATTGGTCTTTGTTTCACGGTGTTCCTGGGGTAGGGGGGCAGCAGGGGGTGAATGGAGGCGAGCCAGCCTACTACACTCAAACTAAGCGACGGACGTACACTACTGTCTCCACGCTGGGTAATGGTGCTCACTCACTCACACACACTGGGTCAAAGGTCAACTGTAACATCAAGAGTGCCACCAAACAACAGGTGACAAGGAGGGTGCCATTAATCACCAAGTAAAAACAGGTGCCAGGTAATAACAAGGGTGCCACCAATTACCAAGTAACAACAAGGGTGCCACCAATCACAACACAAGACCCGGGAAGTGGCACGAGGTCAGGGACACACACACACACACACACACACACACACACTGGTGGGAATGAAGTCAAGGTGAACGTACATATTTGACGGCCATTAAGCTTAAGAAAAAAGACTATTAAAAAAGAATAGAAACCACAATAAATACAAAACAAATACATAAAAACAACTACAACATCAACAATAATAACAAGAAAACATCAGAAACAAACACAACATAAAAGCCAACACCGCCACCACCACCCGACCATTAATTTAAAGAAGAAAAAAACGGGTCAGTGAGAAATATAATCAAAGGTTTTCTAATCCAGAATTTGTTGAAATGCTCCACCATTAAACCAAGAGTTACCAGAACAGCTTTTATTTTTGCTTGTGTTAGCTTCCAGAGCGGGCGAGAAGGATATAGCAATCGTGTGTGTGTGTGTGTGTGTGTGTGTGTGTGTGTGTGTGTGTATTAAATAACTCGCCTGGGCCTTAATTATTTCCCTCCTTCACCTGACCACTTGAGATGTGTTATCTGTTCGTTATCAAGTGAGTCACCTGGTTGATCTCTCTCTCTCTCTCTCTCTCTCTCTCTCTCTCTCTCTCTCTCTCTCTCTCTCTCTCTCTCTCTCCATCCTTTCAACTCAACTCACTACTTTTACTTCCTCTGGCCGTCTCTCTCACTTCCTCTCTTTCTCACTTCTCAACTCTCTTATTCTCATTCCTTCTTACTCTTCCTCCGTTATCCTCTTCCTCTCCTCCACCTTTATAGTAGATCAATGGGCCTACTTCTCTCCCTCACACACACACACACACACACACACACACACACACACACACACACACACACACACACACACACACACACACACACAGCTGGTCAACAGTATTACAGGAAGAGGATGTAGTTCCAACATCCGGCGGGCGGCAAGCGAGGGGGAGGAGGGGGCGCTACAGATTTTTGGCACCATTTAATCAGTCCAGTGTCTCCTATGCTTCCTGACCTGACTGATGGAGACTCTTGTCGTGTGTGAAGGATTACTTTTTTTTTTCTCCAACAAGTGTGGATTAACGTACGGTAGTTAGTGAGTAATTCTTGGTCATCGTTGAGAAAAACATATAATAAGAGGAAGTGCAAACAAGACATAGAGAGAAATAACCGATTGTCTTCAAGAAAGCAAATAATCAAGTATTTTTTTTAATAATTGATCAAAAAAGAGGGGAATCAAGCTTTTTTTTGTTAAACAATTGATCATGTTCTCTATAATAGCTGATCAACCAATGAGAGGATGTGATTAAGAGATACCCAATCACATAAATGACCCCGAAGAAGGTGCCAGATAGTGCCAAGTGCCACCCATCACTCATAGATACTTCGTGTCCCTTCTTCGTCTTCTTAAGGTACACAGATGCGTTTCCCCTTATCGTGTACCCTCACTGGCCAGTAACCATGGTGATCAGAATCTTGAGGAATCGAACCCAGGTGCCCGAGTGCTGGACTATTGCCACAACACCACTTGACTACAGCTGGTGTGTGTGTGTGTGTGTGTGTGTGTACATATGTGAGTATTTTTGTTTATGTATGTATGAATGTGTGTATGTACGTGTATTGCCATGGTGACCGAAAACCTTGAGGAGGGATCGAACCCACGTCACCGAGTCTCCGGGCGGAGGGTGACGTTGACAACCACCACCACCTCCTCCATTGTCTTTCCCTCCTTCAAGTGTGTGTGTGTGTGTGTGTGTGTGTGTGTGTGTGTGTGTGTGTGTACATCGCCATGGAAACCATAACCATCTGAAAGTTCCCTCAGATCATTCTTCTCTTAGCATCACCAGTACCCTCCCTCTCTCTCTCTCTCTCCCCTCAGTTAGGTCCTGGTAATGTGACTGCGTATATTTTACATCTATTTAGGACCAGTTGGATGTTCCCCTCAGATTTCCCCTCCCATCATCACTAATAGTCTCTCTCTCTCTCTCTCTTTCAAACAAACCCTCTTGACGTGTGTATGAATGTGTATGTGTATGTGTGTGTGTGTGTGTTTTCCGTCCGTCCGTCCGGGGAGCGATCGATCTTTCTCCGTCCACGTCCGTCACTCACGTCCGCCCTTCCAACACCACCTCTACTATGGTCCGTAACTAAGTACCAGAGGACCGTATATATCTGTTTTTGTAATTAGCCATGGGCGATAAGACTCACTCCCTCTCTCATATTTCTCCGCTTCTTTCTAATTCCCTTCATTTGAATACCTTCTCTCTCCTTTTCTCCCTACTTCTCTCCCTTTCTCCCTTCTTCTCTCCCTCTCTCCCTTCTTCTCTCCCTACTTCTCCTCCAGCATCACCTCACTCACGATAATACCACCAACACTTGAACCAAAAGGCCCCCTGACTACACTGGTCAAATGGGCCCTCAGTTCCAACAGCCCCCAATCTATCCTAACTAATGGCCACAATTTTAAGGGGACAAGGATTCTAATAGGCACGAATCATAGGGGGTTTTAATCTTAATAGATCCCTGCCCTAATAGGTACATATCTCATTAGTCAAGTTTGGTTACATTGTATTGAGTTAGATTAAGTCAAGTGAGGTTAAACTAGGTCAGGTCAGGTTAGATTAGCTGAGGTTAGGTTAGATTAGATTAGCTGAGATTAAGTTAGGTTAGATTAGCGTGATTAGGGATTAGGTTAGATTTTCTTTTAACTTTGTCAAACTCAACCCCCCCCCCCCACCTGGTTTTCAACAATAGACCGTAACGATAGGAAAGTGAGAATGTATGACCACTTCTCCTCGACGTAAATAAAGATCAGGTGTTCGTTCCCCCTGAGCCAATTCTTTCATTGTTATCACTCCCCTGCGGCCACGATACAGACTTCTTTCTTTTCTTTCATTTATGGTTCGTTCGTGCGGTCTTTTCGTTAATTTGTTTCTACCAATTCGTCCTTTCCTTGCCATTCTTCATTGGATATTTAATTCTTTCATTTATCAATTTATTCTCGCCTCTATTTCCTTTTCTTTTAATCATTCCCTTTTTTCATTCAATCCATTCCATACGTTTCTTCTTTCTTTATCCTATTTATTCGTTTCCTTTACTCTATCTTCAATTCCTTCCTTCCTAATGTCCTTCTTTCATTTAATTTCTTTCAATTCATCCACCCTTTCTTCCCAGCCTATTAATTATTTCAATCTCTCCGTCATTCCCTATTCTTTCATCGTTTAATTAAGTACCCGTAAACCCTCAGTAAACCCAGGTAAAATATAGACCAATGAGGACGAGACCAAAAATAACCGGGCAAAATGATTGGTGGGTAGGCGATGACGTCATAGAGTACACACATTCATTGTCCCCTGGTTATGACGTCATCAGAGGAGCAGAGCACTAGATAAGGATTTTTTTTAAAGCTAAATATTTATATCTATTGTAGTGTAATTTTTTTTGTGGCTCCTTGATATAAATTGGACTGTTTTAACTATATTTCGTTATTAATTTCATTATTTAATTTTTTTATTATTTTTTTTTTCAAAATGTTAACATTCAGTGCTACCACACACACACTCACGAGGTCAACACACTCAACGCTACCACACACTCACGAGGTCAACAAACTCAATACTATCACACACTCAATACCCCAAACACTCATCACTAAAATACCCCCCAATACCCAAACACTAAAACACACTCAATACCCAAACACTTAACACTAAAACACACTCAATACCCAAACACTTAACACTAAAACACACTCAATACCCACACACTCAACACTATGTAATAAGGGAAACTTCATGTAGAAATATAGGTAGAATTTATTAGTTGTAGGACAGTAAAGTGAGGAAAGTTTGGTAGCGTGACCGGTTAGTTTATTTAACTTGGGGAAACTTTGTAAACACCAATTCTAAGTACAGCTATTTATTAATTAACTCAATGACACGGACACACTTATAAATCATTATAATGACGTTACTAGACAATGACTCCCGGCTACAAACACCATATGGGTACACTTCCCACCGTAAGTAACTCGCCCTACGGATCACTCTGACAATGACTCACGTGTGACCTGAGGGAGGCCCAGCGGCTGGAGAATGTCTGCAGGTGCTGCTGATGAGTGGTGCTAATGTCCTTCTTTCATTTAATTTCTTTCAATTCATCCACCCTTCCTTCCCAACCAATTAATTATTTCAATCTCTCCTTCATTCCCTATTCTTTCATCGTTTAATTAAGTACCCGTAAACCCTGGACTCCTGTGGGAGACTCCTCTAGCTGGGGACTCGGTGCTGGGGAAGGAAGTCTCCCTCTCGACTTCGACTAGTGACGAGCGTTACTCCTGTCAGCCTCTTAATTCTGTCTGTCCCCGTCTGATCACAGGCCGGCAGATGACGTCATTTATTAAACTAATCTGGGTGTGTCGAGACAGCTGTGTGGTGGGGGCTGGAGGGAAGTTTCTTGAGTTAACACGGTCATGATTGCGTGGCGGTGAGAACTCCGGTTCCTTTTGTGACCGTAACCTCCTTTGGATCAGGTCTTAATCTCACCTTAATTACTGTAGGGTGTGCCAACTTACGTGGGTCAACACCTGCTTCTCTACTCACTGTTATATGTGTTCTTCTCTGGGCTGACAGCTATGGTCTGATAAACAATCATTACAACTAAAACACCCTCAATACCCACACAATCAACACTAAAACACCCTCAATACCCACACACTCAACACTAAAACACCCTCAATACCCACACACTCAACACAAACACCCTCAATACCCACACACTCAACACTAAAACACCCTCAATACCCACACACTCAACACTAAAACACCCTCAATACCCACACACTCAACACTAAAACACCCTCAATACCCACACACTCAACACTAAAACACCCTCAATACCCACACACTCAACACCAAAACACACTCAATACCCACACACTCAACACTAAAACACCCTCAATACCCACACACTCAACACTAAAACACACTCGATACCCACACAATCAACGTTATCACACACTCACTGCTACCACGCACTCAACACTAAAACACACTTACTACCCACACACTCAAAACACACTCAATACCCAAACACTAAAACACACTCAACACTCACGAGGTCAACACACTACCCGCTATCTGGCAACACACACTACCACCACCACCACATATTCACCAGCACACACTCTACATACTAATTACTCGCTATGCAGTTGTTAATACGTGCTTCCATTACTAACACTCACCAGCGATGTACTGTAGTTACCATTGCGCTCTACTATGCATTATTTCAAAAACCTACCTATCCACATCCTGTATATTACGACACCACTGATTATAGATATTGGCACATGCATTAACTTTGGTATATATATATAGTTTAACATAAGTAATGCAATGTGTAATTTATTCTGCCGTAATTAATATGATGATGTTCGGTTACCAAATGTAGTAGGATCAGTATGCTACAGAGCCACACATACCAACCCTCCCGGAATACAGAGCCACACATACCAATCCTCCCGGGACACAGAGCCACACATACCAACCCTCCCGGGGAATAGAGCCACGCATACCAACCCTCCCGGAATACAGAGCCACACATACCAACCCTCCCGGGACACAGAGCCACACATACCAACCCTCCCGGGACACAGAGCCACACATACCAACCCTCCAGGGGGTACAAAGCCACATACCAACCCTCCCGGAATACCAGAGCCACACACAGCCCTCCCGGAATACAGAGCCACGCATACCAACCCTCCGGGGTACAAAGCCACGCCCTCCCGGAATACAGAGCCACATACCAGCCACTCCCGGGCCACAGAGCCACACAGCCACCACCAACCCTCCAGAGGTACAGCCCGCATACCAACCCTCCCGGGGCCACCAGAGCCACACACACATACCACCAACCCTCAATAAAGAGCCATACGCACCAACCCTCCCGGAATACAGAGCCACACATACCAACCCTCCCGGAATACAGGCCATACATGCTTACCCACCCTCCCGGAATACAGAGCCACACATGCAATCTATCCCGGAATACAGGGAATGGCCACGCACGCATACCAACCCCCTCCCGGGGGCATGAGAGGCCACGCACAGCACCAACCTCCCGGGGACATAGAGCCCACACAGCCACCAGTACTCCCATTTAGAGCCACACATACAATCACTCCCGGGACACAGAGCCACACATACACCAGCCCTCCCGAGCCGCACATACCCAGCCACTCGGGACAAAGAGCCACACATACCAACCCTCCCGGGACAAAGAGCCACACATACCAACCCTCCCGGGACAAAGAGCCACACATACCAACCCTCCCGGGACACAGAGCCACACATACCAACCCTCCCGGGACAAAGAGCCACACATACCAACCCTCCCGGGACATCACGAGTTGCATGGGGCATTTGGGGAGTCATCGGACCCCTCCTGGCAGATACCTTTAGGCGATACTGTACATTCAATAACACCTGCTATGCATCTACTACCATGCTATACGTTTCCATGTATACACGAGGCATGTATATACTAACACGCTATGCATTCCCATATACATATAAGCTAAGCATATACTAACTCGCTATGCATTTAGTAACAAGCTATGTATTTGTACGTATAAGCTAAGCATACAGTATTACAGTAAAACGTTATGCATTTAGTAAATCCCTCTTTGTATTAATGCCCCCCCCAACAATCCATTTAGTAAGACGTTATGCATTTCCTCACAAACCAGCCCTTAATTGGCATGACACATACACGGACAAGGTTAACAGGCATGACATATACACGGACAAGGTTAACAGGCATGACATATACAGGTCTCACTGTTCGTATTTAGCTTTAATATTCATGAGATTAATAATAATAATAATAATAAAAATAACAACAATAAATATAACGGTAGCAGCAGGAGTAGTGATGATGATGATAATAATGATTTATAATAACACCACCACCTCCAACAATTACAACAACAACCTCCAAACATAACAACACTTACAAGCAAACACAATATATATCCCCCATACTCGTACAGATCTAATTGACTTATAGATGACTTTTAACCTCAGTAAGATAATGAGAGAGAGAGAGAGAGATTGTGGTCAAATAGTGAACTTTGACTTTCGTAAAATTGCCTCCCCCCTCCGCCCGAAGCAAAATATACAAAACAATTTCACTCGTCATATGAGTCCTTAAGGCTGGTACCAAGGTATCATTGCACCAAGTCACACAGAGCTATACTGGTTCAATCGCAGAAGAACAATGGATGAGAAAGCACCAATTAAAGCACTTCTGTGATCTTCTGACCCTTGTAATATTCCCCCCAAAACACACACAATCACACACACACACACACAAATCTCATTTTTTTATTTTTGTTTTTCATTTTTACAATCACTGTTTTTGGCCAATCACAATACAGTATAATACAGTACCTGATTGAGGTAATTTCTGTTATTTTTTTTACCCCCTGTAATATTAACCCAAAAAAATCACAAATCTCTCTCTCTCTCTCTGGACAATCAGTGTGTAGGGCAGAAAACAGGTAACTTCGTGCCAACTTTCACACTGATTGACCTAAAGTGAGAAAACAGCCCCTCGGGTATACAGGTACAATATTTCGGGGGTCTGACCTTTAAACCCCATCAAACCCTTTTAAACATACAAGAAGAAGGAAAGAAAGAAAGAAAGAATGAGGAAAGAAAGAAAGAAAAGAAAGAAAGAAAAGAAAAAAGAAAGAAAGAAAGAAAGAGGAAAGAACGTATTGATTATGGTACAATCTTGTAAAGTTTTTAATTAATTGGCTCCAAAATTAAAAGAACGATGATTAATTGGCAATTAACTGAAAACCGAGCAACAAGGGCAAAATAATAAGAGGAGGAGGAGAACAACAACAATATTAACAACAACAATAACAATAATAATAATAATAATAATAATAATAATAATAATAATAATAATAAAAATAATAATAATAAAAATAATAACAGCAACAACAATAATAAAAATAATAACAGCAACAACAATAATAAAAACCAAAATAAATGTATATATAAAAAAAGTTGATTAAACCTTTAAATGGCACAATGTAAACACCGCCTAGCCGACGTAAATAATATGAATGAATGAGGAACTCGAGGCATTTAAAACACCGACCCCGACTTTTAATTTAAGGGGCGTGCGTCTCTCTCTCTCTCTCTCTGTATGTGAGGGTAATAGGATAGGGTAACAATCCCTTCTACGGCAACATTTTTTTTTTCGGATGTGCATGTGTGCGTGCATGTGTGCGTGTATGTGTGTGTAAGCGATCATCTGTCAACGTGTGCCCTGCCCCCTCCTCCTTCCCCCTCAACTCACCCCGCTTCCCCAGCCCCCAAAACATGACATCTAGCCCTGTTCTTCCCTTCCTCACCCCCTCCCCCGCCATGATCACCTCATCCTACCCCCCCACCCCTCTCTCTCTCTCTCCCACAAGGACAACAGCTGTTCGGACAAAGAAATCGGAGGATAGTGAGGCGTGGTGGGGAGAAAGAGTCAGATTGAGGGGAGGATGGAGGGGAAACAAGAGGGGAGATAAAGGCAATAGATAGGGACAGAGGAGAAGGGGAGGTAGAGGGGAGAGGAGAGAGAGATATAAAAAAAAATCGACTGTGGGTAAAAGAGATTGGAGGAGGAAAAAGAAGGAGTAGAAAGCTGGAGGAGGAGAGGGGGGAGAGGAAGGATGGAGAAGAGGGAGAGAGGAAGGACGGAGGAGAGGGGGAAGAGAGGTACAGTGGCTGGTGAACATATTGTACACAAAGGCCAAGCCGCAGAAACACAGGAGCCACACAAAGAACCCCAGCAGGCCTTTTAACGTCCGTAGGGCAGTGGCAGATGCTGGCACGTACACGCACGACGGACACACACATACACACACACACTGTACACACACGATGGACACAAACATATACCCTGGACACACACACATACATATCCAGCACACACACACACACACACACATATACCCCGGACACATACGTCACACACGCACAGGATACATAAGCAGTAGGGAGGGACCAAGCAAGGAGAGAGACTCTATCAAGATTCAATAAAGTCAATCCACTGGTGAGCTGAGGAGAGGTCGGGTATTTATGACAAGGATTGACTGACTGATTGACTGACTGGATGACTTGTTGGTTGATTGACTGACTGAGTAACTGACTGGATGACTTGTTGATTAATTGACTGGCTGGCTGACTGACTGGGTAACTGACTAGATGACTTGTTGGTTGATTGACTGACTGATAGACTGAATGGGTAACTGACTGGATGACTTGTTAGTTGATTGACTGGTTGGCTGACTGACTGGGTAACTGACTAGATGACTTGTTGGTTGATTGACTGGCTGACTGACTGGGTAACTGACTGAATGATTTGTTGGTTGATTGACTGGCTGGCTGACTGACTGAGTAACTGAATGAATGACTTGTTGGCTGATTGACTGACTGGCTGGTTGACTGACTGACTGATTGATTGATTGACTGGCTGACCGACTGACTGACTGACTGATTGACAGGGCTGACTAGCTGAGTGAATGACTGAATGAGTGACTGACTGACTGACTTAATGACTGATTGATTGGACCAACTGACTGAATGACTGACTGATTGATTAACTGACTGACTGACTGACTGGGTGACTGACTTAATGACTGACTGATTGATTGATTGACTGGACCGTCTGGTTGAGTGACTGACTGACTGATTGATTAACTGACTGACGGAGATGGAAGAGAATTAACATTAAATAAGCAAGAGGACAAAAGACGAGACTTCTACCTCCCACGAGAGAGAGAGAGAGAGAGAGAGGTGTAGGCAGGATGTTAGCAGTATCCGTTCTTGGGAACTTTCCTGCAGGTGCTGACGGAGGAGGAGGAGGAGGAAGAAGAGGGGGGTGGAGGAAGAGGAGGGGAGGAAGAGGAGGGGGCGAGGAGGTGGAGGAAGAGGAGGAGAAAACATACGAAGACAAAGAGAAGCAAACGTGAAAGAAGAAAAATGAGACAGACAAGGGATATGAAGGGAAGAAAGAGAAGAGGAAGAGAACAAGAATAAAACAGAAATGGAAGATAAACAAGAGAGAGGGGAGTAATATGAGAAAAAAAAGAGGAAGAGGATTTAGATGAGGTGGAAGAAGAGGAAGATGAGGAGGAATAAGGGGTAGTAGAGGAAGGAGAGGAGGAGGAAGGGGAGGAGAAGGAAGTGATGGAGGAAGAGGCGGATTCTTGACTGTGAAGCGTGTAGCAGAATAATGACCTAAGGGGGCGGTAGGAAGGGGGGAGGGAAGGAAGGGGGAGGAAAGAGAAGTTCGAGAGGGTGAGTTTGCACAGGTATCCTACTTAACGCACCTCATCCCCCCTCTCTCTCTCTCTCTCTCTAACTTACACACACTCTTTTCCCACCCTACCACACACTCTCCTTGACCCTAACACACCTCCTTTCACACACACACACTCTCCTACCCTTACACCCTAATGCACACTCTCCCTCCTTACTACACATTTTCTCACACCCTAACACACAAATTAATCCTCTGTAACACACTCTCCACCCTTCTGGACCATAGTTATACACCGTAACACCGGCTCCAACATACTCTAACACACTCCCCAACACTCTAACACCCTCCCCAACACTCTAACACCCTCTCCAACACACTCTAACACCCTCCCCAACACACTAACACCCTCCCCAACACACTAACACCCTCCCCAACACACTAACACCCTCCCCAACACACTAACCCTCCCCAACACACCTAACGCCCTCACAACACACCTAACACCCTCCCCAACTTTTCCTCCCCAGCTTACCTGCTTCCCTCCCAACACTAACACCCCTCCCCAACACACTAACACCCTCCCCAACACACCTAACACCCTCTCAACACACCTAACACCCTCCAACACACTAACACCCTCTCCAACACACCTAACACCCTCCCCAACTTTTCTTCCTCCCCAACACACTAACACCTCCCCAGCACACTAACACCCTCTCAACACATTAACACCCTCCCAACACACTAACCTCCCCAACACTAACACCCTCCCCAACACACACCCTCCCCAACACACACTAACACACCCTCCCCAACACACTAACCCCTCCAACACTAACACCCTCTCCAACACACTAACACCCTCCCCAACACACTAACGCCCTCCCCAACACATAACGCCCTCCCCAACACACTAAACGCCCTCCCCAGCACACTAACGCCCTCTCCCAACACACTACTTCCTCCCCAACACACCTTGCCCTCCCCAACACACCTAACACCTCCCCAACTTACACTGCCTCAACACTAACACCCTCCCCAACACACTAACACCCTCTCCAACACACTAACACCCTCCCCAACACTGCCCCTCCCCAACACACTAACACCCTCTCCAACACACTAACACCCTCTCCAACACCCCCCCAACACTAAGGAACCAACCACTACCCCCTCCCCTTCCACCTCCCTCAGTTCATTGCACCTCGACACCTCAACATACCCACCACAGTCTCACATCCTGTCCAACATGACCCAACTTCCGGCAGCTGAACCCCCCAACACATACATACATACATACATACATACACACACGCGGAAGGACAGACAGACGGACAATAGATGAACCTTTGGGGGGACTGGAATAATTAGGGACGACCTCGTCTTGAATGGTGGTCGTTAATTAGTCTGTAGTGTAGCAACCACGACGACCTGTTCTGAGTGGTGGTCGTTAATTAGTCTGTAATGTAGCAACCACGACGACCTGTTCTGAGTGGTGGTCGTTAATTAGTCTGTAATGTAGCAACCACAACGACCTGTTCTGAGTGGTGGTCGTTAATTAGCCTGTACTCTAACAACCACCAAGACCCCATAAATAAAAGTGTCGTTTAATTTTGAGTTAACGTGAAGCTAACTTATGCAACCCCACACACACACACACACACACACACCAGAAGAAATTACCACTTTCTACACAGCTCCAATTTTACACTTGTGGTTGTTGGACGCAAACCACAACCCCTCCCTCACCCCCCCACTTCCTCATCCCTCTCCCCCCTCAAGCAACACACAAGGCAAACACACACACACACACACACACATATACACACACACTCTCTCTCTTTACTACACAATACTGAAAGATTGAGTGAATGAATGAACATGTGTATGTGTTTGTGTGTGTGTTTGTGTGTGTGTGTGTGTGCGTGTGTCTTTCACTGGCTCTCTTTGACTTAACAACACCGTCTACCACACACTACACAGAGGAGACAAACACACACACACATATTCATCACAGCTCCTCACCTCTGCCAAAACCAATACAACACAAACGCTAGCCTATCTTAACCTAATCCAACGCTAAGCTATCTTAACTTAACCTAACCTACCGCTAACCTAAGATAACGCTAACCTAACCTTTCTTAACGCTAACCTAACCTAACCTGGCCTAACCTAACCTAACCTAACCTGGCCTGGCCTAATCTAATCCCCCCCCCGCCCAGAGTGTGTTAGCGTACTTAATCAAGAGGTGAAATTATCACTGTTGACAAACATAACTACACGAACACTTAACATTGGAGATTGGAGCCTATTTAAACTAGGGCCAATTAAGACTGGGACCCAAGAAGACTGGGACCCATTAAGACTGGGACCCAAGAAGACTGGGACCCATTAAGACTGGGACCCAAGAAGACTGGGACCCATGAAGACTAGGGACCCATGAAGACTGGGACCCATGAAGACTAGGGACCCATGAAGACTGGGACCCATGAAGACTAGGGACCATTAAGGCTGGGGCCCATTAAGACTGGGGCATGTTAAACTGGGGTTCATTAAGACTAGGACCCATAAAGACTGGGGTCCATTAGGACTTGGGCCTATTAACACCAGAACCCAATAGGTCTGGGCCACAGCTCTAACGGATAGATGCCGTTAGGTGGAAGTCCAGTAGCCTAATGAGCCCTATGAGGACTGCTGGGGAGGGGGGTGGGACATTGTACCACTCCCCCCCCAAGCGACTACGTCAACGTGGCTCATTAACAGAAATCAGTCAAATAATAATACTAAAAACAACATGAACAATAATAATAACACTAATCATAATAATAATAATAGAAAAACAACAATAAAGCAAAAACAACAAAAACAATAATAACAACACTAATACAAATAATAAAAATAACAACAATAATAATTATAATAATAATAATATAAAAAATAACAATAACAATAAAGCAAAAACAACGAAAAAAAATATCAATAATATAAATTTATGCAGGGTTACAAATCATGTACACTACACACACACACATCACTAAGTCTCGGTGCAGCTCGTCAACGCACAGCTGACACATGTTTGGGGGAGCAGCTGACAAACACACACACATATGTACGTACCCAAAACACGTGACTGTCTACCTGGCCACGATTACAAGGTGTTTCAACTTAACCTTTCTGCACCCATACCTTCATTACGATCTCTCTCTCTCTCTCTCTCTCTCTCTCTCTCTCTCTCTCTCTCTTTCAGAATTTATATCAAGGCATAAAGCATACGAAACGAGAGAGAGAGAGAGAGAGAGTGTGTTTGTGTGTGTGTGTTTAACAAGGGTGGAACTAACCCCTCCTATAGTGCCAACAGTCTCACTTGCCATATGATAACTTTCACCAATACCTTCCCAGAGCTTATCCATACATACATACATACACACATACATACATTAATTCATACACACATACATACATTAATTCATACATACATACATAGATACATAAGGACTAATATCTCAACTACATGTAAGGTAAGAGGAGGAGGAGGATACAAGGGGGTAAAGAGGGAGTAAAGACAGGGAGAGTAGGGCGAATATGGAGGCCGCTTCCTTGACCTACTTCCCCTCCCTCAATCCCCCCTCCTCCCTCTCTCCCTCCACCTTCAACACCAAGACGAAAGGCTAACATGATACACTCACACATACATACATAAACACACACGTGTATACAGATTACATACACATACACAAACACACTGATCACACATATGCATAAAAACATACACAGTCTATATACAGATCCGCACTCACACACGTACATACATACTGTACATACATACGAATAACTTTTTTCTTGTATCAGTTTTCACAGTCTATAACAAAGGACGAAATCAAACTACTATGCAGCAAAAAACGAATAAAACACACACACACACACACACACACACACACACACACACCACCGAGTTTTTTTAGTTTAACAAATTTATTGACAAAGCCTGGAGTACAGTTTGCCTATTCCGAGTAATTCAGTCAGGTCTTGACACTTCTCACTGCCACGCAGGACAGAAGTTCATACACAAAGATGTGAAGATGTGAATTACACGAAAGCGCTTGGGAACTTCGTGTTTTCTTCTTTCCTTGTGCTACTGACACCACATACGAGGCACGGGCAGTTTCCCAATGAGGTTCACGGCGCCATCAGCTCGATGAACAGGCTTTGTGTGAAATATAACAGAGTCTAGAACTGCTCTTAGTGTCCTTGTGGGCTAGCCGGTAAGCGTTCCCTAGTCCCACCCAGTAGGTCGAGGGTTCGATTCCTTGCTGGTGAGGTCGTTGATTATATATATATATATATATATATATATATATATATATATATATATATATATATATATATATATATATATATATATATATACAGGGTGTCCCAAGTTTCTATACAACGCCATTACAAGCATAACTCCAGCTGTGCTTGAACGTGTTCTTCAGCAGTGGAGGACACGCATTGAAGAGTGTTTTCAACAGAATGGTAGTCATGTAGAGCATATTATATAAATAAAAATGGATTTTCATATAAAATTTATTTTTCCTATGTATGGAAATTTATGGGACACCCTGTATATATATATATATATATATATATATATATATATATATATATATATATATATATATATATATATATATATATATATATATATATATATATATATATATATGCATACACATGCATACATATACAGTATATACATAGATCAGATTCATGTGGATAATGTCACTGTTCACTGCCATGCAGGACAGAGGTTCGTACACAAAGGCTGTGTCCTCCCTTTGTGTCAAGTTTACAGTAGACCAAGGTATCACACACAGGGCTTTAGTACGTACACCACATTGACACACGCGCACACACACATTTTCTCTCTCAACCATATCCGCTCCACCCCCTTCAGCCATACCCCCCACACACACACATACACTGCCCAGGAGTCGTGGAAGCGGTCATGACATAAGACCAGGAGGACCGCCACAGTCTTCATAAAGAATTATTGGAACATTGTTTAAGACAAAGACAACCTTATCTTCCAGGGGCAAATACGATTAAGAAATACTAAAAAAAAGGTAATTTTAGTATTATCATAGTTTATTATTATTATTAGCAACTTTATATTTAATTATATTGTATATTTTATTGCTTTATTTATTCATTATCACTGGTATAGAGAAGCAGACAGACAGACAGACAGACAGACACACCAGACATTTCCTACAAGGGGTAGTGTTGGCCACGCCTTCCACCCCCTTCCCCCCTCATGACGTCAACAGGTCCTACAAGTACCTCCACCCATAACAGGTTTCTGTCATGAGAGGGGGCGGGGGGGCATGGGCGTAGGTATCGTGTGGGTATGTGGGCGTCGATATGGTATGGGCATGTGGGCGTCGATATCGTGTGGGCGATGGCATGGTGTGGGTATCGTGTAAATATGTGGGCGTCGATGTAGTGTGGATATGTGGGTGTCGGTATCATGTGGTAATGTGGGCGTAGAAGACATAGGGGGGGGAATCAGTAACGTGTTGGCGTGGGGGGGGCGGCGGCGTGTGGGCGTGGGCGGTACCTTCGATCAATCTTAAAAGCCCGGTTTCTCCACCCTAATATATTAGACAACGCATTACAACTCCCGGGTGCTCCAGAACCCCGCCCACCTACCTTGAAAACTGTTGAAGTATGTATGTATGTATGTACAGTATGTTTGTATATATGTGACAAGAAAATCGCCCAGAACACTACAAAATATTACCTAAATTAACTAAATCTACAAACACGACACATAATCCCCACTTTCCTCGCCTCCACAACTTAACTCGAATGCTACTTACAATTATGACCGATCAGGACACAGGGCCAAGAGCCAATCAGGGCACAGGGCCAAGAACCAATCACGACACAGATGACAAGATACATACCTGAAAAAAAAAAGAGACGATTAGGATACGAATTAATAAATATATCAGTCCATAATAATAATAATAATAATAATAAACCTTATATTCTTTAACATCAATAATAACCCGTAATACAAGTATACTTATAAATAAATCACCCAGTCATAGTTAACAAATCATGCTCGGTATCACACTCGTCCAAAACAACCACACAATAACAACCTAAATTAACAACTACAACTCCAAAACAACGACAAAAAACAACCATTTACAGCTCATTAAAACAAAGACAGTTAAGTAAACCGTATATATCTTGGCTCGTGTTTACATTGACAGTAATAAACAAGAGTGGACGAGTGACATTTAAGAAACAAGAGAAGATCGTAAAATTGGCCACAAACTATAGAGTTAAGTTTTACAGCAGGGTACTATGGCGGCCACACCCGGCTGATGATGATGATGAAAACACACACACACACACACACACACACACACACACACACACACACAGAGTAGAAAAACCCAATCTAACTTTCCGGGATGGCTTCAGGTCTTGTTTTGGTTAGGGCAGGACGAGTTATGTTAAATTAGGTTATCTCAAGAATGATCTGATTAAGTTAGGTTAAATTTGGTTAGGTCGGGTCTAGTTAAGGTAAGGTCAGCCAGGTTGGACAGCTCAGGGAGGACGGACCCTGTTAAAAAAAAAAAAAAATCCATGTAACCCACACAAAGCACCAAGACACAGGACAGTTCCGGGTCATGATGCTCCCCTTAAACCTCCAAGGCATCGTCCACCCACCAGCTCAAAGGAACACAGGACGTTAGGTACGGAGAGCATCCATACAAATACTACCGCAGTCTGGAAACAACAGCAGCGGTACTCAAGCCTCGGTACTACAGCCAAGGATAAAATAAATAAATATATACAAAATTACCTGAAGATTAGCCACAGCTTATTTCACCTTCAGATTAACCATTACCCCATAAACACACTTCTCAACTCCACCCATTCCCAACCCCCATCCTCCACCAACCCCCCATTCTCCCCACCCTAGAGAGATACAACAACTATCCCCATTTCTCACCCATTCCTACCCATCATCCCCCCCAAATACTCTAACCAAACACGAATTGAACTAACCCGAGACATGTTCAAGACAAGTCCCCTCACGTACAGACCTCGACCATCACACAAGTTAGGTCACAGAGACAATGTCAGTACGAGCACTCCGCCCCACAATAACGCGTTTACAGAACCTACGCCCAGACAAACGTTCTCCCACCTACTGCTTCTAATGCCATTCTTTATACATCGTGTACTGTAAATGTAAACAGATTTAAAAAAAATATATATGCAATGCAGATTATGGTAGTGAAGAAGGAAGAGAGGATTCAATTTTTGCCTCAGTGAAGAGTTTATTGTGCACTCCAAGTTTCTCCTGTAAACAATGGAACAAAATGCTACACACAGTAAGACACACACTCGCAGGGATACAAAAATCAGGGGAGAGCAATGTATTATAACGATATAAGGAAGACCCTCCTTACCCTTAACCCTCCCTCCCTAGCCCATCCACCACCCACAGTGTCAACAAACTCACGCTGAGGAAGGGGGGGAGGCTATCATTATCACACACACACACTTGTACTTCGCCTTCTACACACACACACACACACACACACACTTACTTTACGCGTACAATGAACTTCTTAATCTTATTAATCATACCATTCTCTCTCTCTCTCTCTCTCTCTCTCTCTCTCTCTCTCTCTCTCCACACACACAATTATCTAATTATTGTCATTTTTTCTGCAAATTTAACTTCTTCACTCTGCTTTGTACATTGTTATCTGTAACACAATTGTTAAATAATTCTCTATCTTTTATTATTATTATTATTATTATTAGTAGTAGTAGTAGTAGTCGTCGTCGTAATAGTAACACTATTATTATCATTATCCATATTACTACCATCCTCATTATTTTTGGGATGATCATCATCATCATTTTTAATCATTCTATCATCACACTGCGTCACATCAAAGAGCATCCAGGTAAATACAATGGGATTTAATACTTTTTTAATACCACCGCGAGGTCTATTGGACGAGCCATGTAATTACACAATGGGATTAAGTCGTAATTTAAATGTATTATTACCAAGGAGTTCACATATGTAATGTAATTAGTGTGATTTGTGGAAGGCTCGACACATTGCGTTTATTTATTTATATCATATTCTGTCTGTCTGTCTCTCTCTCACACAGTTATATTTCTGGTTCTCTCTCTGTGTTACATTTCTCGTTGTCTGTGTCTCATTTACTCTCTCTCTTGATCTCTAACATTTCTATTTCTATGGTTCTCTCACACAATTATATTCTCTTGCTGTCGTCACATTTACCTCTCTGTCTCTTGTCTCTCTCTCTCCAATGAATTTCACGGGTGTCATGTCAGACCGGGATCATCTCGTTGCTCTACACTGGAGAACCTGACGCCTTGCCACAACTTTACCCCTCACTGTCACTCACACACAACGGAGAGACATGATACGTGTTATCTCTCCCCCCCCCCCTCAACTGTGCTACGTGAGACACCCTTATGAGATACGACCATGTTTCTCTTTGAGATTACAACACAGGACATCAACACACTGCTGCTGCCTCCCTAATGGTGATTCGAACCCAGGGCGTGTGGATTGTGAGGTTGTTGTCAAAACCATCCAGCCAGAGTGACAACAGATTCCTAGGACAACTGTCTGTTAAATACTACATTGTTGATATTTGTAATAGGGTCTTTAACTAATCTCGAAACACCTGATGATTAGTCCTTCCTAGCTTATTTCACCAGATGCTTAAAACACCTTAAGTTTACCTGGGGAGGTTTGGGAGATTAGATTAGGTTAGGTTAGATTAAATTACGTCGAGTTAAAAGAGATTACATTGGATTTCGTTTGCGTTTCTGTTGGATTGGATTAGGTTAGGTTAGGTTAGCTTTAAGGTAAGTTAATCGTCAGGTGAAATAAGCTGCAGTAGCTAATCTTCTACCCATCCCTAATCTTTTATAAATACAAAGTTGTAAATATTTCTCACGGGGTCTTTAACTCGCTCTCTAAAACACCATAGGCAACTCGTCTACCCTAGTGCCCTTATCATCCCTGAAATGGCACCCTGTCACGTGGTCACTGCACGAGGTCATGTGATTAGAACGGTCAGTGCCATTGTGCCAGTATCTATGTATGTCGACAGGATAACTTGACAACACACACACACACACACACACACACACACACATCTGCTGCGTTTAAGGATGGTGGGTTGGTACCACACTGGAGTGCAGTGTGTATAATGCTCGCGTCTCTTATCGGCCCATCACCATAACTGTACCTAGCTTGTTTGTGTACCTCACTAACACACCTCACCCACTACCTCTTCCTCCTCCACACTCTTACATTCTTCCCTCCTACCTAAACCTTCCTCCTCCCTCTCTCTATAACACTTCTCCCTTCCTCCACGCTCTCTCTCTTCCACTCTTCCTCTTCTCACGCCTTCTTCCTCTCTGCCTCATTCTTACATTCACCCCTTCTTCCGCCCACTCCCTCCTCTCCCACTCTTACACTACGCATAAACAAATTAAGTCTGTTTTGTACCTCTTACCCTGCGTCTGTCTGTTTGTCTATTCTACGCCTGGTGAACGCATCAGTGTTGATCTCTTGCGCGTGTGTTTGTTTCAAGCTCGAGAAGAAATCAATGTTTCATCCCGTGTTTTTGTTTCTATGTTCGTGAAGACATCAGTGTTCATTCATTGCCCATGTGTCTGTTTGTACCATGACCGTGAATAATTTAATGTTTGCCCCCTGACTGTGTGTGTGTGTGTGTGTGTGTGCTCCTCCCGTCAGCCAGCGCTTCCTTGTTCAAGTTCTCAGGAACTTGAACTGTCAATTAACTGTGTCTCCCTCTTATCCACTTCCTGTTTTTTCCCACCTCCCCCCTTCCTTCCTCAACCCCTCCACCTCTACTCTATTTTCTTCCAATCTTCTTCGTTTTCTCCACTTCTTCATCTACCCCTCTACCTCCTCCATCCACCCTTCTCATCTCTCCAGCCTCACTCACCCTGTGCACTCCCTAACCACTTCCAACCCTCCCCCTCCCCTCCAGGCTAACTAATGGGCCAACCCCGCCCCACCCCTTGCCTCTCCCCTTCCTTTCCCGTCCCTCCCCCATGCCCCCGGCTCCCTTGCAGCCATTCATCCACTCTCACTAGCGAGTACGAGGGTTCAGTGACCGCCACTACCGCTTCTCTAGTGTTCACTCTGCTGTCTCCTCTCTCTCTCTCTCTCTCCCATATTCTCTATATTTTATTTATCGAACACAGTAACTAATATTAATACTGCCCTTAGTACTACGGCCACTACTTCTATTAATACTGCTTTTACTACTACGTCTACTATTGCTGCTGCTACTACTGCAGCTGTTACTACTATGGTAATACAACAATACCAACAACCACTAAAACTGCTACTACTACTACTTATAATAATAATGTCTCCTTTTCCCGGTTTATTTAATTATTTTTCTATTCCTTTCTTTGTTTTATTCTCTCTTCAGGTTTTCTTTGGTGCTGTTCTTCTATTTCACCATCATAAGATCATCGTTATCAATTATTCCTTCCTATCCTCCCCTTTATCACAGTTCCCTTATCTACACATGCACTGCATTACCTCTTCATACAGTATTTGCAATCTTTAATGATATTTAATATTAAGGTAATAAAATGGTGGCCAAGGTATAGCTATTGGGGGAGGCTGGAGGTCAATTAACAAAAAACAGTAGTAGTAGTAGTAGTAATGATATTATTATTATTATCATGATTATTTTTATTATTATTATTATTATTATTATTATTATTACTATTATTATATCTGAATCCATCTATTATATACATACTATTTTTCCCTCTTGTGAAAGCCAGAACACTGGTATGATTGGACGAAATTTACTGAAACTGCACGGGGCAGGAAGGGGTGGGAAGACGGGGCGGGGCAAAGGGCAGGAAGGGGTGGAGTATAAGATGGGAGAACTGGGCGGAACGGGGAGAAAGACAGGAAGAGGAGGGGGGCAAAGGGCAGTGCAAGCTTGGAGGACGGGGTAAAGGGCAGGGAGAGACAGGGCATGGCAAGGGGTGGGGCAGGTAGGTAGGGTGGACAGGCAGGTAATGGCGTGCTGGCCTACAAACACACATAGCTTACACCCCTGCCTCATCCTCCTCCTCACCCCCTCCTCCCCCCTTCTTCCTCGTAACATCTTCCTTTGTGTCTTATCATCCTTCAGTCTTCTCTCCTCCTTCTCATCTTCTTCCGGGTCTCAATTTTCCTTTCCTCCTCCTCCTTCGTCCTTTCTTCGTTCACCTTCCTCCTTCCTTCATCTTCCTCCTCCGTCTTTATTCATTAAATTTCTCCTCCCTATTTTTTTCATCATGTGTGTTTTATCATCCTCTCTTTCTCTTCCTCCTCCTTCTCCTCATTATTATCGTTATCGCCTTTCCCGTTAGTGCTTCGTTATCATCATTTATTTTTTCCCATTATCTTTATTCCTCTTCCACCTATCATTTCCCTCTCCTCTTCCATCTACCTTTTCTTAGTGCCTCCTCTTTCATTTGCCCTTTCCCTCTTCTTCCATCTGTGCTTTCTCTCTTCTTCTCTTGCACCTGTCCTCCCCCCCATCTTCCATCCACCCCTCCTCACGTCCTTCCTCTTCCACCTTTCCCACCCTGTCTCCCGGCTGGACGACCTTAAATAACTGCGGCAGTGAACGGTAGTCAGTGAGGAGGCCTGGTGTTGGGTGTCCCTGACCAACAGGTTCCCCACTGAAACACACACACACACACACACACTTATTTCCTACTTTAATGCCTTCCTTCCTTCCTTTAGCTTACTTCTTTATCCTTCCTTCCTTCCTCATCCATATTTTTTCCCACAAGAACCGTAATGTACTTCCTTCTTCCTCCCCCCTCCTTCCACCTCACTTCCTATTACAACTACTGTAATATCCTCTTTCCTTTCTTTCTTTGTATCATTCTTCCTTCCTTCCTTCCTTCCTCCCCCTCTTCCTGCATCCGTTTCTTTCTGTTGTTGTTCTTCTTCCTCTTCTTCCCGAGTGTTCCTCCCCAACCTGATACATATCCTGACCCCTCCTCCCTCACCCCCTGCATGCCCTCCCCTCTTCCCTCACCCCCTGCATATCCTTACCCCTCCTCCCGCACCCCATGCATGTTCCTCTCGCATGTCCTCCCTCTCAACGTGTGCGTGGTGACCCTGAGAACCAAGGTGGGTTTGTCCAGTTAGCAAACGGCCTCCACCACCACCACCACTATTACCACACCCCACCTCCCTAGCACTAACACTACCACACCCACCTAGCACTACCACTACCACACCCAACCTACCTAGCACTACCACACCCCACCTACCTAGCACTAACACTACCACACCCACCTAGCACTGCAACTACCACACCCACCTAGCATTACCACACCCCAACTACCTAACACTTCCACTACCACACCACCTACCACCACCACCACACCCACCTAGCACTGCAACTACCACAGACCACCTACCAATACAACCACCACACCCTACCACACCATTCCCAATGACCCTAAGAAATATGTAATTACTCCCAAGTCCAAATACGACGTAACAGGTAGTAGGTAGTAGGCAGCTACCAAACAGGGAGGTACTACCGCCCGGGAAGATATTGGAAGCATAATGTGTTGTCTAATGGTAGACCCTGCTGCCATATGGCATCACAAAAATTGTGACCAAGTCCCAGGTTGCTGATCTGGCTTTCTGCCTCATTTACACACAATTGCAGGGTCTCAATTGTTTCTCTTACTTTGACAACACAACATACATACTGTATATTGTTTCTCACTCTTGGTCTCTTTTTTGTCTTTATTATTATTATTATTATTGTGGGCTAATCCCAGAAAAATAACATTCAGTCCCCAACTGCAACACTTTCCTCCTGTGCTACACGTTACTCTCGGTTTTACGAAATGCTTGCCCATCCCCGATTCCAGCAGGGTAGGACATTTCCTTCGATTTTTTTCCCTTTATCTGAAGTTAATCATAGCACTAGGAAATGGGTGGGGTTCCCCGTATCCGTCTGTGACATTGGAGGTGATTCCCTCTCGTGAACTGCTTGTGACGTCATGAACGTAAGCTGACCAGTAAGACACTTCCGTTGGTTAACCTCGTGACGTCACTCATAACCTGACTAATCAGACGCTTCCTTTGGTTAGCCTCGTGATGTCACAATCTTAATCTGACTAATCAGACGCTTCCTTTGGTTAGCCTCGTGACGTCCCACTCATAATCTGACTAACCAGACGCTTCCTTTGGTTAGCCTCGTGACGTCACACATAATGCCTAATCAGACGTTTCATTTGATTAGCATCGTGACGTCACGCCCATAAACAATGACATAGGTCTTGATTTACTCTATTACGTAATGTTTTTCGTGGTTCTGGGAATTTGTGTGAGAAATCCCGTGTCCACTGGTGAGAGGCATTATTTTCCCGCGACTCCCCGCTTAACGAGTCCCTCCGCGTAACTCCGGGAAAATTGTAAAGATCCCCGTTAAGCAAGCACGCTGACGTCACACTCTTAATCTGATTTATATTGCAGCGTTTAACAAGAATCTTGATATCACAGTCATAATCTGACCAACAGCATGCTTCGTTTCGTCGTTACACCAATAATTGGACCAATAAGACGCCATTTCAATCAGAGCTGTGACGTCACACCCGTAATTTATCCAGAAAGAGGCACTCTCAGATAAGAACTGTGACATCACGCGTATATTTTGACCACTAAAACACTTCAATGATTCCCTAAAGCCATAATTGAAAACAAAAATCCTTCACGAGCGAAAAACGGCAAACAGTTTGATCAAAGGTGTGTGTGTGTGTGTGTGTGTGTGTGTGTGTGTGTGTGTTTGTTTGAAAATTCAGGATCCATATTCAAATAAGTTCATACGCTGTACAGAATATTTTCCCGTAACTGATGATGTAAAGATACACCCAACAGGTCGCTCAAAACTAAAGCGAGCAATAGTGTCCAAATATAACTTTAAAAAAAATTACACTAAGAATTTACCCTGACGAGATAAAGTTAACGTCTGGTAATGTGGACCAATTTTGAAGATGAAATTGAGATCTACAGCAGTTAACCCCAATTTCACCATCAGAATAGGAACATAATAAGAATGGGGGCCTGGGCCTCATGGGATCTGGGGCAGAATAAGATTGGGGCCCATTAGATCTGGACCTTAATAAGACTGAGGCCCACCTGAACTTCAACCGAATATAATAGGGTCGACGTGTAAGGGTTGTAGAGTGACACTGGTATACCCCCCCCCCTTCTATCCCCTCACCCACAAATGTAAATAAACACCATATGATCGGAGGCGCCGTCAACCCGTGTGTGGGTGTTGGTCCACTAACACATGTGGCTGACGTTATCACCCTCATCTTTCCCTCACCTCACCTGCTGGTTCATGGTGACAAGGACCAGTCAGTCAGTCAGTCAGTCAGTACCTGGGATACAAGCCATGGCAGCCACTCAGTAAAGGACAAGGACTAGAGCTGTCTAATCTCAAGCACCAAATCTGTACTAAAGCAATACACTAATCCTGCCCCCCCCTCTCTCTCTCTCTCTCTCTCTCTCTCTCTCTCTCTGTATATAGCAGTGTGTGAATCTGTCATCGTAATATTACTTCATCTTACGTTTAAATCATCTCAGTGACTCGCACACAAACGAATGCTCAATGATGTGCAAGAGTGGCCGTACGTGTGTTTGTGCATTATGAAGGCAAGCACACACACACACACACACACACACAGTCCAAATACCAACAAGCTCCTCATTATGTAAACACTGATGCATCTTGTGACAGTCAGACCCCCTGACACCCAACTTACTGCGAAGACGTGTGACGTGTATAACTAAAGCCCAGGTGAACCACCATTTGGCAACGATGATTTATACAGGTTGCCACTTTCTCTTTTTTGTGGGTCTGCTGTCATCAAGGCGTTCACTCCAGCCCTCCCTCCTTCCCTCCTTCTACCCCTCCCTCCCTCCAAGGCCCATTCGCTCCAAGGGTTAAGTCTCACAACCCCGTATGATTATTATTTTTTTAAGGCGTGTGTTTGCCAGTTACGAATAACAGAACTTGTCTTAGTTACTGTACAGTTTCCGTGTAATAATGACGCCACTAGAGAAGCGTCTTTGTGTAGCAACCAAAAAAAGGGGGGGGGGGCAATTAAAATACGTTCTCAGTGTTCAACTTCATTTATACACACACACACACACACCTAATTTCTGGGAAAATTTAACGTATAGGATTTTAAGAATCCACCTCTGTGTGTGTGTGTGTGTGTGTGTGTGTGTGTGTGTGTGTGTGTGTGTGTGTGTGTGTGTGTTTCTGGGGACCTGAAAATGTTTTGGGATGGTGGTCGGTGGTGGCCAATCCAAAGACCTGAGAATGACACCTTGATAGATTCCCTAATTGGTTGATTAAGTGAATACCTGGGTCATAGCTTCTTACTGTATAACAACTTTGACATATTCAGTAGAAACGAGACTCTCAGATGGTATTTATTGGCTGTATAGAGGTGGATTGAGTAGATGTAAGTAGATCTATACCATCTACTTTTCATCTCTATACCACCTTTTCCACATCTACTTTACTATTCTACTATCTACTTTCCTCCACCATCGTCTACTTTCCCCCCACCAACAAATCTTCTTCCTCCTCCCCCTCTCCACATTACCACCTACTTTCCCCCCACCTCCCCCTGCTACACCTACTTTATTATTCAACCACCTACTTTCCTCCACCATCGCCTACTTTCCCCCACCACCAACTCTTCTTCCTCCTCCCCACCCTCCACCACCACCACCACATTCTCACGCCAACATTCACTACTTGCCCTTCTTGCTACATCAACCCTAACATTCACAATCCCAACCACTTTAATATATACCTAAATATTACCGTAACATATATACAGGACCTGAATATTACCGTAACATATATACAGGACCTAAATATTACCGTAACATATATACAGGACCTAAATACTACCGTAACATATATACAGGACCTAAATATTACCGTAACATATATACAGGACCTAAATATTACCGTAACATATATACAGGACCTAAATATTACCGTAACATATATACAGGACCTAAATATTACCGTAACATATATACAGGACCTAAATATTACCGTAACACCATTTAAAACTGACAATTTAACTATACTTCTAATCAGTTAATTCAAATGATACAAATCTAATTATATATACGTGAATTGGTCAAAAAGTCCTAATTTAATAGGTCTATATTAATTTTTTTTTTAATTCTCAAACTATATTAACACCTGTACCACACCTGTATTGTTCAAGTTGATTAATAAACCTTGTCTAAGTATACTGTATACCTGCATTGCTTATATACATGGCGATTTTACTGAATAAATAAATTAATTAATAATGTCTGTCGATCTGTCTGCCTATTTAAATTAAAAACAAAAGGTGTGTAAAGGCGACAGGTATCCTTCCTTCTTCAGCAGTGATTAATTACACAGCAACAGGTGAGGAGGTTAGGGTGATTATTCAGGTGAACTAAACTTGAGAACTACCTGAGGGAGAGAGGTTAGGTTAGGTTATCATAGGGGTGATTAATCTTCAGGTGATCTTAAAATTCACCCCCCACGATCTATACACGCCACTTGCACCGCGTCTCCTGAAATTCCCTCGATAATGGTCGGCTGTGTCGATTCTACGGGACTAAATGATTACAGACAGGCAAGGTTTTGATTACTGACAACCAGACAGACAGACAGACAGACACAAACCAATTTCTACGGTATATCCCACAACTCGATTCCATAACATCTATTTAAAAACTTATGGCATTTGATTGATTTAAAATACTTATAATGTATGTCAAAATCCAATAATTACTACATTACTTAAATCCACCAATAACACCACTTAAATCCACCAATAACACCACTTAAACCCACCAATAACACCACTTAAATCCACCAATAACACCACTTAAATCCACCAATAACACCACTTAAATCCACCAATAACACCACTTAAATCCACCAATAACAATACTTAAATCCACCAATAACACCACTTAAACCCACCAATAACACCACTTAAACCCACCAATAACACCACTTAAATCCACCAATAACACCACTTAAATCCACCAATAACACCACTTAAATCCACCAACAATAACACCAATTAAACCCACCAATAACACCACTTAAACCCACCAATAACACCACTTAAATCCACCAATAACAACGTACTTAAATCCACCAATAACACCACTTAAATCCACCAATAACACTACTTTAAATCCACCAATAACAATTCACTTAAATCCACCAATACCACCACTTAAATCCACAATAACACCACTTAAATCCACCAATAACACCATACTTAAAAACACCAATAACACCACTTAAATCCACCAATAACACCACTTAAATCCACCAATAACACCACTTAAATCCACCAATAACAATACTTAAATCCACCAATAACACCACTTAAACCCACCAATAACACCACTTAAACCCACCAATAACACCACTTAAATCCACCAATAACACCACTTAAATCCACCAATAACACCACTTAAATCCACCAATAACACCACTTAAATCCACCAACGCCTATGTTATCATCACTCGAGTTACACAAAGAGAATTCAAAGTAAACGAGTCTTATATTTTTTCAATGGCTTCCTCGCTGGAGTATTTCGGCTGAGAGGGTTAAACTTTTCACCCTGGTATTCCGGGTACGTTGGTTCGACTCCACCCACCGAGAGAGAGAGAGAGAGAGAGAATAGAGAAAGAAAAGAGAGAGAATGGAGGAAGAAAAGAGAGATAGAGAGAGAGAGAATAGAGAAAGAGAGAATAGAGGAAGAAGAGAGAATAGAGGAAGAAGAGAGAGAGAGAGAGAGAGAGAGAGAGAGAGAGAGAGAGAGAGAGAGAGAGAGAGAGAGAGGTATTTTGGTGTGTGGAGATCTGAGGACCTTCAGTTACTCTCCCTGTGTGTTGTACAAGTGTCACTGAACCCGACTGCTGTGCAGCCGCCTCCCCTCCCCCTCCTCCTCCTCCTCCTCCTCCTCCTCCTTCTTCTTCCTCCTCTTCCTTATCCTTATTTTTTCACGTCATCACCACCTCTTTCTCCTCCTTCTCCTTCTTCTTCTTCTTCTTCCTCCTCTCCTCTTACTCCTTCATAATTTATCAACAATTAATCGTTGTGGTCTGTTGAGCCTCTCCCTGCACACACACACACACACACTAATACCAGCACTTTAATCCAAATACTGAGACTATTAAAGACTCCCAAACCATTCAACAAGTCTTATGATACTTTACCCATAATGCCCAACAACTAAGTCTATCGAGTATAATTAAATGCGTATTAGTGTTGCGTGTATGAAAAAAAACATAAACTGGTTACCGGTATTATAAAAAAAATGATTTAATTAATTGGCATTCAAAGGTAAGTGAAATAGGTCAGATATAATAATTCTCGTGATGTGATGTTTTCGGCTTTTGGTAATTGAGAGAGATAGACTGTCTCTTTTTTTGTGTATCTTCAAGTAGTATCTCTCAAGCTTCTCCCGGTATTATCTCCTCAAGCGTCTTCCAGTAGCATATCTCACCTATCTCCCAGCCGCCATCTCCCGGGTAAGTATATATTAGTATCTCATTTATCTCCCCGGTCTCATTTCTCAAACGTTTCCTGGGTGTTATCTCTCAGTATCTCGCCGCACTTACGGGAGCTCCGGGTAGCAGAAAAGGAAAGTTTAGGGGAGGGGAGAGGGAGATAGGAGGGGGGGAGAGGGAGGTAGGAGGGGGGGAGAGGGAGGTAGGAGGGGGAGAGAGGGGAGCTGTACCACAAACACACATCTTCACTGCCGACATCTACGTAGGCTCTCTCTCTCTACACACACACACACACACACACACAGTTCACACGCCTATACACACCTACCCTCCACGCAGTACACACACACACACACACCTTCCAGAGCAGTACACGCCGGCACACGCCCACATGCACGCACGACAAGGCCACAACGCGTGTTCCCCCGACACTAAAGAAACGGAAAACGTACATTGACCCCTTCCAGCGGCGTCCTGTGTGTGTGTGTGTGTGTGTGTGTGTGGATCAGGTTTACACAACACATGGGGGGGAGGAGAGGAGGGAATACCAGCAGTTACCTATATAGTGATGATGGAGTCTCCTATAGGGTGTAATAGGGAGTAATAGGGAATGACAAGGGGTAATAGGTTGTAGGCAGGAGGTAACTATGGCCCTCATACCCTTCAATAGACCAACACACATACCCCTATCTCCCATCCTACCCTACGGTGCCCAAGCTGTGTTTATCCCTGCTCTATATAACTATTTCTCCCCCTTCTATATGTATATCTCCATCTTATATACCCTCCCCCATCTCTCTCTCTCTCACTTAAGGACCTCTCAATGAAAAGGGAAATTGAATGAGAGGAAAAGGAGGAGGAGGAGGAGGCTGAGGTAACAAAATTCCACCACCGCTTTCTATAGGCCTACTACGTCACAATACTCTAATGAGACCAGCCTAGGCCTAACGCAACAGTGCTTAGCGAGCGGGATGGCCAGCTGTACGCGCCCGCCACGCTCCCGATAGCAATGGGGCATAGGGTAGTCATATGGTGGGGGGAGGGGGGAGGGGAATGCAGGTCAAATGGGCCCCAGTCCAAATAGCAATGATCCAATTTGAATTAACCTAACCAATTGAGAGTCTATTGGGCCTTTTCCCAGTCCTAATAGGCCCCGATTTGAACTAACTTACTGTAGCTAGTTGAGGGTCTATTGGGGTCTAGAGCCTATCTTAATTTTATCACATATTGACCAACGTAAAGAGAAGACACTCGACTGATCAAGACACAGACACACACACACACACACACACACATTAAACTCAGGGTCCCCAAGACGTCCCTCAAGCGTCCCGTAAACAGCCCACAGACGTCCCCCAAGTGCATTATGGGAACACTGTCAGGAGCCTCATGGAGCTTGGCATATGACGCTGATGGATGACACGCCAGCCCCCCTCAGCCACTCCTTGTAACGTGTGTGTGTGTGTGTGTGTGTGTGTGTAAGTGTGTGTGTAAGTGTGTGTGTGTGTGTGTGTGTGTTAATTCCCTTTGGTTGGGCATAAAGTGTAGCTTATATGTATCCACCATACAAATACAACAAACCAAGATACAATAATAACAATGACAGTAATAGTTGTAGTTGTTGTTGTTATGATAGTAGTAGTAGTAGTTATAGTATCAAGACTACCATCACCAATACCAGAATCACCATCGCTCTAACCGCCAATATCACCTTCACTGCCACAATTACTACCACAACCGCCATCACCACCACTAAAAGCACCCGCAGCAGCACTGGAATGGTACTTCAACAATCACCATACACATGCATATGAATACTGTACATGCAAATATTATAGGCCAACATTGCTATACCTGCCATTACAATCACCCACCTCCTCCCATCCCCCACCCCAGTCTCCCTTACCTGACCAAACCTCCTCACCTGCCATAACCCCCCTCCCATCACCTGCAACAACCCCTCCCCCGTCTCCCTTACCTGCCACCACCTACCACACCTGCAACACACCCGCACCAGGTATTTCCACAGGTATTCACGTCACGTTTTGTTTTTCTTTCTTCTGTCATATGTTACAATAATGTCAGAATGTGTTGCAATGTGATGTCAGTTATTTTCACCTCGATTCTTTCCTATTTGTCTTAAAAACACCAAAAAATCACCCATTTTCAGTCTTTTTCCTCACTGGGCTGATCGCGGTGTTTAGAGACTTCTGTATGTCCCTCCCTCGCCTCTCCTGATCTCACTAGTGGATGTTTTTAGTACGTGAGGGATTTTTTTTCCGGGTTAACATCGCCAGTGAGTAATTAATTATTGTTTACCCTTTATTCATCTATTCTATTTAAAAAAAAATTCGGGGATAAGGGGATTAGGTTAGGTTCCTCTTATTCGAATTTTGGGGGGTCGTAATCCCCCCCCCCCACAACAACAAAAATATCATAGTGTGGCCCAAGGCAGACAACCCTCAAGTTATAATCAATAAAGGCGGAGGGGAGTGGGGGGAAGAATGGGGGGAGAGAAAGGGGAGGAAGAGGGGAGGGAGAGAGCGAGAAAAATGTGGGACGGGAGGGTGAGAGGGAGGAGAGAAAATGTAGGACGGAAAGGTGAGAGGGAGGCAGAAAGGTAAAAAGAGGAGAGAGAGAGAGAGAGAGAGAGAGAGAGAGAGAGAGAGAGAGAGAGAGAGAGAGAGAGAGAGAGAGAGAGAGAGAGAGACCAGACAGACAGAACGAAAGGAAGGAATCCACCCCACTATTACAACTCAGGACCTACTTTCATCTAGACACATACATCAACGCCACCCCGGAAATCCTGCACAGCACCTCCACCTCTGCTCCACATCTTCCACCTCCTACGACTCCTTCCGCGTCCGTCCTCAACCCCTCGCTTCTGGTTCCTCATTACTATTCAGCTCGTCACCACTATACAGTTCCCGAATGTTGCTTTTTTTCCTCCTCTGTGTATGGGGGCCCTACCTTATGGGGGCCCTACCTTATGGGGGCCCTACCTTATGGGGGACACTATGCAGGAACACGACACAGGGGCCCAACAATTGACGCCATCCCAAAAATACTGGAGCCCGTGTGTGTGTGTGTGTGTTGACGTGTGCACAAGAGACGTTAATTGTGTGTTGATGCGTGCACAGATTTAATGGGCTGCTTACGTGTGCACAGGCAACGTTGATAGTGTGTCTAATGAGTGAATGAGGCGTTGAAAGGGTGCCTATTGTGTAAATAAGGCGCTGGTGGGGTGTCTATTGTGTTAATGAGGCGCTAACAAGGTGTCTATTGAGGAAATGAGACGTTAACAAGGTGTCTATTGAGGAAATGAGACGTTAACAAGGTGTCTATTGAGGAAATGAGACGTTAACAAGGTGTCTATTGAGGAAATGAGACGTTAACAAGGTGTCTATTGTGTTAATGAGACGTTAATAAGGTGTCTATTGAGGAAATGAGACGTTAACAAGGTGTCTATTGAGGAAATGAGACGTTAACAAGTTGTCTATTGAGGAAATGAGACGTTAACAAGGTGTCTATTGAGGAAATGAGACGTTAACAAGGTGTCTATTGAGGAAATGAGACGTTAACAAGGTATCTATTGAGGAAATGAGACGTTAACAAGGTGTCTATTGAGGAAATGAGACGTTAACAAGGTGTCTATTGAGGAAATGAGACGTTAATTGTATGTCTATTAAGTAAAAACCACTAAGGGTCGTTAACTGTGAACCTTTGAGACGAATCCCTATAGTATAATACAGTACACAAGGCTTTAAAGGTCATCGTAAAGGATTCACAAACATGACTAATAATTTCTAAGTCCACAAACAGTGTTGACACCTTCAGCACAAACATTGGTTCCAAATTATAAGGTATTGTCGTATCAGGTGTGAGACTCTGAAGTGAACCCCTTTATATTAAGTAAATTCTTCCTGGATTCTACTTGGTTTTTATGTCACTTCCGTATGTCCGAAAGAAACAAAATCTGAGTCTTTCCTACAACGGTTTGGCCAATTGACTTGAAGCTTAGCTGAAGAGGCGGTCTGATTATGGTAATTTAACCGCATCTTACGGAGAGGGGAGAAGGGGGGGGGGAGTCATGATCAGTGAATAATCTTCCTCAATCTCCACCACCGACACTGTCCACCTCCACTACTGCTATCATTTACATTGCATCATCTCTTCCTCCCTCACCATATTGGCCATTCATTATTGCTTTAACTCCATGTTCATTGCATTACCCAACATATCAAGGACCAGTTTAATATTGCCCCCAGTCAATGTACTTTACCTTGGCCAACACATCAAGAACCAGTCTAATATTGCCCCCAGTCAAAGAGCACTGTCTTAGCCAACACCTATAGTATAAAGATCCAGTCTATCACCGCCCCCAGCCAGCCAGCGAACACGTAAGGAGAAACAGGTAACTAGACCAAAAACAATAAAGACAGAAACTGACAAATCACGCCTAATGATCCAGCGTAAGAAAAAAAAAACGGCACAGGAGAAACAGAGAAACTTCCAGCCACAAGCCAACACCAACAATTTGCGAGGCAATAAACTGAAATAATGAAGAATAACCTCTTAAAAACCATGACAAAAACGTTCCACGGCACAAAAACCATAATTGTGTTCCCAAAACTTAAAGAATATGTGCACTGTATATGCACCGCTTCGACTTTCATAATGTACACAGGGATTTGAATTTTATGTACTTTTATGTTATATAATCAGGTGGGAAAGGTGTTGAATTGTCTTATTAGTACATACGTAGGTGACAAAACAGAAGGTAAACAAACATTTAGCGCCAAAAACGTGAGGAAGGAGCAACACTTCCCCCACACACACACACACCGGCACTTGCCACGCAGGAGCTGTGTAGCAACGGGAGGAAAAGTGTGTTTGTGGGTCACTACTCAACTTTCCGTTTTCATCACGTCGAAACACGCTTTCATCGCACTCCGTTTTTAAACGCACTCACGTGGTTATTATCTCTCACTAATAACAACCTCAGCGCCGGATAATCAAATAAACAGAATAACAACCACAGTCCCCGAGTACCGTTACGGCAGGAATATTTGAAAGTGGACGACCGGTAGTAAGGCGCGAATGCATTGATCGGATATACGGGTAAATAGGACATTACCGCCGTTGCTTCTGCGGGTGCGAGAGTGAGATGGTCTTGTAATGGAGTCGCTTACAGAGCACAAAAATGCTTCCCTGACTCCTGAACTCACCCGCCAACATATACCCGTAGTGCGGCGAGGGATGTTAAGCGGAGTAAAAGTTAACTGGGCCAGTGCACAGTTATGGGTGCTATGGTAAAGATTTGAGGGTGAGAGAGGGAGAGGTTGGGGGGAGAGGTGCAGGTAGAAGGGGGGGTGAAGATGAGATGAGGGAAGGGTGCAGGTACAGAGAAGAAGTAAAGGGGGTGGCGCTAGCAGTCAGGAGGAGAGAGAGAGATACAAGGAGAGGAGGAAGGAGAGAGAGATGCAAGGAGAGGAGGAAGGAGAGAGAGATGCAAGGAGAAAAAGAGAGGTGCAGAGAGAGAGAGAGAGGTAACATGTAGACGAAGGAAAAGGAGATAAAGGTGCAAGCAGGGGGAGGAGGAGAGAGTTGCAAGTACTGTAAATAAAGAAAGGGACAGAGAGAGAGAGAGATGCAGGTAAAGGGAAGGAAGGAAGGGGATTCTGTTACTAAGGCCATCTGACACCTCTTCCATACATCAACTGAATGACCACCTTTTAAGACCCCATTTAGTTCAAGAATATACCATACATTCATACATACGAATATACATAGATAAAGATGTGTATACATTATAAAGATACATAGACATTGCATCTTTCAAGGATGGCGAGAGAACAAGAAACCGAAGAGACTTAAAATACACAAATAAAAGATCACCAACAACCAAGAAGAAATGAGAACAAGGGAAAAAAGATGAAACAGAAAGAAATTAGAAACCACAATACAAAAAATACAAAATACAAGAGACGGAAAAGAAACATAATATTTAACTAGTTACTGCAACACGTTTTCCCCGATTCCCAGCAGCCGTTGGCGGGGGGGAGGGGGGAAGGAATGATATCCCCCCACAAAATCATTAACTAATAAATAATTATAAAAAAAAACGACCAGGGCGTACTGGGCAAAGGTGCAAGTTTGAAATAAATTGGCTTGGAAATGAAGGAGAGACGATTAATTGTTTGTTAGAAGAAGAAGAAGATGCGTTCGTATTTCTCTCCTACCTCCTCCCCACCTCCATACACTCCCCATCCTACACACACTACTGTACTGTACACTGCACTTCCCGCAACACACACATGATTATACTCCCCACCCCCCTATCCCACCCCACACACATTAGCCTCCCCACCACCATAACCCTCCCTCCACATTAGTTTCCCACTAACCCAATATATTTTCAATTTCCCCACCCATCCCCACGCCAGAGAAAGCTGCAGTTAGGACCGGTTGTCGTCATCTCTAGATTACATTATCCGGACTCAATTCCTAGGAGGAGGGAGGAGGGATTACACCAGAGTAATTGTTGCCGTGACGGATGTGGCGTTGGAGGGGGAAGGAGAGAGGCGGGTAGTGACCCGGGAGAGAGAGAGAGAGAGAGAGAGAGAGGAGAGAGAGAGAGAGAGAGAGAGAGAGAGAGAGAGCATGTCTCTATGTCCCATGGGGGAGAAAGGAAGGGAGGTGTCCTTATGTCCCATGAGAGAGAGAGAGAGTGCAGAAACTTCTCTTCCTCAATCTTATCTCCCCTCCTCATTTCTCCATCCCTTATCAGCCAATTCCTCCAATAATTCTATCACTCCTTCCGTCGATTCTATCCCCTTCTATCTAGCTATCAATCTATCCCAATCCTCCTACATTTCTCTACCCCCTCTTCCTTCCTTCCATCCATCTATCCCATCTCCACTGTCCTCTCCATCTCTCTCCTCCTCCACCCCCCCCATGCCTTCATTATTTTATACATTCTAGTTCAAAATTACAATCTAGTTCAAATTCCAATTATACAACAACAATTATACCTCACCAATTATACCTCACCAATTATACCTCACCAATACTCTATCATTTATTATACACCATCAATTCTCAAACATCAATTACGCAACAACATTATTACAGCATAAAGTATACATCAATTGTCATAAGATCAAATATAAAATACAACACCTACATCAATTATTATAACAACAATGACGCATCACAACCAATAATCAACAACAAAACCACAAAATAAACAACAACAATAATTTAAAACAACTGACTCCATACGACACACACACACACACAAATAAGTTAATGTCAACAGGTTAATTACGAGTTCATTACCGAGCCCGTGTATAATTACGCTATTAATAGGTTACATCTGGAATTATTTATAACACTTACGCCAATTTAATTATATGTACGCGTTAAGACTCGAGTGTAATGACCCATCTCTTCCATAATACCGTACGGGTGTTGTGGGTTATATTAAAAATGTTTAACTTATGATGACGATGACGATGATGATGATGATGGTAAGGAATAGTATAAATAGATAGAATGGTAACGATAATAATAGTAATAACAATATACACACCCGATAGTAATAATGAATTTAAACAACAATAACAGCAATAATAATGATAATAATAAGGTAAATAATAATAATAATAATAATGATAATAATGTAAATAATAATAAAAATAATGATAATAATAATGTAAATAATAATAATGATAATAATAATAAATAAAAAAATGCGTCGTAATGCCCAAACATGACCTTTCAATTATACCAACAGTACAAATATTTACTAATTAATATTATCAATTAATTAACGCGGATGATTTCAAACTTTACCTAACTATATGTCAATGGCGTTCAATCTGCTTTACCTGGCGTTCACTTAATTTACCCGGTTGAGTGAGATCATACTAGTTACCCAGGTCAACTTTGTTACAGGTCAGGGGTCTAAGAGGTCACAGTCGTTACAGGTAAGAGTCTGGCAGGTCACAGTATTTACAGGTAGGGGTCTGGCAGGTCACAAGTTACAGGTCAGGAGTGTGCAAAGAGGTCAAGGGTTACTGCCCAGCCAAGGCCGAGATGGCACGTTGCTTGACCACCACTTGAAAGTTGAGTAGGGAGGGAGGGAGGGCTGTGTACATTCCTCTTACACATTAACCTTTACCCAGATAATAGTCACGTCTCTTACCTACTTCCCTCTGTTATCTTCACTCATCTCTCAACTCTTTCTCTTCTCTATCAAACACACACACACACACACACACACACACACACACACACACACACACACACACACACACACACACACACATGCACCTTGAGAGTGAGTGAGAGTTAGGCTGACTTCATCCGGGTCATGTTCCAGTCTCTCGTCGATGGCGTCAACGAGGATACCAGGAAAACAACACCCATAACCCAACCCTCACACCCACCAGGCACCCATAACCCAACCCTCACACCCACCAGGCACCCATAACCCAACCCTCACACCCACCAGGCACCCATAACCCAACCCTCACACCCACCAGGCACCAAGTTAGGTTAAGTTAGGTTAGAGACGGGACACTACTTTTAATATTCCATCAAGCTCGCCTAATGCCAGACGATTTTATTCAGCATACGAGACCTTCACCCTCCCCGTACAAAACCTAACTTAACCCAACCCAACCTAATCTAACCCAACCTAACCTAACAACCTAATCTAACTCCCAAATCAAAGAGCCTCGGTGATTCGGATATGTATACACGCCGATGAGCTATTTATTTATAAGGAATTTCATTTAAATTATAGTCATAGAAACACTTGTAAACAAACACCCGGGGGTCAGATTAATCTACTTGAATCAGTGTTAATTTTTCGAGGAGGAGGAGGAGGAGGGCGGGGAGGAGGAGGAGGATGTTGAGGAAGAGGAACAGGAGGACGAGGAACAGGAGGAACAGGAGGAAAAGAACAAGAGGAAAAATACGAGGATGAACATGGCTCATGAGGAAAATAAACAAGATATAGAATAGGAGAAAGAAGAGGAGGAAAATGAACAAGAGGAAGAAGGGTACGAAGAAGAAGAAGAGGCGGAGAAGGCAAAGGAGGAAAATGAACAAGAGATAGGCCAGAGAGAGATTCGTCGTTGAAGCAGAAATAAGAAAAGGGAACAAGGTCGGGAGAGGTCGACGGTGAAGGAGGAATAGGAGGATAGAAGGAACAGAAGGAGGGGGATAGGGGGAACAGAAGAAGGAGGATAGGAAGAATAGAAGAAGACAGAACTAAGAGAAGGAAGAGAAGGAGGAAGGAAGGAAAGAAGAGAGAGGAGTAGAGAGAAAGAAGAGAAAAAGAGGGAAGGGAAATAGAAGAAAGACGAATAAAAATGATGAGGAGGAGGAGGAGGAGGAAGTGGAGAGAAAATGGAGGAAAACGAAGACATGGAGGAAGAGAAGAAATACGGAGGAGAAGAAATGAAGAACAACAACAACAAAAACGAACAAGAAGAAGAACAAGAAGAAGTATCAACAACAACAAGGAACAGGAAAAAGGAAGAGAAGAAGAAGAAAAAAAGAAATATCAAGATCAGAAATAAAAAGAAGAAGAAGAAGAAGGAAGGAAGGAAGGAAGGAAGGAAGGAAGGAAGGAAGGAAGGAAGGAAGGAAGGAAGGAAGGAAGGAAGAACAACAAGAGCGAGGCCGAGGCAGAATAATCATGAGTGAGGAAGGACCTTGTCAGTGCCGTGGGAAGATTGTGCTGGGATTTCCCTTTTGCATTTTGGGCCACAGTGTCTTGCTCCACCCAGCTGATGAGGCGGTATGGGAAGAGGAGAGAGAAGAGGAGGAGGATAGGAAGGGGAGAGAGAAGAGGAAGAAGAGGATAGAGGAGTATGAGGAGGAAGGGGAGAGAGAGAGAAGAGGAGGAAGAGGAGAGAGAGAAGAGGGGGAGAGGAAGAAGAGGATAGAGGAGTATGAGGAGGAGGAAGGGGAAGAGGAGAGAGACGAAGAGGAGAGGAAGAAGAGGCTAGAGGAGTATAATGAGGAGAGGGAGTGATGGAGGAGGAGGAGGAGGAAGAGAATGAAGAAGAGTATGAGGAGGGAATGATGGAAGAGGTGTTGGAGGCCTGAGTGAGGGAGGAGTTGTTGGTGGAGGGAGTGAGGGAGGAGGTGGCATGGAGAGTGAGGAAGGAGGTGGAGATGATGATGGAGAAGAGGAAGGAAAATAAAAACACTGGCGCGGGAAGAGAAGCAGAGAGGATAAATGACAGGGAGAGGCAGAAGAGGAGGAGCAGAACGAGGAGGAGGAGAATAGGGAGGAAATGGTCGACGAAGTGAAGAAGGTACGAAGAAGAGGAGAATCGCTCAACAGTAACATAACAGGGGGTACAGGTAAACGGTCCGTGTCCAACCAGGTAAGGACTCCCCCACACCCCCAAGCTTCATCATCACTTGCTGGTAATACATTACTAGGTACCGGTACTCTCTCTCTCTCTCTCTCTCTCTCTCTCTCTCTCTCATGTGAATCAGAAGGGTGAGACAGAGAGAGATAATAAACAGCCCTTGTATCCCTGACTTTAACTACCGACATCACAGCCACATTAAGCCTTTCCGCCTTAATTTTTTTTGTTCTAAAGATCCGTGAAAAAATAAATAAAATCCTCCCTTCCTCCACACCTGTGCGGCTTCCCTAAATGACCAATGATCAATAACAACAACAAGTGTGAAAACAAGAGACGAGGATGCAGTCAAATCTTTCCTAAACAAGAGGGAACTTTACCTGGCGACACCACGCATTACTACCGCGTTACACAGACACACACACACACACACACACACACACACACAGAGCAGGGTCACGTGATCGTTTCCAGAGGTTGGTGAAAATACGTGCGTTACAAAGCAAGGTTGAGAACATTATCATTTTATGTGGTCTTTACAGCGCAGAAGTACAGTGATGTTGGAGCGTTACAGAGCAGCGTTAGAGCTCGTTGAATGGGTGTTACAGAGCAGCGTTAGAGCTCGTTGTATGGGTGTTACAGAGCAGCGTTAGAGAGCGGGGCTAGAGAGCGACGTAGGGGGCCATTTACGGGGCAGTGTAGCCAGACGTCCCTATACCTCCCCCCTCTACCCCGTACAATCTCAGACAGAACTAAAGGGGGAGTTCTCTTGTAGCACACACACATCAGCCCTCTGATAGACACTGTACATTACATGCACAATCTTATACACAGTTAAATCCATGCACAAAACACTTACGTCACTGCATATCACACTCACATATATAATTGCATAAATCACACATACACAACAATAACAAACCCATCACAATATTTACCTCCCCTACACACACACACACACACACACACACATACACACACTAACCATCAAATCCCCATACACAAACACCACAATTTACCACCAACACCGACCGGTAGCTTATCAAGACGCTGAACATGTCTTCCTACACCCCCCACCCCACCTCCCTTCTATAGACACATGCTAGTAGCCTCAAATGTGGCAACCACCCCCACAATCGCCCTCATATCAACTGCCTGCAGCCCAACACACACACACACACACACACACACACGTCTAGACACACACACACACACACAGCTTGGGACGCTCATGCTAGACGCCCGTAAGTCGTTCAGGAGTTGATAGGTGTCTTTTGTATACGTTCCTTTATATCCGTAACATGTGCCTGTTGTTGTTAATCATCAGTGTGGATTAGTGGTTGTATTCTTCTTCCTCTTTTATCATTGTTGTTATTATTATTAGTAGTAGTATAGTATGATCTCTATTACCCTTATTATTTAATAGTTATTGATGTGCCCCGTTATATAATGTTGGGGATGATATACTGGATTACTCTGTTTTGTAGTGTATGTATGTATGTATGTATGTATGTATGAATGTATGTACGTATGTATGTATGTATGTATGTATGTATGTATGTATGTATGCATGTATGTATGTATGCATGTATGTATATACAGTTATGTATGTATGTGGTGTAATGGTCAACATTCTCGCCTCGCAAGCGAGTGGACCCGAGTTCGATCCTCGGGCAGGGTGAAACTATGGGCAAGTTTCTTTACGCCATTTGCCTCTGTCTACCCAGCAGTAATTGGGGACCTGGAAGTTAATCGATTTGCGGATCGTATTCCGAGTGCAGTTGGCGAGTTGTCCGGTCTTCTCGGACTATTCCTTGACACTGGGTCATGCAACTCGTTAACTCGGGGTGTGGTTGTTGTGTTGGCGAAAGCTTCTACACCTTAAATAAATTCACGCTTAGGTGGCCCTTGGGCCGGCCATCCTAGTTACACGAGGGGCAACCATTATTTTTATTATTATGTATGTATGTGTGTGTGTTACCATGGCAGTATATGAGCGCGTTAACTGGAGCGAAGAGAAAAGCGAAATTCCGATGAGAAAAAAAATAAACACTTTTGATAAGCTGACGTCACCCAACACAGACCTGTGACGAGTCCAGACAATCAGTAGCTTTATACATTTTTCCCCTCAGTATTTTGTGAGGGAAGGTGGTGTTATGTCTGTCCCCTCGTGTCTCCATGGCAACGGGAGAGGCACCATACACACCCCTCATGACCAACTCGTTAGGATAAAAGTTAATACAACAAGTTTGATTATGGAGACAGTAAGACACTCTAAATGACGTCCCCCCCCCTCTCTCTCTCTCTCTCTCTCTCTCTCTCTCTCTCTCTCTCTCTCTCTCTCACACAGGACATGACCTATTGGTGATATGACATCTCATCGGTCAAAGGTGGGATGGAGAGGGAAAAAAGAGGGAAGGAAGGAGGGAGAAGAGGATAATTGAAAGGTGGGAGGGAGTCAGAGAGGGCAAGGGTGGATAAACTTGAGCTTGTGAGATGAACAAATGGATATAGTGAGACACAAGGGTGGTGAGGGGGTTGAGGGGGGCATGAGATGGAGGTGAGAGACATGAAGATGGAGGGAGTGAGAGAAGAAGGGATGGAGGCATAACAGATGAATGAGATGAGAGAGATGAGGACATGGAGGGAGGAACTGAGAGACGAAGGGAGTGAGTGAGTGAGGGAAGGAGGGTGGGAGTGAAAGATGGAGTGAGTGAGTGAATGAGAGACGGAGTGAGTGAGGGAGTAAGGGAGTGCGAAAGGCGGGAGTCGTCCACAAGTTTCCGCGGGTACACACTGAAGCAAAAGCCTGTTGATCGATATTACGGTGGTGGAGGCAGGCGGTCGAGGCCACCCCCTAGTTACACCTCCTCAAAGGGGGGGGGTGGGGGATATTGAAAGGGGTGTAGAAGAATTGGAAGGGGTGTAGGGAATATTGAAAGGGGGTGTAAACGTATTGGAGATAGTGTGGAAAGATTGGAGGTAGTGTGGAAGTATTGGAGGTAGTGTGGAGGTATTGGAGATAGTGTGGAAGTATTGGAGGTAGTGTGGAAAGATTGGAAGTTGTGTGGAAGTATTGGAGGTAGTGTGGAAGCATTGGATGGGAGTGTAGAGAGCATGGGAGGGCGTACAGAGGTGTTGGAGGTGTATAGCAAATGGAGTTTGGTGTGGAGGGCATGGGAGAGGGGAGGGGGTATTAGAGGGACGTAAAGGGTATTGGAGAAGAGTTAAGGGCTATCAGAGTAGAATGGGAGGCTGAAGGAAGAAACACACATCTCTATCTTTCTACCTCCAAGAAAGGGGGAAGGGGTGGCACTAAAAAGGGGGAGGGGAGGAGGAGGAGGAGGAGATCTGTCAGGAGGGATGGGGAAGAGGAGAAAGGAGGATTTTGTAAGAGGAGAGGGGAAAAGGGAGGAAGGGGGAAAGGGGTTTAGGGAAGGAAGAGGGAAGAGGAGGTTGTTCGGGGAAGGGAGGAATGTAAAGCGAGAAAGAAAGAGTAACACACACACACACACACACACACACTATTGTCTTAAAAGCTTTTGTTAAATGACCCACTCCCCAATATCGCTGTGTAATTTACATCATTTCTGTTTATTGTGTATTTCCCGCCCTTTCCTCTCAATAAACAGTTACTTAGTATCATTACACACACACACACACACACACACACACACACCATTCTCTGGGAAAAAACTGTCGAAATACTATAATAATATGATAGTAATGTAATAAAATAAAAACAAATAAATAACAATTAAATTATTATCTTTATCACCATTATAATCTTTAAATCACCATTATTTACACCAGGTCATATCAAACAGCATGTAAACAACCTGTGAAGACAGACCTCGAATTAGTAGGCAATCTGTACGTATCAATCTGGGTTACCTACATATACTGACACTCCTGGTGACCTCTATAACAGTGAACTATTCAACAAGTATTTCAACAATCCTTCCTTACATGAAGCGAGGTTTAGGCAGCTCACTCCTTTAAGATTAACGAGACCAGACAAAATACCATGGCGAGGCAGGAGAGTGAGGCAGAAGGCGAGGCAGGAGGAAAGGGCGAGCCGCTAGGTCTTTTACGACAGGGTGCACTACGTCTTGGCCCTCACACCGAAACACTCACTGTCTTATCTTATATTGATATCACCTTAAGATTATCCCCAAGCTTATTTCACCTGAAGATTAACCACCCTAACGCTGACCTACCTTGCCATAACGAAAACAGGGGGTGGTTAATCTTCAGGGGATACATATTTTGAGGGGGTACAGAAAACTCCCAAACGTGAAATTACATGACAGTGTTGACGATTCGTTCATCATTGAATAGCAGACTGCGATGCCCGTTTGTTTCACGAGATTATTGTATAGAGTGTTAAGATATCGTACTTCCGGAGTTTAGGTATCGTACTCATGGGGTTAGGTTAGGTTTAGATATCGTACTCACTAGGCTAATACCATATTACTGACTGGGCTAATTCAGTTTCCCCATAGGGGTTGGTATCGCACTCAAGGGGGTTAAGATATCACACACACACACAATGAACTCAATCAGTGTATCCTAACTACTTAAGGAGATACCAACAGGTAGTTAATAAAACCATCGAAGCTCAACAGTGTCATTAAACTGATAAGTGATAAGATAATCCCTCGCTATAGCCTCATCCCACACAGAGGGCTGAGAGGGAGGTGGGGCTGAAGACCCTAAAACACACTCATGGTACGGTATATAAAACCCTGAGTCCTGATTTGCCGCCAAGATATACAACACAACCACTGGATACAATTTTCTCCACAATGAAGGACGCGAGAACGTTATCAAAAGAGTCTTGGTGCAATTTCGTCGCCATCTTTCAATCGTGGTCTATATAAGTCAGATGCGTTCTCACGGCTTCACTTACAAGGGAGATATTTTGCCTGTTCGTGTTGCGACTTAAATAGGAAGGAACGTTTTAAGTAGGAAGATGATCATATGAAGAACAGCCAACCACAGTTTATTTCACCTGATGATTAAAACACCTCCACGCTATCTGGGGGTCAAGGTTAACGCGAGCTTAGGTTAATGTTAGTCCATTTTTGCGTCGCAATTTTAAGAGATTATTTGTTTGTTTTTACATCTCAAGCTAGACAAGTGTGTGGGAGGCTCTAAGAATCCACATTTATGTCATAACTTAAGTGAGGCAATTAAAATACGTCATTATCTCAGGTTGAAGGGAAACTTAACCCACGAACCCTTGAGTGTGTGGCCAGTGAGTGGGGGGGAGAGAGGGAGGTGGTAAGACGTAATCAAGGTTTTTCTGCCAGCACGCGTGTCCTTCACTTACTAAAGCACCCACATTAGCCTACTGGACATGATGCAGCCTTGACTAGTTTCTTTGTATTGCGTTACGTCATCCGCTGCTAACGTGTATCTACCGCTGATATCTAAATAATCAAGAGTTTTAATCAGTACTGGTGGATAAGGTAAGATAACATCCAGCAGCTGTAAATTATGCAATGTTCCACTTATAGAAGGTTGGGGGTGTGTTTACGAGTGAACCCTGGAATCAGATTTAGATTTCCAAAGTATTCACAAAAACCAGTTGAGGTACGGATTCAAGTACATGTATGAGCTATCGTGACAGCCATTTGCTTGCACGCACACACACACACACACACACACACACACACACACACACACACGCACACACACCATCATCTGTCCATAGTAACTAAGAGCGCGGGAGCATCATCGCCCAACAACACACGTCCAAGTTATTCCTCACGATGGTTCTCCTCCACAAATTTTATGATATTCCACATACTGCACGTTTTATCACCACGCAGCAGCCCACTCTCCCTCACTGACATAAACAAGACACTGATGGTAGCAACAACTTACTCAAGCCATACCATAACTATTTGTTTATTTTCATCGCGCACCAGAGAGAAACGTCTTCCTCCGGCGCTACGACAATCGTTTTACTCCATCTAGATATGTAACAATATATTTCAACTAAATAACTTCCTATAAACTACCGGTACTGAATAATAACTAATATAATATATCATTTAGATATTACATTCCTTTTTGTGGCAAATATTAGCTAATGAAAATGATGCAAGTAGGGGGGTAATTCAATCAATAGATTCTTATCTACAACTACAAGACTCGGTAAGCATCGTTGCCCTGGCAGCCATAGTTGCCGATGAGTGTTTTGTATCTTGTGAATATCGTCGGGAGGGGTTTCCATGCCTACGCTCCAGGCGTACGAGACTTCCTAGCCTCAGGAAACACCGTGGGGAGAAATGTCCACGCCTACACCTAGGGCAGAGGGGTGATAGGCTTCACCTCTCACAGTTTTGTTATCACGAAAGGGGCTTCCATGGTCACACGCTTGAGCAGACAACCTCCTATCCCCCCCCCCCTCCTTCAGTGAACCACCCCACTTGAACAGCCACGGGGAGAAGGTGGTGGTGGGGGCAGGTTTCCACTACCTATACCCTCCAGGATACTAGGCCTCCCCTCCCAGCCACAGCACCAGAATAGAGAGAATGGCTCCCATGCCCTACAGTATACCCAAAAAAGAAAGGCTTCTCTCCCCCCTCCCACCACAGAAAAGGCTTTACCTACACACATGCCTTTGAATATCAGGCTTCCTTCCCTCCCTCTCTCTCCAGTGAACACCATCGAGGGAGATTCTTCCCCCTCCCCCCCTTTCCTCACCTCCATCGGAATGCGTCTCTCCTCCCAGGCCTCCCCTCATAGGCGAGGTTACGCACGCTCCGAAAATAATGGAATTTAACATTTGCATATGGAAATGAACTATACCATTTCTCTATAAAAATGGTGATGAAACTGCGGACTGTGGTGCTTTCGGAGGCAAGTTGGTTTCGTCACCACCTCCACCTCTCTTTCTCTCGCTACCTACCTCTCTCTACCCCCTCTTTCTCTCCCTCTCTCTAGCATGTTTTTTTTTTCTATTCCTGGTGTCCGTTACACAATTCCCAGGAGACTCGAACGCACAAATCCCCACTAGGCAAATCCCACTCCAACAATTTCCCAATAGACAAAATCCCTCCCAGATAAGTTCCCAATACATAAAATCCACCCAAACAATTTCCCAGTGGATATATTCCCTCCCAGACTATTTCCCATGGAACAAGGAACAAGAAGAGACGAATAGAGGAAGAAAAGTAACACGATAGAAACAAAGAAGAAAAGCAACACGGAAGAATGGGGAAGAGAAACAACAAAACAAAGAAAAAATGGACAAAGAAAGACGGAAGAACACACACACGAACACACACACACACACACACACACACACACACACACAGTCAGATTTACTCTTCCAGATATTCTAACAGAAAGACACCCATATACTGAAGATACATAAATTGACATACATACATACACACATACAATACTGTACATACATTACATACATACATACAATACTGTACATACATTACATTACATACATACATACATACATACATTACATACATACATACATACATACATCCACACTGACCCAAAATATCCCAAACTAAGACAAACCCATTCGACAATTTACCGAAAATAAAACGACAAAAATTAAATAGTAAATGATAAAAATAACAATAATAAACTAACAACAATAATAATGCAAATGAAACAAAGTGATAACCAATCAATAGTAATATAACCATAGTGTAATAAAACAATAATATAAACAGTAATAAACAATATATGGATAAATAAACAATAAATGGATAAACAAATAAAAGACCCATGAAAGGGATATACGAGCACAGTATATTAAAGGGATTAACGATCACTAATTGTGTGTGTGTGTGTGTGTGTGTGTGTGTGTGTGTGTGTGTGACCGTGAGACACCACCTGATCAATAAGTTCTGTGTATGTATGTGTGTGTGTGTTCTGTATAACCCCCCTCCTCCCCCTCCATTCCACACACCTGCTGCTACCTAAAAAAAGGGGGGTGTTGATGGAGAGGGGGTGTGAGGGGGTGATGAGGTGAGTTGAGGTGGGAGGTGAGAGAATGGGGAGGGAGGAGAAAGTTTACGGAGGAAACATGGTAAAAGAAGGAGGAAGAAGGGGAAGGTTAGGGAGAAACGAGGGATTTCAGGGGGAGAGAAGGAGGGAAGGGGCAGAAGGGAGGGGGAAGGAAGGATTTCAGAGGGAAAGAAGGAGGGTGGCAGAAGGAAGGAAGGCGGGGAGGGTTTCAGGGGGAGAGAAGGAGACTAAGGAGAGAAATAAAGAGAACTGGGAGGGAGAGAGGGAGTTAGAGAGAAGGGGGCAAGGTAGAAAAGGTGAAGGGGTAGGAGAAAGGGGGAGAGAGATTTGGGTCACACTGGGACAAGTTTGGAGAGGGTCAAGGGTAAATTAGTAGGGCATATGGGGGTGGGGCAATGGGCGGTGGGGGGGGGAGAGAAGGTGTCCATGACCAGGTTTGATGAGGATGGGCGGGATAGGTCAGTGGTTAGGTTGGGCGGGGCAAGGCGGAGCTAGACGGGGAGAGGCGTCACCAGCACGTAACTAAGGTGGGGAGGGGTGACTCACTGGTGCTACTGTTCAATAAGCGATGGGTTTTACCGTGACACCCAGGTAGGATGTTCTCACCTGTGTGTGTGTGTGTGTGTGTATGTGGCTTCTCAATACCTCCACAAGCCCTCCCACAATACCCCCACAACACAAACAACATCCCCACACCTAAAAAATATCCTCCAGGTGTATTGCTTCACACTTTCCCCCCCCCCATACCCCAACAACCCACAGTTCACCCACTCTCTCACCCGTTTACACAACCCTTACCGAAATACCAAAGATATCTAACGCTAAACATACATACAGACATATACAAATGGAATCTAATCATGGCACGTAGGCTATGACATTATCTAACTCAGATCTAGGTTAAGCTTTCTGCCACCACTCTAATGTACCAATGTTGTAATTAAGTTCTACGGGACAAAATATTAACTGTAATTGTATTAATATTAGCGAGTGATTGTTATTTTTTACTGTGTTGAAATGTGTATGTACAGTATGTAGGACTACCGGATATGTATGAGTGTATATGAATTTGTATATATATATATATATATATATATATATATATATATATCTTTCTTTATATATGAATGGATATAGGTCTAATACATTTAGGTGTGTAAGTGTGTATATGCATAAGCCTATACAGTATATAATAATAATAATAATAATATTAATAATCGGTTATTAATAGAGTTGCAGCCGGTGGCTGAAAATATACAAACTTACATGTGCTATAGGTATATATAAAAGCAAGTATGTTATCTAAGTCAGTCTTTCCCTAAAGCTCCCCCTACATCTTCATCTGTGTGTGTGTGTGTGTGTGTACACGTGTGGGTCTATCACCTGCACAGCGCACCTTTATCAGTATAACCACTTAACAAAAGCCCGGTGAAAAACCTTAGCACGGGACAGCTGTCTCCACGTGTGTTTTCCATAAGCACCTGCCCACCAACACACGCTCCCAGCAGTAGCTCTTCGTCAGACACGTCGGCAGCCCACAGGTAGAGTGATGCTCAGGAGATGATGCAACCACGTGAGATAAGTCTGTGTCCAAATTCTTTTACCCACTGAGTGTAATGACGTAATTCAGGACAAGATGCGACCTTTGCTAACAAGATAATTTTGATGTACAATCATTACAATTATGTAGCTTTTGTATTCAAATTTCGCACCACGTGAAGATCAGGCACCCCAGTTTCTTTCACAGGGGAACTAAACACACTCAAGCTACCCGGGGGGGGGGGAGGTTACCATTAGGGACTTAGGGTGTTTAATCATCAGGTGAAATAAAATGGGGTAATCGCTGCACTTACACAACCATTGACCTTAGATCCATTATGAACCAAGTAAGAAGAGCCTTGGGTTGAGAAGGGTTCTTAAGATAACTCCCGCGTAACTGAACAGGTCAAAAAAAAAATACACCTGACTGATTTAAGCCCAAACCCCATAATGACGTCTAAATATAGCGTTGAAATCCCACTCAGCTTCTACCTTAATTAGATACGTTCAATTAGCACCAGTTAAAAGGGGTAAAATTAACGCACAGGATCTTTTCGTTGTGATGTTCCTTAATTAAATATAAATTTTGTTTTACTGTAGTGAAGTGATTTCTTTATGGATAGATGGTGATACATAAACAGACTGGATACACGGATGGATACATAAACAAACAAGTGTCACCCAGGAAGCTTGACCACACACACACACACACACCGGGTGACTTTAACTGAAGGCAGAGCGAAGGGGTAAATGTCTCCGTGTATATTTCCCGGGTCAGACATTCACCTCGCTTTAAAGGTTATATTAATAGGGTGTAAATGTTCCTTAGGTCACCTTCCCTGGGACATTTTCACCTGCGTATAAAGGTGATAAAGTAATAACAGTCTATGATAACTTTAAAGTCAAGAAGATAACAATGATTTGAACAGCATCACCATCCAAGTGGTTTTTTGCCCATTTTAAGTTCCATCCAAAGATTTCCCCATCCATTCCCTCTCATGACTTAATAAACGCTTGGGATAGTTCACTAAATCGTCCAGGCAGGTTCCACATCCTTAATTGTTCTCTTAAGTAATTTCACGAGGTTTCTGTCGTGTTTGGTGGCTTATCAGCGAACTTCTCGGTGGTCTTATGTATTTACCTGTCTGTAATCTCTATCCTTCTCAGAATCTTGTGATAAGACGAGCGACACACCTTCTTGGCTTAGATAGATGACGGATTCCACCATATGGCTCGGTAACATGACCCTAACCTAACCTAAACTTCCTTTCCGGTCTGCCAGTATACTGCATCGTTGGATTTCTAAGCTCAATGTGGAACCAGGGGTGGTGCATGCAGTTCTGAAACGGTTGTACCATAAATGTGAGTCTATGCATGACTATGAAAATCTAAGTGTTTTATCTTTTCATGAAGCAAATGTCAGTGAAGGTAACCCTTGTCATGTGATGTCATGACTCCTGTCAACTTACCTCACACCTGCAGGCAAAGCAGCACCTGTGATCAGTGATCACCTGCCGTAACTACCACTCTCCCCAATAATCTGGCGTCAGTCGTTAACACTTGTCATGTGATGTCATAACTCCTGCCACCACATGTCTTTTATAATATACTGAGCACAACGGGGGAACTGTACTTATTTAAATACATAACTAAAACTTAAATGCATTGTTTGCCTTTTAACCTTTCCTTCTCTGGTGCTGCATATACAGGTATATTCTGTAACACAAACTGCACTGATTGGTGTCCTTAGCTAAAGTTATATGCAATATTAGACACTCTCCTGTTCTATAGACCTTTGTATAACCAACATACTGACGTCAATAACAAGCTGGATCATACTTTAACAATGACCTCGGTAAGAAACTTGACCCACTCACTCCACACGTCACCACACCCGCGACCCCAGAGCTCTACGAACGAGCCTCTGTCTAACATATCAACAGTGTGCCGGATCTGATCTACCAAGAACCTTCCTGATAAAATAAAAGTACACAGGTGGCCTTTTCACGTCAGCTCATGCAGGGTATCTCTCTCTATCTCTCACATACACACACACGTGGAAAAATAAATAAATAAGGACACTACAGCAGGTACTAGCGTCACGGAAGTTTCATCACAGGTGGTGGCTGTCAGGAAGGGAAGGTTGAGGTACCTCTGACCACAGTAGGACGTCAAGGTCACCTAGGGTCATCTGGTGGTCAACCTCAGTGGGGAGAAGAGAGAGCATTACGTGACCACTGGTGAGGCAACGCAGAGGTACATAGGGTGATATTTGGGACACCGGAAGCTGTATAAATTTCACATGCCAGGTTCACTTGTGGCAGGAAACACCCAGCCGGAAACCTTTCTTTTAAAAGACGCATACCAGACCCCACCACGTACTATTGCTCCTACCACACTTACCAGACCTCACCACAGACTACAAGACGTATGGTACCTGTAAACACAATCAACGCTCAACCGGATAACATCAACACCTAGACATCACCCCACCCGGACACCACAATATCAACACCCGGAAATTATTACTTCCACTACCGTACATAACCCTGACACTACTACCAGTACAGTACCACCAAAACATTCGGACACTTCTGCCACCACCCCACCCGGACAATATCAAAAAATATCAACACCCGGACACTACTACCACCATCCCACCCGGACACAACAATCATCACCCCACTGGACAGAAGAAGGGATGCGGCGGATGACACATCTCCGGGTACTGGTAGTGTGACATTTAAGAGGCCAAGTAAGACTAGCGAGCCTGAGTGTTGCGTCATCAACAACACCACCAATCCCCCCACTACCCCCCTCCCCCACCACCACCCCCTTCCCCCACGACACAACACCACTACCACCACACCACGCCCCTCCTCCTCCACACTTTCTCTTCTCTATCACCGTCGAGTGAGTATTACGGCCGTTAGCTGTACCTACGTGTTTCACCACAGGTAATGATTGCTGCTTCGTGGCGGTGTTGTCATGGACGTGATATAAAATGTACTTCTGTTATATCTAAAAAAAATGTAAAGATAATATTAGTTTACGCGAATGAGGAAGAGAAGTAATCTAAAAAAATGAAGACTTGGAGTATCACCACAGATAAGGACTAATAATTATATAATACAGAAATAATACTTAATATAGGTCACCTGTATCTTAACTGTAATGAGAGAATACAGTAAGCTCACCTGTATAACACATAAGAGAGAGTGACATACTGCAATCTCCTTTAAAAAAAAATAATGATACCACTAACTATACCATAAGTGACTCCTCCTCAATGGACTGCCACTAATGGTTGTTCCGGGATGGTGCTGTCACCTGGCCACACACCTTAAACCCTTTGACTACGACGTCTTACCTGGATAATGTTTGAATACTTTTACGGTGATAACTTAATTGCTTTAATGGTTTAACCTTATGAGGAGGATGGTGGTCTATTTACGTACACGGTGTCGATGTTTTAACCTTGTAAGGATGATGGTTTATACTTTCTAGGGTGGTGGTTTAACGGAATAATGGTTAAAACACCTTAAGATGATGGTTTATTTAATATTTAAAAGTCGATGTTTTAACCCTTCGAGTAAACAATTTAAACCATCGACCGGAAAGAGTTAATTCAGATGTATCTTAAAACCCCAAAAGAGCGTATAATTGCGTAAGGGTAGAAAACACATCAAAAAGAGAATGGATTATACGTATTGTGGTGTTGCTATAATCTGTCAGTAACAAACCCTATAATTATCACAGTCATTAGCGAGCAAAGACAATGCCGTGGGCTCTGAAGAGTGACGGAAATAGAGAGAGCAAAAAATCTCTCTCTCGTCACTAACTGTATTGTTACACACACCCTCAACACTGTGGTAACTCGATGTCTTGTTACTACACTCTCACTAAATTTGTGTAACTCATTGAATCGTTAATAAATTCTTACTAAACAGTTTCTACACTCGTAACTCACGGCATTGTTTATATATTCCTGTAACTCACTACATCATAACTGCACTCCCGTAACTTACTACACCGTCACTACACTTTCGTAACTCACTACGCTCTCATAACTCAGCACACTCGTAACTCACCACTCTCTCGTAACTCATTACACTCACGTAACTCACTACACTCACGTAACTCACTACACTCTCGTAACTCATTACACTCACGTAACTCACTACACAATGGTAACTCATTACACTCACGTAACTCACTACACAATGGTAACTCACTACGCTCGTAACTCACTACACTCGTAACTCACTACGCTCACGTAACTCACTACAGTACATCGTCTGTTGCGTTATCAATACACTGCAGGTCACTCTCTCATGCCTGGAGCAGGTCTTATAGCATGTTACACCCTCCCTACCTGCCTCCCCTTTCTCTCCCTTCATTTCCTCTCTCTCCCTCGCCTTCCCTCCCTCCCCACCTGTCTCTCTCTCACCTTTCCTCCCTCCCTCCCCACCTGTCTCTCTCTCTCCTTCCCTCCCTACCTTCCTCTCTCCTCAGCTGCCTCACTTTTTCTGCCATTTCCCTTTTGACTTTCTTCCCTTCCTTCACACCTCCCCATCTCCCAGTTTCCCACCCACCCTCCCTATCTCCCAACCTTCCTTCCTATCTCCCACCCTTCCTCCCCACCACCCTGGACCAACCAGATGTCCTTCACGTTGACTCAAGAGAGGCAGTGTTGACATCCTTGCTACGCGTCAACACCCTTAATCAAATCAGACTAGCCGCATGATTCTTGTCGACGGGGTGTAGACCAGCCGCATGGTTCTTGTCGACGGGGTGTAGACCAGACACATGATTCCTGTCGACGGGGTGTAGACCAGCCGCATGATTCTGGTCGACGGGGTGTAGACCAGTCGCATGATTCTGGTCGACGGGGTGTAGACCAGTCGCATGATTCTGGTCGACGGGGTGTAGACCAGTCGCATGATTCTGGTCGACGGGGTGTAGACCAGCCGCATGATTCTGGTCGACGGGGTGTAGACCAGTCGCATGATTCTGGTCGTCCGGATGTTAAGTGAAGTTCAACAGACCAGCTTCTGTAGTTAGGAGACATCACCTGCGCAGTGCACATTCCTGACAATCTAGGGAACATAATTATAACCAACGTAGTGCACATCTTTCTAACCTAAACAGTCACTTCACCTTGGCTGTCACAACACTGCACTTCAACACCACACAACAACCTCAAGACTTCATAGAGCACGTTGCTCACCACAGGCTCAACCACACAGGGTGTCCGAATTCACAAAGACTGTGTACGTAAATTGTGTTCCCTTGTGTGATGATTGGAGGGAGTGTCTAGTTAAGAGTGTGTGTGTGTGTGTGTCCCGAGACGAGCAGGATGTTAAGTTAACAATAGATGTCAGTCACCGCTGGCCACCGCCACCCCTCCTCCTTGGCGGCCACTACCACCGCCGCTACTTGCAACACCATTACCACCAATAGCACTACTATCATCACCACTAACAACACCATCAGCAACACTGCCACATACACCACTACCAACACCAGCATTTTTTCCACCACTATCACCATCCCTATTACTAACACCACCACCGATACTTCCACAAAGACCCTGTTGCACGACGCTTGTCAACAACAACCTCCACCACGACGCTTGTCAACACCGTCAGGAGAGAGCAGGAGTGAGGTGGGTGGGTCCTGACAGGCAGCAAGATGATCCCTTCTATACGCCCAACACTCAATCGTTCACTACCCCATCGGGATTGTCCCTTGGGGGAGAGGTGGGGGGAGGGGAAGCTGTAGCCATGGCCCTGTGAGGGGAGGAAGTGAGGGGAGACAACAGGGATGAGGGAAGGGTTCGGGAAGGGGGAGACCGTTAGAGGGTACTCGGGGGAGGCAACGGTGAAGGGGAGAAGAGGGGAGAGTAAAGAGGCACAAGGAAGAGAGGGGAGATAAGACGAAGGCATAGGAATGGGGGAGAGGGACAACTTGGAGGGGAAAAGGCGGGGAGGGAGGGTGAAGGGAGAAGAAGGCAGGGTGATAAGAGGGGTTGGTAGGAGAGGTGGAGAAGGCAGGGCCATAAGAGGGGAAACAAAGGAGGGGAGGGGGGGAGACAGCAACAGCCATCGACGCTCGCATATCAACCAGTTGACTGTAGATGGAGGCGTCGTCAGGGAACACACACACACCTCTGAACACCACTACCACGCCCCATAACCACCACTACCATACCATCCCGCACCACAAACACCACCATCTAGCCCATTAACACCATCACCTCCACCACTAACATCACCTCCAGCACCACTAACACTACCACCTACACCACTAAACACCACCAAGCTCATTAACACCATCACCTCCAGCACCACTAACACTACCACCTACACCACTAAACACCGCCAAGCTCATTAACACCATCACCTGCACCACTAACACCGCCACATGCACCACTAACGCATCCACCACGCCACCATCCACACCACCACACTCTCAGCGACTTGTTGCCCATCCATCTCCCCTCTCCTGCTGGGGTCGACCACCAGTATCTCCCGTGACACAGAAAGCGCCTCAACATCCTGCAAGACACGATAACAGCTTCTGGACATCCACCGTGGCAGTCCTTTTGAGAAACGTGCAACCTAACACACATTCACCCCCCCCCCCTTACACAACATTTTAGGCTAACCCACCATCAGCCCACCACCCACCCTCCCAAAAATCAACCTATTACCCACCCACACTCAACCACCCCTGCACCAACCCACCCTCCTCCACACACACACAATACACCCATCTAGTTGTGTTCCTTAAGGCGTAACTCTACACCGACACCCTGGCAGGCAACACTTAATACTGAGGCACAATGGCCGTCTTAAAGTAAACCCTGAAATAAAACTCAGATTACCACCACGCGGATTCTCAGACATACGTTCAAATTTTAACCTTACTGGAGGTGAGGGGAAACTGTATATCCTGTATAGGCTTATTGGTACGCGTAGGCCTATGTAGATTTTGGATATGACCTTTTTATTTTTATTATTCATCGAAACCCGTCAATTTTCACCCTAAATGAAGATATCAGATTATAGGCCTATCTATTTAATCGCTTGAGACGAATAGGCCTATGGATTCTCAATGGCTCTTACGTTAATTTTCCTGAAAGTTGTGTTATCGCATCTAACACGCTCATCGTCTTAAGGTATAACACGAGGGATTCCCAAGGGCTCCTAAGTCAAAAAGTTCCCCTTAACTGGATGTGTGTTAACCGACTCATCTTAAAAGCTACACGACACAAAAGATGGCAGCCAACATATCCGGAGACTCGACCGTAACCAAACACGTTCCGTAACCCCACTATTCAAGAGGGGGGAAACTTTAATGTCTGGAGGCACAAAGATGGTAGACAAAATGGCATTAAATTATACAGAGACTCTACCGTAATTAGATACCTTCACTAATCCCTGGAGAAAATTCAACGGAGAGAGAACCTTTGTTGGAGCTCCGGTTTCTGATTCATCAACATTTTGTATTGTATACGCGTCTAGATCAGGTACAGTCGGTGTAATTTAATCTCCCAAACTGGTAAGAAGAGAACGTATCTAGTTAAGGCATAGTTAAGTGAACGTAATTGTACCCCCCAATTAGTGTTAAGTGAACGTACTGTGTGTAGTTAGGGAAGAGTTTCAGAACTATTTTATTTCTCAACTGTTGTTAAGTTGAGCGTAATTTCCATCTCCCAACTGTTGTTAAGTGAACGTTATTTTTATCTCCCCAGTAGTGGTAACTGAAAGTAATTTCCATCTCCCATGTGGTGGTAAGTTAACGTATCTAACTAAATCACAGAACTGCACCATACAAATTTAACGCTAATTTATACGGTATAGATAAGTTATTCCCGTGTGATTTCCCCCCCCCCCTTAAGTCAATCACATATCTTTAAAAATATTCACAGATATATATATATATATATATATATATATATATATATATATATATATATATATATATATATATATATATATATATATATATATATGAGCATCACACATCACTTACGAGGAAACATCAACATACGAACCTTTGTGAATCTACGTATACCGCTGTGCAGGCTACCCGTACTAAGGGTGTTGCCGCCGCCTGCCAACAGAAATAGTGTGGTGGATCGCGTTTATTGGCCATAATGTAGGATTAGCGGAGACTACGTTATGCCAGAGAACGATAAAGGAAAGGGGTTGAAGAGAAGGAGAAGATTTAAGAAAAGAGAAGGAAAATGAAAGATGGAGAGAGAAGAAAGGAGGAGAAAGGAAACATAATGGAGGAATGAAAGGAAAACGACGGAAAGAAAAAAAGAGGGATTGAAAGAAAAAGAGGAAGTGGAAGGAAAAAACAAAGAGAAAGGAAAAAGCACAAGAAATGGATGGAATGATGGAAAAATAGAAAAGATGGAATAAAAGGAAAAAAGAAAGAGGGAATATAAGGAACAAGAAAAGACAAAGAGGAAGAAAAGTGAAAGCTAAATTAAAAGAAGGTCACGGTATTATGTGCATTACGAGTACGATACGAAAAAAAAATAAAAAAATCTAATTGACAGAGAGACAGAGAGAGAGAGAGAGAGAGAGAGAGAGAGAGAGAAAGTTTTAAGACACTTTGCCCACAATTAAATCAAGCGAGGCATCCTTCTTCCACCAAACCTGTTTTCCCCCTTTCCTTCCTTCCCCTCGCGCCACGTGTCCCACCCCATTCACTCTCCCCTCACACTGTTGCCTCCCTCCCCCCCCCACTACACTTTTACTACTCTACCCCTCCTTTGTAGTCTTTCATTCCCACCCCCTTCCCTCCCAACCCCTCACGTACACAACTCCTCCTTCCTTCTCTCCCCTCACTCATTCACCACACCCATACACCTCCCCCTCTCCCACTACCTCCCTTCCACACATACACTCACCACCACTACATACAATAACCCCTCACTTTCCCTCTCCTTCTCTCACCTCCCCCCCCAACACAAACGTAATTAAGACACCTAGACACTCCCACCTCCCCAAATCCCATCTTCAAACAACAGGTGAGCTGAATACGCCTCCACCCTCCTACTCACCTGTAATTAAAGACACGTGGACACCCCCTCCCCCCTCCCTAACATGTCCACCTTCAGGACCAACAAGTGTGGTAGGGGGAGGGACAGCGTATAATCCTGAGACAATATAACTTTTCTCTCTCTCTCTCTCTCTCTCTCTCTCTCTCTCTCTCTCTTGGTTGGGACATGTAACCAAGGACAAATGAGATTCGACAATGATATCTACGGGTTGAGAAACTATTCGAAGGCTCGTTACAGCAGTTTAGTTACTTGTTCCAGCAGTTTTGATACTCGTTCCAGCAGTTTTAGATACTCGTTCCAGCAGCTTAGTTACTCGTTCCAGCAATTTACATACTCGTTCCAGCAGTTTAGTGACTCGTTCAGCAATTTAGATACTCGTTCCAGCAATTTAGATACTCGTTCCAGTAGTTTAGTGACTCGTTCCAGCAGCTTAGTTACTCGTTCCAGCAATTTAGATACTCGTTCCAGCAGTTTTATAGTGGCTCGTTCCAGCAGCTTAGTGACTCCTTCCAGCAGTTTTAGTGATTCGTTCCAGCAGTTTAAATGACTCGTTCCAACAATTTAGATACTCGTTCCAGCAGTTTAGTTACTCGTTCCAGCAGTTTTAGTTACTCGTTCCAGCATGCTTAGTGACTCGTTCCAGCAGTCTTGGTGACTCGTTCCGGCAATTTAGATACTCGTTCCAGCAGGTTTAGTGACTCGTTCAGGCAGTGACTCGTTCCACCAGGCTTAGTGACTCGTTCCAGCAGTTTAGATACTCGTTCCAGCAGGCTTAGTTAATCGCTCCAGCAGTTTAGTGACACGTTCCAGCAGTTTAATTGACTCGTTCCAACAATTTAGATACTCGCTCCAGCAGGCTTAGTGACTCGTTCCAACAGGCTTAGTGACTCGTTCCAGCAGTTTAGTTACTCGTTCCAGCAGTTTAGTGACTCGTTCCAGCAGTTTTATAGTGGCTCGTTCCAGCAGTTTAAATGACTCGTTCCAACAATTTAGTTGCTCGTTCCAGCAGTTATAGTGACTCGTTCCAGCAGTTTAAATGACTCGTGCCAGTTTAGATACTCGTTCAGCAGCTTAGTGACTCGTTCCAGCAGTTTAGTGACTCGTTCCAGCAGGCTTAGTGACTCGTTCCAGCAGGCTTAGTGACTCGTTCCAGCAGTTTAGTGACTCGTTCCAGCAGACTCAGTGACTCGGTCCAACAGTTTAATAACTCGTTCCAGCAATTTAGATACTCGCTCCAGCAGCTTGGTTACTCGTCCCAGCAGTTTAGTTACTCGTTCCAGCAGTTTAGTGACTCGTTCCAGCAGTTTTAGTTACTCGTTCCAGCAGTTTTAGTTACTCGTTCCAGCAGTTTAGTGACTCGTTCCAGCAGTTTTAGTTATTCGTTCCAGCAGTTTAGTTGCTCGTTCCAGCAGTTTAGTGACTCGGTCCAGCAGTTTAGAGACGTGTTCCAGCTGGTGTGTAAAGAACCACCACCATGAACATCAACAAGGGCAACCACTACCAATAATATCTACAATCACCACCAACTACAACCAATACCAACAACTACAACTAACAATAACCACAACTAACACTCTGCAACCACTACCAACAACAAAAGCTACAATCACTAACAACAACAATTACAAAAACCACCTCCAACACGACGCGGTGGGTGAGGGAGGGTCGTCGTCCACCCCTCACTCACACGTGGTGGGAGAGAGTTGGGAGAGAGAGAGGGAGAGGCAGGGGGGGAGAGAGCAGGGGGGAGAGAGAGGGGGGGAAAACATTTCGACTCTCACCCTCCCTTTAACACGCACGTGATCGAGGGGAGATGGAGGGGATGGAAGGAGGGAGAGCTGGAAGGGAGGGAGGGAAAGTACCGTTTGGGAGAGTGGCAGAACTGAGAGAACATTGTATACGGCCGTAGCTACAAGGAAGACATTGCGTAAGGCTGCAGATTCAGAGAACATTACGCAGGGCCGAATTTACAAGGAAAACATTGCGTAAGGGCGTAAATATATGAATATGAATGATACCAGGTAATATAGCGCAAGAGACTAGATAATATAATATAAATTCAATAATAATAGATAATATGAGAGTAGAATCTGTGTAAAAACTGAACTCACACACACACACACTCTAATCTACTTCCCTAGGTATACTACAACTAAGTCCAACATTAAATCCACCTAATAGGTCTAGTGCCATCTTAAACAAGGGTTAAATAAGACTGGGTTATCACCTGCGTTAAACTGCACTTATATAAAAAAAATTATATATATCCATCAAGCACGAAAATAAAAAATCCATCAGTTAGGTCAGGAAAGGCAAGTGACATGGGTTCAGGCGAAATGTTGCCAAAACAACGCCGAAGGTTAGGCCCAGCTTGGACTATCTGTTAGCAGCAACGGGAGCAGCAGCAGCATGCAGAGCAGTGGTAGAACAGGAACTGTAGCAGCGTGTACATCGGTGATAGGACAGGAACAGCAGCAGCGTGTACATCGGTGATAGGACAGGAACAGCAGCAGCATGTACAACAATGATAGGACAGGAACAGCAGCAGCGTGTACATCGGTGATAGGACAGGAACAGCAGCAGCATGTACAACAATGATAGGACAGGAACAGCAGCAGCGTGTACATCGGTGATAGGACAGGAACAGCAGCAGCGTGTACATCGGTGATAGGACAGGAACAGCAGCAGCGTGTACAACAATGATAGGACAGGAACAGCAGCAGCGTGTACATCAGTGGTAGGACCGGAACAGCAGTACCAACTCAAACAACAGGAAAAGGAACAACCACAACAGCATCAACAGCAGCAACGCCAGGAAACATGGTGGGGTTGCACGCGACGCTTATATTATTGATTATTTTACTGAAGTGTGTGTGAGAGAGTGAGTGTGTGCGTGTGTCTATGTGGCGTCAGTATTACTCTACACCGGCTCCCATAACCACACCCAGTCTAACTACACCCTACCATCACCGCCCGCTACACCCCGGGATACACCATTTTAACAACCAATGGACGGCAGCCAACACCTCTACTACACCCCACTATCGCCGTTAACACCCATGGATGATACTCTACACCTCTACTACACCCCACAATCACCGTTACACCCCGGGATACACCATTTTAACACCCATGGACGACAGCCTACACCCCATTATCACCGCTACACCCCGGGATACACCATTTTAACATCCATAGACGACAGGCTACACCCGCTACACCCGGGATACACCATTCCAACACCACCCACGGGCGTTATACACTTCAACCCTGAAGCCTCCCGTCCTCCGTAATATACACCTACACTAAATACACACCATTACACACGTGTATACATTCAATTATACACACACACACACACACACACACACACACACACACACACACAATCTTACATCCGGATTCTCAAAAAAGGTTAAAATGGAATCAAAATAAATCTACCTGTAACTGATAAAAGATTATGACAAAGCTATTAATTCGGGTAGAGTCTCAACGCGAATTGGACGTCATTAATTCCATCATGGCTGCCAGTCGGTGTTTACGTGACCCAGTTAGTTGCAGCACCTTTGTCCTAAGGGGGATGGGGGGATGGGGATAGCAATAACACGTAATAATCCCAGCAGAAACAGTATTAAAAACGTAAGAATCCCAGCAGAAACAGTATTAAAAACGTAAGAATCCCAGCAGAAACAGCATTAAAAACTTAAGAATCCAAGCGAGTCTATCTCCAAACACATGAATGAGAATGTAAATTAAACTCCAAAATGTGATATACTATAATAACATGGTGTAAAGTTTATCATGAATAAAATTCCTCAAGCCTGCCTCCTCGCCGCCCTGTCAAATCTATCTCTCCCGCTCGGACAACACACGTCTGTGAACGCCGAAGGGGAAAAAAAAAGAGATGAATTTTTCTCCCGCGACTCTTCATGGATAATATCACTGCTTACAGTATCTCACGGATATTTCTTGTAGTGTATGTATGTATGTTTGGTTTAACTCAATCACCACCCTGCGCTTTTTATTAACAATGCCGTATATATATTATGTGTATACTTCTATGACATTTTTGCATAATCACTGACATCTTTGTGATTTATTTTTACTGTAAATAAGCAAATGTAAAGGGTTTGTGAAGCTTAATGAATATATTTGTTGGCTGATATATAATATTAGACAAACATTCATTCGAAAACAAAAATAGATTTTATAAAGCGTATCAAAAATTATGTCAAAAGTATAAATATAATTTCGTACGCGATAAGAACTAACGTATTTTGTAAAAGTAACAGTAAAAACACTAGAAAAGTTACGTAACAGCTTGTAATACATCCACTCCACACACAACAGAGTGCACTTTGTAAGCGACATGAACAAACATATTTTATAGTTGGAATAATCAATTTACGTAAGGTATAATGTGACTGATAGGAAGCTTAATCTAAACAAACCGTAACCTTCACACTTCCACCCAACGATATGTACACAAATTCAGATCCACTACTCCGACCGATTCAATTTTGTTTAACCTCATTAGCTTAACTTACGCTGGGTTAGTTTGAGTTAAGTTAGATTTCTTCTTTGCCATTATAATTAGATTAATTCATTTTTGTATAGTGACATTAAAACAGCACGAGTAGGAGATACATTTAGCTGTTGGGTAAAATATTTAATGTTGCTTCAACATAAACTGGGTCGGAGATAAAAATTTACGTTTTGGAGAGCGCAAAATCCACGCCACAATTTGTTATATTTTCTGGGAGATGGATGAATTGTGTGGAGGCCTTTTATAATAACAGTTTTTCTCTATTGGTAAAACCATTTTTTCTTTTTTTTTATAAAATAGTCCAGAGGATTACCAAGTTTTATGTCAATATGGTTGTGGTATTTTTAAGTGCAAATTGGACAGCCGCGTATGGAGGAATATTTTAACCAAATCTAGGAAACTAAACGAAGGACTACACACTGTATGAAATATGAACTATGAAAGCATCACTCTTCATTTAAAACCTTATTATAGGTTCGTCTTGAAGTTTCGTTTCACCAACAAATGGTATATACCTTTTTCACGTCTTATTCTCCCTCCAAATTGTCCTGTTTCCCACCACGTCTGAGAGCATGAGGAAGGTAAACCTAGACAAGAACCATCCACGACGCTAAGGTTAGGTAATAGAATGTACCCAACAGCGCGGTGGATCCCCTTGCTCGACACAGCACCCGAACAACAGCAAGTCATCGGTTGTCTCTGCGTGGCCTTACAGTACATGTTCATTCTCCCATTTGTGCTGAACTCGTTAAAAACTTCGTCGCACAGCCCACGTCCACAATAAAAATTTCACATGGCACTTTACTTAACTTACAACACATTCACTTTGTAACAAATTCGCTGAAAACCCGAGCATGAAATAACGCAAAAAGTCCATTCTAGTTTACTATGGTATTCTTATTGTACTACTAACTACATGGGAGTGGAACAAAACAGTTAAACCTCACAAAGAAAAAGAGTGAACCATGCTGTGGTATTTTAACCATACAAATGTCAAAGCTGATTAAAATTATAAATAATCTGTCAATATTTGCAATATGGCTGTCAACAACACCAGCACCAGGGTTGTGGTGGGCGTGAAGCAGCGTTACACCCCACCTAGCAACACCATACCTGCCATTCCCCTACAGCGTGGCAGGCAATGAATAACCCAACCTCCGTACCCAACACTCTTGATAATGGCTGCCACGAACTCTCCAAGGTCCCTCCCAGCCCGCCAGCCGCCTCGCCCGCCGCCGCTACCACCTCCCATACACAAAGGCGCGGTGGTAAGGCGGCCGCGTGCTGCACCCTACCATCACAGCTTCTCTACCTGTCTACCCCGCGTTATTCTTACACTAAAGCCCTGTTATGTTTACCTCCTTACATTAAAACCGGCTTGTGATGGTGTCTTGTTAACATTACGGTAATGTCACATTATGTCGACTTTCTTGCCTCGGTGCTGGGGAGCCGATTAATATAAGCACCAAGTCAATTAAGTACGGTTTGTGGATGGGTAAGAAAAACCCCTCACTTTAGACCCTTTTTATGCAAGTTTAGGATATGAGAGAGCGTTTCTGGCCTTTCCTGTCGCTACTTCACTAATCTTGCGCCACTTACAGTTTCCTCCCTGACCTGAGCTCTGTTTCTCTTGATGCACCACAAGCATGAGGGAGCGGGCGGAGGAGAGACAAAACAAAGACTACAAGACACCACCAGGTTTCTTTGGTCTATTAAGTTTACAAATAAATGGTGTGAACGACTATAAATAATAGGAGACGCTAAAACTACACGCAGCAAAACAATAAATTAAAAAAGTAAATATATAAGGACACGTCACATTGTTAACTTTATAAACTAATTAAACTTTCGTCTTGTTAAATTCTATGACCTGCACACACAAAGCTTTCTTATTTGGCATAGGAATACAAAGTTTCTATTTCTTACTGGGCCAATTTCAATTATCTTGTATATCAAAGCTGCCTTTAATCTAATGTCGATACGAGTTTATCACACGGCATGATGATACCGTTGACTAATTTAATCAATCATCTATCGACAAAAAAACTTATTTATTATCTATTCCCAGATCAAACGCACTATCCCAGCACCACCACCGTGCAGCATTACTCTCCGGCCTCACCAGCAACCTATTGACTCTCTCTACGACCATTCCTGTCACACCGATCACTAGAAGGCCCCCTCAGTGTCCATATCTGGTCTTGTCACCGTTCCCACAACCATCACACATCAACTACACTTTATCGGGCCATTCCGCGAGTAGAATGGGTCTCAGTGTGACACCACACTCGCTCTACCACCCTCACTACCCCCATAATCCCCCCCACGCGTCTAGGGTCAGCCCATCGATGTGCGTCAAACTCACCAAAGGAGGGGTCTGCCTGCATCCACCCACGCCCACCATACAAAGTCCTCCCCGGTTCAGCCAAGGCAACAGCAACACTTCCTGGGTTCGCTACCACCCATGTGCTAGCCCCTAACACAGTCATCATTCATACACCAAAGGATAAGTGACAAACCTTACCATATTTACGCATCAACATAAACCCTCAAACTTCAAGCCATAGATTGCTAGCCATCACCCACACCACACTCCTATCCTCCATCACCTTCCACACATCACCAGCCAAGAACTACTCCAACATCCTCTCTCTATCATCCCCCCGCCACCCACCCAACCTACCAGTATCTACGACCGACCACCACCTGCCTCGTCCACCACACCACCTGCCTACCAGCTGGACCTATCAGCTGTTTCCGCGTAAGCTCAACCACCGGATCTACTCTCAGTACCACCCCACACACTTCTGCTAACATTTACCGCACACCTGCAGTCTTCACTCCCAACAATTGCTGAGTAAACGCCAGAGTAAACTTGCAGACACACAACACCACAAATTGGCTAACTGAGTTCCGAATTGCTAATACGCCACCCAAAGAAGGACCGAACAGAGACATTTAAAGTTTCCGAAATTCAAACTTACGTCCCTAGGACTTTCGCATTCAAAACAACCCGGGCTTCCCTCCACAACTTAAACCTGGGATATTACATTCCTGTGACCTAAATTACTCCCAAAACAATTTATTGTCTCGGTGTAATTGACTATAAGGACGAGTTCCACGAGTTTCTTGCCCCGCGATACACCATGAATACCATATTTAACACCGGTAGTCGTAAGAAGTTCTCTATGAATTACTGTATTATACTGTACTGTGTTAGTCAGAATTTTGAGACCGTCAGATTTTACACCTTAATACCTTTCATTTACTAACAACTATAATAAAAATAACTGTAAATTGGAACATAAGAACAATTAACTTGGGTAAAATTAACAATCTGTCTTTGAAGTGAGAATTAATTTGATAATAAAAGTAAATGAATGAGAAAAATAATAATCCCGTCCATATTTAATTTTTGTTCGAGGAAATTAAGTGGCGAATCACAAACACATTGACCGTAAGTTTTCCGGGATCGTTCACCATTAATTAAAATGACGAGCGTTGCCTGACTCACTGATTATCCCCCGAAGACTTTAATGAACGCACAGAATACGGCAAGCTGATAAAAAGCCGAGATCACCTGAAAATTAGCCCCCAGCTTATCTCACCTGAAGATTAGTCCCAACTTAGTTCACCTTTACGCTTTAATAAAATATATACATTTACCCGGAAGAAAGTTTCGTGTGTATTGAATAAATTACAATAACTGGGAGTGGCGACTTTCACATGCTATTAACTTTACCAAACAGCTATTAATTTTTTGCGTTTCCTTTGAGGGGTAAGATATGTCAGTTAGTCGTTCTTACGGAGTTCTGCGTGTCGATAATTATGTAGCTTCCGTTAGATTTTGCGAGTTGGTATTTTAAATTATACCTTTTTTTGGGGGGGGGGGGTCATAATTTAATTTACAGTAAAAAAAATATATGCATTCATTAATTTCATAGATTTATTTAGAGTAGTTTGTTTTTATATGATCACTATATTTGGTGTTGTACAACAGTACATACGCAGACGAAGCTAAGCCCAAATCTACATAATATGAGAAGTGATTACTTGTATATCCTTAGTTTTGTTTAGCGTTGTACAGTATACACCGTAAATATATGTCCTCACCAAGCATTATATGTCGTTTAATGCACAATATACAGTAGGCGTATGTCACTAGGTTTATGTTCCATTTAGGAAATAAACAAACAGTCGCTCGGGGTTGTTTTAAAACTGAGGCATACACAACGCCTTCACTATGTTTTACGAGTCGCTTAAAGAGAAAGGGAAAAAATAATGTCCTATGTTTAAATACCAGGGAGGAACAGCCTGTTACTGTTGCAACACAAACGAGGACCAAGTTGACACACCATTGCAATACAAGGGTTCAGGAGATCTCTGGAGGTTACGACCTCTACAGGTATAACCTGCCTTGTGCGGTGATTACAAGACACAACAATAAGGTCTTCCCCACGTCAGAAGGCACCCATTTGCATACCTTTCTCCGCAACAAAAACTTCCCAGTAATACAAAGTGATGATCATCTTTATACTTTAGATTATGTTTTTACTCATCGGTACCATCAATGACATGTTATCTACATCAAAACGCATTATGCAGAGTGAGGCGCAAGTGTAGTAGCCTCACGATCCAGTAAACCTCACCACCCTAGTGCCACAACTCCTCCCCCATTCTTTGCCGACCACCATGCTCAAACCTTCGGCTACACTTTACAAAGGCTTTTGTAAAGTCAACGTACGTGACTTTTTAGAAACCTGAGACTTCTTAACCGCCTCAAGATGAGAATCTCCGACAACAAATAACACCTGGTTTTCTTTCCTCAGCGAAAAATAAAGATACTTTTAACTTTCAAAGCTCTTAGATATTACTAACTTCTACCTTATACAAACACTTGATTACATTTCAGACTACTCAAAATGTCTCGCAGAATACACCTACCATACGTTATTAAGATATAGTAAATTTAAAATTACATCCTTTACAGATCAATAATATTAAAATAAGATGAGAAACTATCACTAGGTACTTTTAAAAATATAATAAAAAATAAAAGGGTAGCTACTTCTGGAAAAAACAAGACCAGTATTAAGAGGGTTAAATAACAACACCAATTACCAAGCTTTAACCAGAATCACGCTTTAATCAACAGAAGAAACCACATATCCCGGCAAGTCAAGGTGTAGGCCAGACGAGGTTATATTTATACGCTATACCCGGGTAGTCTCCGCCGACGTCACTACCCAGTTCGATTGTCACTGCGCCTCCTTCAGTCGATCACGAGTCTCCGGCGTGCACTGTAACCATCATGTGTGTCTCTGGACTAGTCAGGACATGTACAGGAGCTGTCTTGTGTCCCTGAATTTCTTAGAAAGTTTGGACACACACTAGAACCATCCTGGATATCCCAAGATTAGCCAAGAGGTCCTGAACATAAATCAACATCGTTAAGCCTGCCCATGGTTTGACAATACAGCCCCGTATGAGACAACCACACCCCAAGTGCCTGAGGACGACTGGACATACTATTACATGACAACGCAAAGGGCTCGCGTTGGTGGGTTGGTTCTAAGACACAAACACCACAAAAGACGGTATTTGAGTTGGTTCTAAGACACAAACACCACAACAGACGGTATATGATTGGTGGGTTGGTTCTAAGACACAAACACCACAAAAGACGGTATATGATTGGTGGGTCGGTTCTAAGACACAAACACCACAACAGACGGTATTTGAGTTGGTTCTAAGACACAAACACCACAACAGACGGTATATGATTGGTGGGTTAGTTCTAGGACACAAACACCAGACTTCCATCCAGCCTCGTCTCCCGGGAGCCAGTGCTACCCTACCTGCCCTGGGATCAATAAGCGGTCTCACAAGTGATCCCGTCACTGTCTCGGCCAGGATCCCCAGTCCCACGTCGCCAAGGCTCGTACCATGAATGACTGAAGAAATTCCGTTTGGCGTAACGTCCGCAGGATTGCCATTCCGGGGAGGAGGGGAACCTGGGCACTGTTGTAATGTTTGTGCTGGCACTGATTTTATGGTACAGCTATAAACCAAGAACTTGAGGTTAAGGTAAACAACGCCGTAAAAGATAGTTAGACCTTAATCAGTTCACCAAGTCAGGGAAGGCCGCTGAGCACAAGGGGTACTAAGATCCGTGAAAGTCTTAAGTCCCCGGGCGATTCACCAAACCTTGGTCGGATTACCAAGACCTGGATGATCTGGAAGCCGCGGGTAGGGCAGGAGTGAGGACAGTCCACCAGGTGTCGAGCAGGCGGGTTCAAGGTCAGGTGTGTGTGAGGAGCCGGGCGGCAGAGGTAATTGTTTGAACCAACGAACCATCCACCACTACCCTCTACCACTCTGTCTTCTCATCCTCACCCTTCATCATCACCAAATTACATACAACATTTCTCACATACACGTTTATATGATACTGTAAGATTGTGAAACAGCCAATTTCGAAAAATCATGGACATTTCTGAAATTTCATATACTAATGTATATACAAAAATAAAGACATTGTTTCAGGTATTTCGTGAAATTCCCAAATATTTTGTCAATATTTTCGGTATTTTGTGAAATCCATTTTCCGTATATTTTTAGTAATTTCGTGAAGTCTCGAGTGAAACTGATTGCATGAGAGCTATTACTGAAATTTCCCGCGATTTCTCGAAATTAGTGTTCCCACAAAAACACCAGCTTTACCACATATTGACTGAACCTCAACAGATCATAATTATCTCCTTCACAATAAAAGATATAACAATACCCTATTCATTATTCATAAAGGGCGTCAAATATGGTAATAATATTATGAAAATATTTCGTCACATATTTCAACAATTCACCCGCTTAATATCAAAACCACCCACAACCTGGCACTTTACCTGCAGAAGGGCCTCAACGTCTGGCTAGGAGGACTACGACCCGTAATAAATCGTACCGTGACAGACGCCCCTTCCTCCCAGTCCATTCTCACAGGAGTAGCCTCGTAACACCCACTATTGTGCGTATCCACTCCACGAATACACTTCTATTTTATTGTCAACTCCATGGTTCTTTATTCTAAAATATGAGACGGTCCCTTGTAAGGAGACCAGGTCATGGTCTTTTAATCTAAAATTTAGGTCGTGGTCGCCTAGATGGAAAATAGGTCAATCCTTCGTCTAAAATCTAGGTTACTGTCCCCTGTCTTGATGCAAATTCATGGTTCTTTGTCACCTTCCCTTGTTAATACTCTTAAGTCTAAGCCATGGCTCCTACACTCAATATAATCCACGATCATTATTTTAGAAGCTTGGGTATGATCTACACATGGGGACTGAGGAAGGTCTTTAATAAAGAATTCAAGAGCCACAAAAACGCCAAAATGGTGAAGCATTTTCCCCGGGGGTAAGTCAGGGTCCTTCGGTAACACTGGCACTGTCAGCGTGTTGCAGGTCCCCCCAGTCTTCCCCCCTCACTGCCCGAGTGAAACACCTGCACTTTTAAGGTTTACGGTTCACGTATTAAATATAAGAAAAAAAATATCACCCAGATATTTAATTTATTTTTACCAATTTTCGTGCCATATTAATAATTTTGATCTTTCACCTTATTTCAGTTTGTTGTTCACTCCCGAGATGTTCACTTCATTATGAGGCTGTCATCCCCGCCTTGTATTCACTATAGGTCTTCAACCGAGCGGGCCCAACACGATTCTAATCTCCACTGTGTTGGCTACTTGAACTGACAGCTACATTCTGCGTACCCAGCTCCTGAGATTACATCGAGAAGCTACGTTATAATGAGATGAACACGTGGGTTGGCACCACATGGTAAGAACAGTATTACTTTCATCTGCCTCTTCATCTAGCAGTGATGTCAACTGGTTCTGCCTTTGGTCTGACACAAGTCATGTGAGGTTAGGTAACACTGCTGATAATGTTTTTTCCAACTTTTAAATTTAAATAATATTTCTTTCGGTGTCAGAAATTCGAAGACATCCGGCTTTCAACGCATCTCAAATATCTAGCAAACTGAACTTGACGTCACATCGCCAAGTAAATGTTGTTTCACGTGACAAATTAACGAAAGGGGCGCGTCAGGGTAAGAACGATGACGCTGCGATATTTCCAAGGATCTGGTATTCTCGTACCTATACAGGAGTCGCCCTGATTATCCCCATCACCGACTTAACACACACACACACAAACGCAGCGTTTTTAAAATACCCATACAAAACTTAAACCAAAAATGAAAAATACCTGCGGTGTATTATATATACATGCATGAGGAGAGACTAACCTCGACACACACAAACAAATACAGTACACTTTATATATATATATATATATATATATATATATATATATATATATATATATATATATATTGTGACTGCGCAATGTACGGTGGGTATTTAGGCTTACGTGCGTATAAATAAACATAACCAACATAACGATATATCCAGCCACTATTACCACATGCAATTCCTTACATTAGCCAAGTGGTTAAATCTGACAGGGAACAGAATCTTGGGTGTACAGTCGTGAACAGAAGTCCTGTCGCCCCTTGTGCTGTTCCGCGAACCAAGAAATTCACTCATGAACCCGAAGCAGTTGACACTGGTGCAGTATTCTGCCCATAAATGCTTCGGATTCATGAGTCTGAATCTCAGGGTTCGTGGAGCAGTAGAAGGGGCGACAGGACTTCTGTTCACGACTGTACAAGGTTTTGGCAAGAATATTTGGTAAGACTGTCAAAACACACCAAATTTCACGAGGGACATGTAAACACACCTAATTTGATCTCTGGAACTCTGCTCCACTCAAGCAATCGTCCCCTCTCAATTAAGAGCGGATAAATTGTAGCACCTTGGTAAAAGCCAAATTATCTTTAATGTTTTGTTTCCTCTTTATTCAAATATTTTTCTTAATGTTAATGATCAATATCAATTTTCACTTCATCGTCCAATTTCCTCAAACTATCACCAGGGAAGAGAGGAGAGCAGCCTGCGAGAAACAAACCTCCAATCTAATAACAAACTGATACACAAAATTTCTGATCCCATCTACTGTACGTTCTCGTAGGTCGTTTTCACCTGAAGTCGTGAACCAACCCAGAGATAGAGAAACAAAGCGGTTCCACCTTTATAAATCATGGAGAGTGGCTTAAATGTCTCTGTGTGACCCAGAGGAGCACGCAACAAATCTAATGTCTATCTGGCATGTGTTCCCAAGGGTCTTTGCCACTAATTCCATAATTAATATAACGAACAACACGGGAGACAACACACTAACCACATATAAATTATTCCAGGTGCTGTGACCACCCGATCAGTACCAACAAGTGAAACAAAAATACCACAGCGATACGATAACTGCAAACTTTATTAACTTATAAATCTGATGGCTCATCGATTAAAAAAAATCTTAATCTGCTTTCTCCTCACCTTCATCGTGAAAAAAATAAAGCCATGAACTAGTCTCAATCTACACAAGGTGGAGGATCATGCTCGTAACCAGGGCCGGATTAAGCTTAATAGGGGCCTGAGGCACAGATCAACTTGGGGTCCCCTACCCTCAAGGTTATATGTATATATATAGCAAGAACAAAATATACCAAAATTTATCAATGATTTCATCATCATTAAGCTTCTGCAAAATAACACATTCAATGTTCATAAGAGACAGAAAATTGAGACGTTGCAAGAACATCGTTGAACGAAGTTCATGTTTTATATGCTTCAACTTAGAGAATGTTTGGATTTGGGGGCCCCCTTAGAGTCGGGGGGCCTGAGGCCAGTGCCTGAAGTGCCTCATGGTTAATCCGGCACTGCTCGTAACTGAGGGAATGTCAGAACTTTTAATACCTTAAGGATGGGGTATTATTGTTACTGATGGTATGAGTTGATTGTTAAATAAAAGCTCTGTACTGTAACGTATTTGTCTATTTATCTACTCTCAATCAAAATAACGCGCGAAGCCAAGCCATTATTTGTACAAGTTACGTCCTATTAACTGCGCTATCACTACATGAACACATTGTTTTATCAGATTTTAAATAAATAGTAGTAAATTGACGAACGAAAACGTCAATTTAAATCTCGTCAATGTTTTGAAGCATAACTCTTGTCTTACATTATCGACATAAGCCATCTTAGGGGTCATTAATACCACGGAGGAGCGAAGGATATCTAATTGGGACCGAACGAGGATTTATGTTGTACTTTGAAGGAATAATGTGGATGATGGGGTGGTGAGGGGGAGCGTGGCGGTGAAGCGGGCAGGGTACACACCGGGGGAGAACAAAGCCCCCGAGTGAGCCAACACGTGGGAGGGTGGTGAAGGCCCAACCACCTCCACTGGACGCTACCTAACACCACCCCACGCCGGCCTACCTACCCTCCTCCCTACTGCCTCATATACCACACCACCACCCGCGCCCGACCTTCAGCGCCAATATTCAAACTTCTTCTCTGTCAGTTGGAATATTTTTTTTATAATTAGACTCGGGTACCTGTTGGTCGGTGCGTACCGGGGGTGACAGTGGCGGGGCTGGACTAGACTCCTGGATAGCCCGCCTCCCCAGCTGGACTACGCCAGCACCCAACAAAGAGCGGGACAGGACAAGTACTCACCATACAACACCGAAGGCGCCGTAGCCGATGGGTCTGTCTGGTGTGACTTCGTTGGTGTTGGTGGGGGAGGGCGTGGCTGTCTGTCCATGGTGTGGTTGTTGCTGCTGCCCGCCCACACCGCCCGCGCCTGCCTGTTGTGATGGTTGTTGCTGTTGGGCGGAGGACCCACTGCTTCTGTGGTGTGGGTGGTGGGAGTGCATGGCGCCCACGCCCGTACTAGCCTGGGGGGCGCCTCCCCGAGGGTCCAAGTGGGCGTAATAACTAGGTTGAGCAGCGGCTAGGATAGCAGCGTTATGGGTAGGAGGCACCACGCCCACAACTCTCTCCCCTACGCTCGCCATCATGTGCTGCCGCCCACTACCGGACCGTGTGCCCACGAGAGCCATGGGCGGGGTGTCGGTGACGCCCGCAATGATAGATACACCACTATCCTGCCTCTCACAACTCACTACACTTTTCCTCTACTCTTGACAGGATCTTTCACATGGATAACAACACTGCACGAGAGCCGTATTTCCCCAAGGCTCTCTATCCTGGCTCTGCACCTGGCGACTCACGCTTACTCTTATCTCTGCTTCTGGCCACCCACCTTCCTGCACGGCTTCTGCACCCCACACAGCACTTCACAGCTGACAACACAGCAAAAACACTCCCAGCTTCTTTACGTATACATGCACCACCTTCGCTACTCTCCGAGCTTCTTTGAAATTTAATAAATAATCACAAATCGCCCATTACTTGTCGGAGATATAGCAATATCCACATTAAACCTTTGTATCCCTCCACGCTGTTGCCTGGGAGAGAGACACGTCCGCTAAACTTCCCCACCGACGTGTTCTCACTCACTGGCTAAAGCGTTGCCAATATGATGATGCCTCCCAGTTGGATATTGTTGTACGGAAATGGTGGAATGTATAAATATGAAAGTAATGATCAGTATATATCTCACTTTTAAATAAATAGTATTCATATTTCCTCATAATATTTAAGGTAATAAATATTTGACAATACGCGCTTGGTTTTATACGAATCACTTTCGTGCGTCCGGCAGCGGCGTCCTGAGGGCGAAATCATCCATGTACTGTGATATCCAAGTAACACGTATTATCAGGATAATAACCTCAAAACTTATCTCTTATTACACAATTCGATAAAATGTCCGTGGAAACTGAATAGGGAATTATATCGTATATGAATGAGACAACAATAAATCAACAAATGGGCCGTGTTCATCTCATGTGAGGCAAGTAAATGACCTTCTAAACTAAAGGAAGAGAGCGTAAACCTAGGCAGAAACGGGACAACTTGTCATCAGTCGCTGTCAAATAAAATTGTCTCCCTGCCAGCTGCTGACCATTAAACTGCTTTCAAATGCTGGAATCAAGAAGCTATATTTCTCGTACCACAGGATATTGACGCTAAGTTAAGCGGAAGTGTTGAAATTCGGACATGTACTTACGAGAGCTTGTACTGGTAATGCTGTGATTCGGAGATGTTGTACTGGTGATATGATTTATTTTCTGTAGTTCATCATATCGTTCCAATATCTCATTATTTCATCACGTTCTTCCTTCATTTAACTTTTTCATCAGTTCTTCATTATTCTTCTGTTCCTTCTTCATTATTCTTGTTCCTTCTTCACCATTTTTTCAACCCTTCATCTCACTCTTTCCCTCATTTATATATTTTTCTTCCTTTCCTCATCTCATTCTTCATTATTTCTTCAGTTCCTCACCTCACCCTTTCCCTTTTTTTATCAAACGTCAGACGATTTTATTCAGCTGTAAGAAACCCCCTTATAACCCTCTGATAGGTTATAGGGAGGAAGGACAATGAAGTGAGTGACTTTGGCAAAGGTCCAAACGCCCCTTCCTGATGTTTGTAATCAATTTGTCAACAAGATTTATACACTAAAACGAACTGTAAAAAAATATTGGTAAAGTAAATATGTGTCACTCATTTGTATTCAGCGAAACCTCCATCTAACGGACCCTCGATTTAAAGAGCTTCCAATATCTATATACAGGTAGTCCGGTAGATGAAAGTCAATACAGCTATCCTGGGTCCAGATTCTCAAAGACTGGCACGATGAATATTTCTCGTAAGCTACTATGTATGATTGTATACATCATTGAGTTAAGGTACAGCATTAAAGACAAACCTTGGATCACCTAAAGATTAGGCACTTAGGCACATTTCACTTGATGATTAACCACCATAACGCTTATCTGACCTAACCTACTTATCTACTCTAACCTTTCCTGGTTTGACCCACCTAACCTAACCTTACCTGACCCATGCGATTCATCTTGTACAAGATGTAAAGGAGGTGCCCAAAAAACTAGCCCCAGAGCCCGTGTGGGAGCAAACCTGATATTTGAATCTTATTTGGCCTGGCTTAACCAGCCTAATCTATCCTTTCTTGATCTGACCTGCCCAACTTAACCTAACCTTACCCTTGACCTACTGAACCTAATCTTACTTGACCTCACCTAATCAAACATAATCTGGCCTGACCTAATTAACAGTATAACATAACCAAACGTAACCTGGTCTGACCTGCTCAACTTAACCTAACCTTACCCCTGGCCTACTGAACTTAACCTAACCTTACCCCTGGCCTACTGAACTTAACCTTACATGACCTAACCTAACCAAACCTTACCTAATCTGGCTTGATTTAATTAACCGAGTTAACCCTAACCAAACCTTTCCTGGCCCGACCTGCCCTCACCTAACCTATCGTAGCAAGTAAATCCAAGTGAAGTGAGGGGACGTAAATGGCCAACTCACTAAAATTCCAAAAGTGTAAAATGTACCCAAGGGGAGAGTGGGGGGAGGGGGGTGTAGAGAGGAGGAGAAGGGAGGAGGTAAATGTCCGTCTCACCCCCCTCCTCCTCCACCCACTACAACACCATCTCGAGCACATATTAAATACCAGAAACATTGACCAAAATTTGCCATAGTATCACACAGACCTAGGGAGGGGGGATATGTCAGTGTGTGTATGGTGCTTTGCGTCAGTAACACAAGGGAGCAGTGAGTCTTCCACACTTTCTCAGACAATAGTAGAGAAGTTGATGTTGGTGTCGGTACTGAGTTAGTGAGGCTGTTACACACACACACACACACACACACACACACACACACACACACACACACACACACACACACACACACACACACACACATATTTATAAACTCTGTATACAAATATAAAAAGAGAGGGAGGGGGGGGGAGGAGAAAGAATGAAACACCGAAAAAATAGGTAGTGTGAGGTGGACAATAGTAACAAAAATGGTTCTCAGGAAGCGTGTGTGCCCTCGTGAGCCAGTACTCAAAAACTCCCTCCCTTCCTCTCACACAAAGACACGCCAAAAAAAAAAATATATAAAAAAAATCCGCTTAGCTTTCATGTCACAAGCCTGGATTCGCATTCGCAAAAGTTCATGTATTGAAACTTTCCCATAACTGAAGATGTTAGAGAGTATTAAACCTGCTTTTATGATTTAACCTACGACTCAAATTTGAGGATTATAATATGTCAAAATAACGCTGGAAGTCTGGAACTCTACCATAACTAGATAATAAGTGATAAATGAGATACGAGAGAATTCAAGTTACGATTATTTGAGAAACTACACCGGTTTAACTTACGTAACAGGTGGATCTACAATCACTACCGCCGGCTTCCTACGAGTTTATATCGCCCTCCCACAACTGATACTTGATGTAAGACATAGTATGATTTGAGGCACTCGATGTATGACTGACGAACTCAACTGATTGCCTATTTTTATAATTATCAGAAGAATCGTTTTGCCTTCCCAGTCAAATGGCTCCAAACATTTGATTTGGCGGATTCTTCAATCATACGTCGAGGGCCTCATTTGACATGTTCTGTATAATGAGACAGGAACCGGAAAGTGGAGATGTTTGTGATCATCAGATATTTACATGGTAGTGACGATATATCAAGGTCATGAGACCCTCCAAGAACACGATCTTGCCTACACACACACACACACACACACACACACACACACACACGAGAGGTGTGGAAGCAACATGTCACGCCGTATGGTGATGTAGTGTACCTAAACGCCTGCCACACGCCGCCCATCTGTGGTTAATAACATTAATTACCTTCAAAGGAAACTTGGGAAACTTAGTTAAGCATCAAGAATAGGGTGGCAGTACCAGGAGTTGAGACTGCACACCACACAACCTGTTGCGGCCGTTCACATCCTCCTCAGGTGCCTCGTTGCCCTCCTGAGTCTGAAGAGCCTCACGGGAATGAGGAATCCCTAGTATAAACACTCGGCTTATAGCATGGAAGAAATATAATACAGCGTGGATATACAGCCTTATATGCACCTCATGTACTCCGCTGGGCCCCAAGACTCTAGTCGCCTCACGATGGTAATAAATCTCTCGTATATTCACAGATCCTCGCCAGCCTAATACTTAGCTCTTGCCAACATGTTATGAAAACTTACAGAAAATATATGGAAGTATCCTAAATATAATATTTATGGAGCAAATTGGCCTAAAAGTGATGTATAACTGTGTAGTATGGGGGTAATATTTACATTGTAGTTTGTGTATATTGTATACCTGCATTGTCTATATACATGTGCATTACCGTATGCTTGTATAACGATTTTACTGAATATCTATCTATCTATCTAGTTTCAAGATTATGGTTATGAAGTTATCAATTTGACGATGCCAAAAAATTCGTATTATTTTATGAAAGAGATTTAATGCTAAGCCCAGGTAAAATTATGTAAAACTAACGGCGAGGGAACTTGTGAATACCCGTGATGCTCTCTGCTTGGTGCCACTCTCTAAGCTGCCAGAGTCCCGGGAGGGCTGGTGGAGGGAGAGGGAGGCTAGTGGGAAGTCAATAAAGGCAGAAGATGGCAAGGGGTGAGGGAGACGTTGTTGGTAGTTACTATGAACCCCTTTCTCAATTTCCTCACTATATATCTTCATCCTATACCACTAGTGTTCTTTCAATCTCTTTCTCTACAAAAAACAAATAAAGCACACACACAGGAGCCCATAGCCTTGTGATAGCTGCCGATGAGAGCTGAACAAGGAGAATATAATCATGTAACAGTACCACACACAAACTTCTAAATGCAATATATTATCATAGTTCCACCAAGACGCAAAGTAGGCAAAATGTGTAGGTTGAGAGACGCAAAAACCACCAACAATATTCAACCTCACAAAGTTCTACTACCTCGTTAAGTTCAAGTGAGGGGGGGGGGGACTTTCCTGCAGTCGTGTTGATAATTCCCTGCTATCAATGCTATCAGAACAGTGCAAGTGGCGCAACACAGTTAATTACATCATTATTCTACCCCTCCGTTATTACCACCCCGTCTTCAATAACATTGCCAATCACGCCGGACTCAGGACATGGTGAACGAGAGTCGAATCTGTTAACCACATGTGAATTAAAACGAAACTGAGAGAAGACAAATACAAATGGAAGAAAATAAGAGAAATGAGATAAAGAGGATAAGGTATAATCCGATATGAACAGTTTCCGCACGTTAGTATAGTGAGAGTGAGTGCTAAAAGGAGGGAGGCTGTAGTGAGATACAAACCTGGCAAATGCTATTATACATTCGCTGTCTCATCCAAGCCAAATTTCAGAGATACCTTGTGTTATTTTAGTCTGAATGTATTCGTAAATACTCCAAAGTTTTTGCTAGAGTTATCAACATATTACAATAAGTAATCTTTCTTCGTTCTCCAAATATATTGCCGGGTGTAGATACTGGCTCACTGAATGGCTCTGACAGATCTTACACAGTGAAGCGCTAACAGATCCTTCACAGTGAAACGCTAATAGATCCTGCAAAGTGAAGCGCTAACAGATCCTACACAATGAAGCACTAACAGATCCTACATAGTGAAGCACTAACAGATCCTACATAGTGAAGCGCTAACAGATCCTACACAATGAAGCACTAACAGATCCTACATAGTGAAGCATTAACAGATCCTACATAGTGAAGCGCTAACAGATCCTACAGTGAAACGCTAATAGATCCTACATAGTGAAGCGCTAACAGATCCTACACAATGAAGCACTAACAGATCCTACATAGTGAAGCATTAACAGATCCTACACAGTGAAGCGCTAACAGATCCTTCACGGTGAAACGCTAATAGATCCTGCAAAGTGAAGCGCTAACAGATCTTACACAGTGAAGCGCTAACAGATCCTTCACAGTGAAACGCTAATAGATCCTGCAAAGTGAAGCGCTAACAGATCCTACACAATGAAGCACTAACAGATCCTACATAGTGAAGCACTAACAGATCCTACATAGTGAAGCGCTAACAGATCCTACACAATGAAGCACTAACAGATCCTACATAGTGAAGCATTAACAGATCCTACATAGTGAAGCGCTAACAGATCCTACAGTGAAGCACTAACAGATCCTACATACTGAAGCACTAACAGATCCTACACAGTGAAGCGCTTACAGACCCTACACAGTGGAGCGCTTCAATAAAAACTGCAATAAATTCCCCAAGTACTTGTGGCGTCCTTAAGAACAAGTAGGTGAATATACAGGGACAATGGTATTTGCTCACAGTACGTCGTGATAGACACTGACAGGAGGATGTAGATACCAAGAATTCAAGACAAAGCGCTGAGACGCCCCTGGACATCGACCCAAGATAACGGGTACGATTTATCAGTTGTACAACAGCAAAAACGGGGATTTCCACCATTAATTTTAAACACACACACACACACACACAAACACACGCACACCTATGTTACTAGTTACCAGGTTTGGCCACTTACCATTAGATCTTCAGTCAAGAGCCTCACCAGTGAAGCATCAAGAAGGTAATGCTTCCTGTGGGCGGCTGATACATCGTGCTTAGGACATCCACTGGAAATTTACAACAAGCGTAACTACATGTCTCGCCAGGAAGAATTAAATGTTGTAAAAGAATAATTGCCACGCAGACAATGAGTCACGTACGACTAACTGTTGTATGTTCTTACACTACAATATTTAGGTGAATTATTGTTTTATGGTTTACCTTATCATCTATTTGAGTTTTAAATATGAGCTACATTAATCACTTTAACTCAATGAAAATGACGTAAAACAAAACAAAACAAAAGAAGGCCAAAATTCGCAAGTAAACGCAACATACAGTATCTGCCCCATGAAGTCCCACATGTCTTGTTGGTGACCTTTGACCTCTGAAAGATGGTAAACAATGGTAATATATACCTATACAGCTGTCTGGAGGCATCTGTGTACAAAGTGTCGGTTGAACTGGTTGATGTAAAATGAAATAATGGACCCAAAACCCAAAACCTTTAATTCTTTGTGACCTTTGACCCCTGTAAAGTGGTCAAGAATACACGACGCGAAATTTCAAAATAATTGGCCAAGGGTTGAAAGAGTGGTGGTTAATTATTAATGGTCTATAAGAAGGAAAAATGAAGAAACACAGAAAGACACAAAACACCTCCTGTCCCCTTGTGGTATCGTAGAGTACATGCTATACACTGCTCAGGGTGTGGACGAAAGAGGAATAACAATAACCGTAAATGAGCGAATATTTATGACAAAAACTTAAGCTTAAGAGTCAGTGATGTAACGTAGAAAGTGATGAGGAAAGTAGAAGTGAAAGTGAAGACATGCAGATCATTAAGTAAATCGTTCCACACACATAAACAGCACCAACCCCGGAACGCAACTTATACCGCGTTCATAGTCAAAGCATCTCCGTGCAGGGCCTGACCACACCACTGATGAAGGTGGCTGCTGTATACTTTTCTAACAAGAGACCGTGTGATGACCTGAGAAGACTTCGAGACTTGTGAACTTGACGAGAGGTCATACAAGGAGTTCACAGGAACTGGGGCGAGACTAGCGGCCTTTAACAATCTACTGTACAAGCGACTATAGTGTCCTAAAGAAGGATAGGGTAATCTGGCGACCTGACAAGACCTGAAAGAGTATACAGACCCGTCCACAACATGTACAGTATATGTAAGGACAGCTGAGGGAGGCAGAGCGACTACAAGACCCCTGGGCGTAGACAAAGCATTAGCCCGAGGCCTCAACCGTATCTACTGTACGAGACTCCTCACGTACACAACACGCCACCGTCACCACACGTAAACTAATCAATTTAAATGTCAAACGCATCACTCACTGACATCTGTAATTTCAGAGCTCAGTAAAACGACAAATTCACCAAATTAACCTTTCTGTACTGAATCACTTTACGTGCCAATGAATCTTTTAAAATTATTAAAAAAATAATTTCAATTATGTACCTTTTTAAATCAGTCTACAAATTTTTGGTAAAAAAGTAAACGAAAATTCCTTTAACGTGGGTTAAAAGGGAATGAAGTTTCACGGTATGCAAATATTGTTTTACCCTCACATTTCAACCGCTAATTTACATATCTGATTTGTTGAGAGAGATAGCAAAAATATTTCCAGCTGAGCACGAACGTTCCCAGGTTGAGTGTAAACGTTCCCACCAGACTATAAACGTTTACACCTTACTTTATAAATTTTCAGCAGGAAACATAAACCTTTCCAACGGATGCACAAAGTTTCCAGTTGAAACGCAAACGTTTCCAACTGAAATAAAAGGACCAAGAGGATCTCTCCTTCCCCAGGACCAAGAGGATCTCTCCTCCCCCAGGACCAAGAGGATCTCTCTTTCCCCAGGACCAAGAGGTGCTCTCCTCCCCCAGGACCAAGAGGATCTCTCCTCCCCCAGGAAAAAGAGGACCTCTCCACCCCCACGACTAAGAGGATCTCTCCTCCCCCAGGACCAAGAGGATCTCTCCTCCCCCAGGACCAAGAGGATCTCTCTTTCCCCAGGACCAAGAGGTGCTCTCCTCCCCCAGGACCAAGAGGATCTCTCCTCCCCCAGGACCAAGAGGACCTCTCCACCCCCACGACCAAGAGGATCTCTCCTCCCCCCAGGACCAAGAGGATCTCTCTCCCCCAGGTCTCTCCTCCCCAGGACCAATCTCTCTCCCCCCCAGGAGGGATCTCTCTCCTCCCCAGGACCAAGGATCTCTCCTCCCCAGGACAAGGGATCTCTCCTCCCCCAGGACCAGAGGATCTCTCTCCCCCAGGATCTCTCCAGGACCTCTCCACCCCCAGGACCAAGGATCTCTCCTCCCATCTCTCTCCCCCAAAGGATCTCTCCTCCCCAGGACCAGGGAGAGGACCAGAGGATCTCTCCTCCCCAGGACCAAGAGGATCTCTCACCAGATCTCTCCACCCCCAGGACCAGGATCTCTCCTCCCCCAGGACCAGAGGATCTCTCCACCCCCAGGACCAAGGATCTCTCCAGGACCAAGAGGGATCTCTCCTCCCCAGGAGGGAAGGCTCTCTCTCTCCCCCCAGGACCAAGAGGATCTCTCCCCCCGGAGAGGATCTCTCCCCCAGGACCAGAGGATCTCTCCACCCCCCAGGATCTCTCTCTCCTCCCCTCTCTCCTCCCCAGAAGATCTCTCCCCCCCTCTCCCCCCAAGAGGATCTCTCTCCCCAGGACCAGGATCTCTCAGGACCAAGACCTCTCCTCCCCCAGGACCAATCTCTCTCCATCCAGGGATCTCTCCTCCCCCAGGAGGATCTCTCCTCCCCCAGGACCAAGAGGATCTCTCCTCCCCGGGACTCAAGAGGATCTCTCCTCCCCAGGACCAAGGGATCTCTCCCCCCGGGATCTCTCCTCCCCAGAGGATCTCTCCTCCCCAGGACCAGAGGATCTCTCCTCCCCCAGACCAAGAGGATCTCTCCACCCCAAGAGGATCTCTCCTCCCCAGACCAATCTCACCAAGAGGATCTCTCCTCCCCCAGGACCAGAGGATCTCTCCCCAAGAGGATCTCTCTCTCCCTCCCCAGGGGATCTCTCCCCCAGGACCAAGGATCTCTCCTCCCCAGGACCAAGAGGATCTCTCTCCCCAGGAGGATCTCAGGACCAGAGGATCTCTCCTCCCCAGGACCAAGAGGATCTCAAGACCAGGATCTCTCTCTCCTCCCCAGGACCAAGAGGATCTCTCTCTCCCCCAGGACCAAGAGGATCTCTCCTGCTCCCCAGGAGAGGATCTCCTCCCCCAGGACCAAGAGGATCTCTCCTCCCCAGGACCAAGAGGATCTCCTCCCCCAGGACCAAGGATCTCTCCCCCCAGGACCAGGGATCTCTCCACCCCAGGGCCAAGAGGATCTCTCCTGCTCAGGACCAAGAGGATCTCCACCCCCAGGACCAGAGGATCTCTCCTCCCCACCTCTCCACCCCAGGACCAAGAGGATCTCTCCTGCCAACCAAGAGGATCTCTCCCCCCCAAGAGGATCTCTCCTCCCCCAGGACCAAGGATATCTCCACCCAGGGCCAAGGGATCTCTCCTGCTCCACCGAGGATCTCTCCCCAGGACCAGAGGATATCTCCACCCCCAGGACCAAGAGGATCTCTCTCCCCCCCAGGGTCTCTCCTGCTCCCCAGGACCAAGAGGATCTCCTGCTCCCCAGGACCAAGAGGATCTCTCCCCCAGGAGGATCTCTCCTCTCCTCCCCAGGACCCCAGAGGATCTCTCCTCCCAGGAGAGGATCTCCCCCCAGGACCAAGAGGATCTCTCCACCCCAGGACCAAGAGGATCACCCAGGACCAGAGGATCTCATCTCCACCCCCAGGACCAAGGATCTCTCCTGCTCCCCAGGGCCAAGGATCTCTCACCCCAGGACGGGATCTCTCCCCCAGGACCAGAGATATCTCTCCCCCCTCTCCTGCTCCCCAGGACCAAGAGGATCTCTCCTCCCCAGGACCAAGAGGTCTCTCCCCAGGCCAAGAGGATCTCTCCTCCCCGAGGAGAGGATCTCAAGAGAGATATCCACCCCGGACCAAGAGGATCTCACCGAGGATCTCTCCACCCCCAGGATCTCTCCTCGGAGAGGATCTCTCTCCCCCAGGACCAAGAGGATCTCTCACCCCCCAGGACCAAGAGGATCTCTCCTCCCCAGGACCAAGAGGATCTCTCCACCACCAGGACCAAGAGGATCTCTCTCTCACCCCAGGACCAAGAGGATTTCTCTGCCCCCAGAACCAAGAGGATATATTCACCCCCAGGACCAAGAGGATCTCTCCTTCACCCCAGGACCAAGAGGATTTCTCCGCCCTCATGACCAAGAGGGTCTCTCTGCCCCCAGGACCAAGAGGATATCTTCACCCCCAGGACCAATTTTTCTTTCGTTTTGCGGGTTTTCATCACTTCTGCGCTAATTGGTTGCACTAAGGTCTGCCCTGCACAGTTTTGGTAGTTGGTACACTTGCTGACTTTCAGGATGCTGACACCCTTCTTACGGGTTGCTTGTTGCTCTTTGCTGAATTTCTGGTTCATCCTGAATTGATCACCCAAGGGATGGCCCAATCTGCCCACCATGTGGGTTATCCATCCTTCATCAACCCTCTCACCTCCTTGGGAGGTTGGTGTCTTCCTACCAATACCTTTTCCTCTATAAGGTGGTTGGTGTTCCGACCATAAATCACTGCTCTCTTTTCCCGGGGAGTTAGTGTCCTATCCCAACAGAGCCAACTTCCATTTCTTGGGATATTGGTATACAGTATTGCTTTATAAAGTCTACTTTTATCAACATCAGAGTTTGAACAAATTTTATGCATTTTCTATGGTTTGTATACAATATGACATTGGTGTATTGAGACAGGATTATCTTGTAGAACATCTAAGTTATTTAGTAAAGAATCAGATGAAGGTCAGTAGAATGGGCCAAACCAGTAAATGGAATAACATTCCGAAGGCCAAAATTTGGCACAATATTAATATTTTCCTTTATATCAACAGATCACACTACAACTAGGGCAACAGAATCTTGAAGTCGAGGCACAAGAAAACTAAATACAGGACATTGAAGAAAATTAACCAAGGGGTACAGCAGTAACACTAGTATCTCACCACACCTTGGTTTAAGTCCTGGCCTGGGACAGACATGGGAAGGGTGTTAATCATGCAGTGTGATCTAGAAAATGAGACATTAAAAGCTAATGCAGTGTATGTAGAATGACAAACAGAGTACTGTACTGTGATAGTAATGTTCCTTGGGGGTATAATCTGACCAGACCACCCTTCATCCATCTCCCCAGCTGTTTCGGTCAGCCAGTGAAGAATACAGGGTGGAGGGAGAGAGGTGGAATGATAAACAGAGTGGGAGGAGGTGGAGGAGAAGCGGGTCAATCGAAAGGGGCTATATTATGAAGTCTTGTATCATTTAGCACCACGTTTACTACCTCACAGAAGTTCACCATCAGACAATCCTTAAGCCACTGTCTAGATCTTATGTGCTCTCTGCTTTCTTCCTTACCCCATGATTTCATCTTTTATTCACATGCCATACTCGGGAATGGCATAATGCATGTCCAAGTAAAGAAATAATAGGTGTTGAGTGATACGAATGTAAATGCTGGCGGCGAATGGTGGAAATATTAATTGTAGGTGAAGTTTGGGGTGTTGGGCTGAGGTAGAAGGTATTGTACTAGTGGAGGTCTTGTGATGGACTTTGTGTACCGAGAGAATTTAGTTCTAGGAATATACTTTTCTTTGTAACATTAATGTATAAACAGGTAAATCACAGAGAAAAGATGAAAGCTGAAAATGAGTAAATGTCCCTGATAGATGATTTGGAGACATGATATATTGTATGTAAAAGTGATGATACATATAATACTCTATATAGGAGCAGTGAATGAATGAAACAAACATGGGGAGGATTGCATTCCTGAGAGCATCACTTCCCCCGGAATATGATCTTAATACGAGAAGAAAAACAGTTGTCCTAAAACTCAGTTTGATCATTCTCAGATTTCTATTTTTTTTCATTAAGTTGCTCTTTTATAATAAGTTTGGGATCGCCGGAAGATTAACCCCCATTTATTTCACCTTAAAATTAACCACTTTATGCCTAAGATAACCTAATCTAATATATTCCCCCAAGTAGCATTAGGGTATTTAATCTTAAGGTGAAATAAGCTGGAAGGCTAATCTTCAGGTGATCCTAAGTTCGTATTTTATCCAGGTGAGAAACTATCAGTTCCTGACAGCATCAGGTCCATTTGCATCCAAATTGTTTCATTCTTCCTACATTTCTTTGGCAGGTCCTGACATCTATCACACATGTGTTGGTGTTGCTCTCCATTCAGTAACAAGGCGTGGGTCAGATAAGAGTGATCAATGCATAACCCTGTCAGGACAGTCTGAATTCTTGTTTCTTTTGTTGGAATAATCACACTTATGAACCGTCTTTCTTGATTTTATATTTACTGTGTGTGGGAGTCCTATTCAAGCTGCAATTTAGTCATTATAGCATCACAAATATAGAAATGGGTACCAATTAAGGGGTTTGGTTTCAGGTACTACCAAAGCAATGGTGGCAAAACCTTCATTGTAATCTGCCCTATCTTTGCCTTACAAAGAATCCATACAGCCACTACAGTATTGGATCTCTGTAACTAAAGGATGTGAACCATTAATGTTTGTAATTGCTCTCACACCACGAGTCAGCAAATATTATGAGTCAGGTATCATCCTATTCATCCGGGGAAACACACACTTCCTGTATTAATAGCTCACAGAAAAGCTACGTGTGGCAGTCAACTCTCAACCATCTCCAAGTATTGGGGTAAAACTTCAATAGAAGGAGCATATGAAATTCATCAGGTGTCAATTAGACTTCCATAAAGTTCAGTCGATTAGGTATTAATCAGATGACTTCCAAAAAGTTCAGTCTTACTTTTTTTAGGAATGTCTGTCACTTCATGGGTAAAACAGAACTAGCCCACCTTGCCTGTTAACTATCTGTCATAGGCGGATCTAATAGCATGGTAAATTTGTCCTTGGTCCAAATTCTTGTCAGTCTACCAGCTAAATGTTACTATAGCATCAGCTGAGCAGTAATAGATCTATTGCAGTGTAGTACAGTTTGAATTAGTTGGGGAGGAGAGTAAGGGCTAGGTTGAACATAGGGAGAGGTTGCAATAAATGACCCGAGATAAAATCCTGACAATAAAAGCTGCCGTCAGTTATTATGATTAGCCCACGTAAGTTTCAAAAATGTCCATAACATGATAATGAAGAATAATAATGACAGACTTTGACCACTCCCAGTATTTGTAAAATTAAATGTAAATATTTAATGATTTTGTAAGGCAATCCTGTACTACAGTACATAATTTGGTTGAAAATGAAGGTGGATTAGTAAAAAAAAAAAAAAAAAGATTAAGGAAAAGTACAATCAGAAACTGGAGGAAAAGAACAGTAATATAAACAAGCTGTAGAAATGTAGTTAAGGTAAGATTAACCAACGGAGACATATGTAAAATTAATTTAGTAATTCTGTACCGGTAACTATAATGGATATAAATGGAGGAATGAAAATATAAAGCAGTGGCAAGGAAGAAAGTAACAGAGAAGACCTTACAGAAATATGTGTCACTAGAGAAGCAGGAATACAGTCAGTCCTCGACTTACGACGGGGTTAGGGACCGACGACCAGGTCGGAAGTCGAATTGGTCTTAAGATGAAAATGCGAAAATAATACCTTGTACGTACATAGAAAATCTAAAATGGGTGTCTCTTTTTCTTCTCAGCACCACGAGAACTCTCACTTTTATGCTTGCCAGTCATTTTAAAGGGAATTACAAACGAAAATTTTGTCAGTACACAGAGCGATCACTAACATCAGGACTCGAAAATACGTAATTTGAAAAAAATTTTATACGACTGCGGCGGTCGTATGTCTGGGTGGTCGCAAGTCGAGTAGGTCGTAAGTCGAGGAGTACCTGTATACTGTACAGTACATGACAGGAAAAATTATGATGGTGCAAGACTTAGGAAAAGAAAGGTTGAGGTACAGAAAGGAAAGTTAAATAGTACAGTAATTATATAAGGAAAAGGGCAACTAGTTAACACAGAAGGACAAAATGCATTACAGAAGACAGTAGATGGTAGGAATATTTCAAGTAAATAATAATGATACTTATGCCCGGAGTTTCAATCACCATCATCCATTGATGGGGTCGTTGTGTCGACAACCATAGTTTTAAATGCTAAAGACCCCACACTGCAACGCACAACGGAGAGGGGTGGCAGTAAAATGAACTGTAATACTGCAGCTCAAATCACCGAGATCCATGGCATTCAAGCTTCCTTCTCTAATGACTCTACCTTAACACATCTGTCTTTATTTTGTAATATTCTTTCCTTGCCAATTAACAGTATTAAATAACCCCATTCCCTGGGAGTTCTAGGGCTTTTCCTCACTGGTTGAGAGGAGTAGGTGTAGTTCATGTTGATGGTCATCTGTGTACAGTCTTGAATTTGGTGCCAGCGTTATAAAAAATGCACCTCCGGCATGCCAACCACACGAGTGAGACAACCCATAATGCATCAGCAAAGGTGGACAGGCTTACCAACCCTACCCCCGACAATCTCGCAAGGAGGGGAAAAGGTTCGAGCAATTAAAACTTTCGCTTGAAGGAACGACTCCTACCTGCAGGTTCTTCGTGGAAGAGGGAAGGCGAGTGATAAAACTCTGGATGTTAACTCCATCACTACGGGATGCCACTTTAAATATTTTCTTAATGACGAAAATGAGGCAAAGATCTCATGTAAAAGGTGGGGAAAGAATAAGAATATTGGAAGAGCATAAACATCTAGTGACACATGCAGTTATAGGCCAACTAGAATTTGGAGATGCTCTGGGAATGGATGTCATAATAATAACAATTTAAACCGAGGACAGTAAATATCTTGTTAAAACTATGTCAAATGGTGTGGAAGATGGGTATATGTGCCAGATAAATGATCAATGGGAGAAGAAAGTATTACTAACTGTTCAATGAGAAGGTCAATCAAAAGCGCCACATTACCTCCCATATTTACACTTTCACTCACAGTCTACAATTCACACCATTGACTCTGTTAACACCAAAAACAACCCTCTGGTCTCTGTGGCACTCTAGTACCTCACTCCAAGTTCATGATTGAAGGCCATGTTTCTGGACAGGTTATATTACTCCAAGTTTACATTCTCAGAGAGAATTGGAGAGGGGAAAAGGGTAAAAGTGATGGTAATAATGATGTAGTGATTATGTCATCTAGGGGATCTTTTTCCTGTAGCCCTTCAAAGAGCAGCTCTTCTAGGTAATGATGACATAAGATTTATATGTAACAAGGCCAATGTATAAGAAAGTAAAGCAAAATGACACACACATTCAAAATAGATAATCCTTTATAGTGTCACTAACATCCAATCATTGTATACAGAAAAACAGTAGTTACCAAAGATCAATTTATCACAGCAAATTACAACAGCTAATTGTTTCCCCACTTTAAAGACTTACCTTTTTACATCACAAGACTAATACACTACATCCCACTATATACTGTATATATATACTATAATAATATAATAATAATAATAATAGTAATAATAATGATCAAAATCTATATGTCCAGTAACAAAGATGGACTCTACAATACAGCAAAAGATTAAGAACACTATAGATATAAGGCCTTAAAAAACACTCGAGGTTGTAATTATTTGGCCCAAAATATGAAGATAGGTGGAAATAAGTCACCCTCTTTTTTCATTATGTCAACTCAAATTTCTCATGAGTGTAATTTTAGGATAAAAATGATCCATACAGTATAATATCTAAGCAAGCACTGACAAGGAAAATGTTAAACAAAGAGTTCAAGATCTATTTTTAGCCCTTTGATCTATGTTTTTTACATTATATTTAATTCTTTGAAAGACAAATACTGTATAAATACAGTTCAGTGTATTACCAGGCAACCTGGTAATACAGGTTACTCATGAAAGTTACCTTCACCAGACAAGTCTCACTTAATCAGAATTTTTCTGATTACTCAGTCAATTTTTTTATTTTAATCATGCAACCAACAAAAGATAATCCCAAAACAGAGAAATGAAGTACAGTACATATACAGTACAGTGTACATACAGTACTTTTATCCTCTTTGCCACTAATTGCCTCGTTAGCCACTTGAACAGTCAGTCACATCTCTGTTATGCACTGGTGACAAATACTGGCTCTAGAATGTTTCTGTACCTGCACCAGTGATACTTTACTATACAGTGACCCCTCGTTTAACGAACACCTCGGTTAACGTAATTTCGATTAACGAACTGCCTTCCATAAGGATCTTCAATTCGGTTAACGAAAACAAATTCGGTTAACGAAGTTCTTACGAACCGACCTCAACATGTTTTCGCTTGCACTGACCGGGCAACCAGCTTTAGTATCAGTCCGGCAATACATTAATCTGTTCTAGGACTTAAATTCCTTACTATTTTAGTAAATATCAAGAAGTTTATACTATTCAATAATTTTAAAAGTTTAATATTTAATTTTTTAGTCATTTTAACAATTATTGAACATAATTGAAGGTAAAGTGACTAGTTTAATGCGCGGCATCCAGCCTCTTAACACAGCAAACAGGAGTTAGTCTCTGTTTTCACTGGAGGTAACATCTTGCTTGAGACTCTCTTCAACTAAATGCTTTTTTTCTGTGTTTCCAAGAAAATTATTGGTCATTTTGAAATATATTTTACATATTGACAATATATAATGCAGTGCAGTGTTGATTTAAAGAAAATAATCTTGAATTACACCAGAGCTAAAATTTTATGGGTGAAATGGCGCCATGGGGTGACTTCTCTTCCACCCCAATGCCTTCTCTTCTTCCTTCTCCTCCACCCCCATTCTAAATCCCATCATCATCATCATCATCATCCAGGAGCCTTCTACATACACACCTCAAAGTAAGTGAACTTTTCTACCATTTTTGTTGAATTTAGGAAATTTTCAGTGAGCTGGAACCAATTACCCAAAAACCCATTGAAACAATGGTTTCGGTTAACGAACGACCTTCTGGAACGGATTGAGTTCGTTAATGGAGGGGTCACTGTACTTAATCCAATTTGCCACGGATTGGTTAGTTAGCCTGAGATCAAAGATAATGTATTAGTCACCATTAGAACTTGCACAGCCAGTCTACATCAACACAAAAATAAGCAATGTCTATTTGTAGTGCAAACCTTATCACCAAAATGAACCACATCCATTAGTATTGTACAGGTCAAACCCCTCTAATCTGGTACCCTATGATCAGGCACATGTGATGGCTGTCTTGGCATGACTGGTTGATTTAAATAAACTGTAGTACATCTGGCATTGTAACATGCCATGTGATTCTCTATGCACTTAAAAATTGGTTTTATATTTGCCGCAATAATTATGTAAAACAAAACTATAGATAAAATACATGCCATACCTACTCCCTGCAAAATTTGTTTACATCAACCAATCCGGACACTTAAGTGTTACTGTATGCTCTGTAGTACCCTGTACTTATATTTAGCTCTAATTTACATTTAATGTGGCCACAAATAGACGAACAAATGGTGGAAGAGATGCTGATGTTACATAAGCCACATACTAATATTCTCTTTAAATACATGTTATTAAAAATTATTTATTTTCAATATAAAGCCACCAAATATTAAAATATAAATCTCTACTCTACATATTGTAAGCATGATCATCTAGGATACCAAGCTTACAGTACAGTATATACGAGGTACACACATACAGTACTGTATTCCCTCCCAGCACTAATTATTAAAAACCTATTACTGTACTGTACAGTAATATGGTGTAATGCAATGTATTTCATCAATTCATATTTCTAATAAAAAAAAAAAAAATATATATATATATATATATATATATATATATATATATATATATATATATATATATATATATATATATATATATATATATATATATATATATATATATATATATATATATATATATATATATATATAATATATATATATATATACTACTGGAATATTTATAAATAAGTCACATGTCTCTGATACTTAACTATTAATTTATCTATTTTGCATATCGATGCAACTATTTTTGGTCAAAGGGTAATATTTTTTGTTGCCAGAAATGCAACTTCAATTTATATTATTAATTGATTGAACATTAATGATACAATATAAGACAAATCTATTATATTATCCTGTACTTTACCTCTATATCATGTATCATTAGATTAGAGAAATATTTTCACCACACTTTAGCTGATCATCTAAAGTTTGGAAATACATATGGTCCTGCAACCAATCGGGTCCCAAAATAGAGGGGTTCAACTTGTATGGCAAATCTCTTTGTGTCATGTACATCATCATCACACACTGCAATAATCAATTAATCAAAATTGAGAGTACTCAGCCTGGTTCTGCTTCATTTTCTTGTTTTGATTGTCATGGAATAGCCAATAATAACTACTGCGTTTCAATTTTTCTCAAGTATATCTCACATTGTAAATGGTCATTCTAGGGCAATTTTTTCTTAAATATTTCCATTATTTTATGTTTAACTTTTCATGTCAATCCCTTTTTTTTTCTCAGCTTTCCTCCCAGGGGATTGGCTGGCACTTTGGGCATAGTATAAAAATAATTTCATACACAATATACACTAAAGAAAAAGGGAGTGTAAAATATCATTACTTCACATAAGTTTACCATAAAAGGAGCCAAAGAAACTGGTAGTGGACATGGGCTGTAACAAGAGGAGCCAAAGATACTGGTAGAGTGGACATGAGCTGTAACAAGAGCCAAAGACAATGGTAGAGTGGACATGGGCTGTAACAAGAGGAGCTAAAGATACTGGTAGAGTGGACATGGGCTGTAACAAGAGGAGCCAAAGATACTGGTAGAGTGGACATGGGCTGTAACAAGAGGAGCCAAAGATACTGGTAGAGTGGGCATGGGCTGTAACAAGAGCCAAAGACAATGGTAGAGTGGACATGAGATGTAACAAGAGGAGCCAAAGACACTGGTAGTGGACATGAATGTAGCAAGAGGAAAGAAAGAACCAATCACAGCATACCTCGAGTCCCAGGGGTCATGTGACTTTCCAATCAGCCTAGTTCATCCTCAAGTTACAGGCTATCACTACACCAGCATCAATGAAGGAACATCTTGGTGGTTCTCCCATATCCAGTTCAGTATACATTTCTGGTTGAAGGAAGTCCAGTCAATGGAGGTATTTTTGTAAAAAAAATTCTTTTTTTGTGGAATTACCCATTACCTCAAACACAGCTTACATTCCATAACACCTGATACAAAATATGCCTTATTAGAAAATTTGCAATGAACAGAGCTAGTACTAAAAATGCTGAATATTAAAAATAATGTATCCATGCTCCACTGAAAATGAAGCATTCATTTTCCACCAAACCAATTTGTACAAAATCAATGGAATTATTTTTGATGATTTGAACAAAATGACACTGGTGTGTTTATCTATTCCTCTTGTACAATATTAGGTTGTCCTGCTCAAGTAACATATAAAGAGGTAAAGCTAATTAGGGCACTTCAGAATGCTAGGTACCAAACCAAAGCCATAAACTAACAAGTCCTGGTTTACTTTCATTTGCTGGGTAAGTTCTTCAGGGTTATATAGTGTGGTATGCATACCACTGGTACAAACCACAAAATTGGAAGCATACTTTCCAACAGAACTGAAAGGATACCAGAAACCTGTAATATTTATGTAGTGTAATTTTTCTTCTAATTTTGTAGTCATAAAATTGCTAAGGTTATTTAACAACAGTAATCCCCACTATCTCTTGGCTTTATTCTGCTCGAGTTTTTTCATGCATCTAGTTATCATGTCCAAACTTCATGGTATTGTACATGTACTGTATTAGACTCTTGGGAAATTACTTTGAGCCATAAATCAACAATACTTGTCTTTTTACAATTGCACACACATTACAGTATGATGTAATTGTGCCCTAAAATTAAACTGACTTCTGACTCTGCAGAAGGCATTTTGGAATGAATTCATACTAAATTACTGAATATGGGTCAAGGTTGTTACTATTGTCCGTATTCACAGTCAACATGCCTGACGGTGATCTCGACCATTGGGAACCAAAGCTCAAGGTGGCAGGCAGTATTCAAGAAGGAGCACTACCATAGGCCGGGGTCCCGATCCACCGGGTAGGGCTACCAACATGTGAAAATGGGCAGAATAGCCAGTGGTAGGAATACTGCAAATCAGCTGACATGTAAACAAACAGCACTTTATTTAATTCAAGATGTAAATACAGTATGTATTATTACACTGTTTTACTTCATTCTGTTACCCATCCTTAAATACTGTGCCCAGCCTGATTCTCGGCTGCAGTGTGCCACTTAAAAATAATTTGATAAGGTTTTAAATATAGCTGCTTCCTTTGTGATGAGGCAGGCTGGGTTGATATCTTAAGCATGGTCACTATTGGTGCTTGCTATATGAAATCTACTTGGACCCTAATCATACTTTCAATAATTCCTCCCAGAATCTTATAACCCGGCTACATGTACAAGATATTCATAGTACTATTAACCTAAAAAGTTGCGGCCTTAAAACTGATTTAACAAAAGGGTGATATAGACGTTATGTTATTTAGAAAGTGTATAATACACTGTTCCAGTGTCCAGTTCTAATTTTGAACTTTCATTTTTGAGGGTAGGACTCCAAATACCCCTGCAAAACAAATCTAAGGTAACTTAACCTAACTTACAACTATAACTACCTACCACAATGAAAATTTTTTGTAAAAGAACATTTTTATTGAAAAGTTTCCTAATGTAACACCAGGAACATTTTTAAGTTTTTGGTACTGTAATAGTTAGGTTAGGTTTGGTTAGCTTGGTAATTGTAGAATGTGGGAATAGCCAACACAGGTCAGCACCGACTATACTCACGTAAACCTAAGGAACCAAATCTAACGACTCATAAATCTGGATACATGCCTTTTCCAAATCAATTTAACATCCCGGCTATGTAGCCTCCAGTATGCCAAGCCAAATTCGTGGTTAAGTAGCCACTTCTTTTTTTTATCGTAACCCAGTCTTTTTTTATATATTTACCAATTTGTCTCAAGCAAACTAAAGAAATACAAATGTAAGGTTCCTCATTTCTTGTTCTAGCAACATCATTTATCATGTACATAAACATGCAGAACTGATAAATACATAACCCTGGCATTATCTCTGATTATACAGGCATCATCTACTTGTAGAGGTTCTCTATAAGCGGATGCTGCCATTTCTTCTCTAAAATACTACCTGCAGTCTTTGAGACTCGAGTAATGGTGACGTGGTGTTATTTGCTGCACGGCTGCATGCTCATGACCAGCAGATTATTAAATACTAGTAAATAACAGACAATCTTTTAATACATTATACAGTCTCTCCTCGACTTACAACAACCCGGACATAGGACGGCCATGGTCGTGTAAAATATGATTCACATTACGTATTTTCGAGTCCCGATGTTAGTGATCGCGCTGTGTACCGACAAAATTTTTGTTAGTAATTCCTTTTAAAATGGCAGGCAAGCGTAAAAGTGAGAGTTCTCATGGTGCCGAGAAGAAGAAGAGACACCCATTTTAGAATTTCTATGTACAGTCAACCCTCGCTTTACGCGGTCCCACATTACGCGTTTCCACGTTTACGCGGTACCCTGCCGAAACCGGAATGCTCACTTTCCGCGGTGCGTGTACCCCTTTACGTGGTGTGTGTACCCCTTTACGCGGAGAGCGGCGCGAGCAGGGTGCGCACAAGGTCGCCCAGTCATTAAAACATTACCAAGTTCTTCACCCGCCACCCACCACAGCCGGCCCAAGTCAGTGTAGTGATAATGATAAGTGAGGATATGGACTTATATGGACTTTGAGGGGTTTGACAAAGAGGCCCTGCAAGCCTCTGTGGTGGATAGTGATACAATTGATACAAGTGATACAGGTGAGGGCCAATAATCTGCCCTCTGCTTCGGAACCAACCCCCCATCCCCGTGTGCCCAGCCATCTTTTCTACTAATGTAAGTGTTAAAAAAACCTAATATTATTGATATTTCTCTTAATTATTAATTGTGTGTGCATACCATCATAAAATTAAGAAGTTATTTTTACTACAACGTAGGTATTGTCTGAAAAAGTGGAGTTTGGGGGTCGGCCCGGTCTCTATTTCAATTAATCCCATACGTTATGTTGTTCACTTTACGCGGGCCGCCGTGGGTTGAATTAACCGTGTAAAGTGAGGGTTCACTGTATTATTTTCGCCTTTTCGACTTACGACCTGGTCGTCGGGACGGAACCCCACAGTATGACGAGGAGAGACTGTATATGAAAACAAGACTTTCTATCACCAACAAACTCATTTCCTATTAGTTTTGACTATATTCTATCTCAATATATCAAAATTTGGAGGGTGAAAAAGTTTATATAGCCATCAGGACTGTCAAGGGACGGGAACCCCTTCCCAATGAATTATTCCAATAATTCAGATAGGAATCCCAATCACCAGGACTGCCTTCAGGGTCTGTAGGCATTTCTGATTAACAACATATGACAATGCTCCTGATCGGTTGGGTGGTGTGGTGACCGAATAACGCCCATATACTATTTAGTACACTAGTTAATTATTATGAAGAACCCATTTGAAGCATCACAAGCAAATTTTCCTATATTGAAATTAAATTAATGATTCTCGAGACCCAGTAGGAGAGAGAATTAAAAATCTTTTAAATATCATATTAATCACTTTCTTTTGAAAGTAGAATTCAATGTGGATGTTTTGAATGGTCAAAACTTTCTCTGTAATGTACAAACTAAATAACCAATCTCTGATGAAATTTAATTACTGCACTTGAAATACTCAACCATCCTGCACTGATACAGGAAAAGGTGAAGTGCTGTACTGTATAATAAAAAATGACCCAATAATGTACAGAAGCTTTGTTTGCACCTCCAGCAAAGGAATATTCTCTTTTATCTTGGAAGCCTTCTCCTGCCACTGCACAAGGTGGCTGGAATCAAAGCAACCCAGTGTCTCTTTTCACTCCCTGTCATTATTTTGTACTCTCTAACTACATTGTCCTCAAAGATAACAGACATTGTAATATTCAGTAGTCATTTCTTTGTGCTTTCCCAGACTTAATACTGATCTGTATGTAGCCGTACAGTACATGCTGTAACACTTATTGTAACTAATTTTAAATATAGATTAGAAATCACCTTGCACATTATAAACAATTACAATTATTAAAAAATTAATAGAATTCTGCATTGGTTTGCATAAATGATAAATACCGAGTACATTTATAACAAATTTAAAAAGGAAAATACAGTATCGGCAATTTAAAGACACTTTTCATCATTTACGTCAGCCATTACACTATACAGTAGAGTAAAAGTAGACCAAGGAACATGTGAGCCATTTCCCACTTTACACAGGGTGGATGGAATCAAGGGCAACACTGACTCATTTGCCATCATTTATTTACTTCTGGCATTATAGGAGGTTTGCTCAACCATGTTGTTTTTCTCCTCTCCAATGACAAGGTTAAACTTCAAGTCTTATATTGTTTTACGGACAATATTTTACCATGACTCCAGTAAAATGGTCAACAGATCAGTTTAGGTTTGATCATCCCAGAAACAACCACAATGCAATTTCTAAAACTTATCATTACAAAGCTCGCCTTTCAATAGCAGACCCTTCACACAGCAGAGGGGCTTTAATACACTACTTTGAGCCATAAGAAGTAATCTGAAGCGAGACTTTTTTCAATACCAACACTTGATGTTCATATTTCAGGCACCTGTCTGAGCTTGCTAGTTAGGAACACAAACAAACTAAGCATCTTTTGTTATGTAATGCTCGAACTGACTGCCTTACATGGGAAGGCCTTATAATTGGTGTCCCCATCAATTTATTTCCTCATGCTGTCCGGCATTTACCTTTGTGTTTATGAGGATAGCTTAATGCAATTAAAATACTTTCACATGGTAATACATGGGTACATTCACTGTGATATTCATAAAAATACTTGACTCAATAATGAACAAGAGTTATAGTGTTGTAATATTGCTAATACAGTACTGTACTTTGTATCACAAAAGAAGGAATCAGTCTTGAAGGTTACAAGGTCTAAACTGCCAATAAATTAAAAAAAGACTTCCTTCGCATGACAATCATGACCTACAACTACGATTTCATGTTCAAACTGAACTGTATTTAGCATCCATTACAACAGCATTTAAACCACTCTTTATTTAATCATCATTTTGGTGAATATCACAACACAGAAACTAAAATCAGTACATGCTAGTTTAATTTTATTATGTATTCTTTTTTAATACTGTTCGTATATACTATTCAATCTTAAAAAAAAAAAAAAAAACTATAGAGGAAATTCACCCATAACCAACATCCCACTGCACCATTTAGTCTGCTATTGAGAGGGCTTACTGTACATGTGAGACTTGTACTGTACTCAAAGAATGTGTCTCCTGAGACTCCAAATACTTATAAAAAAAATATTGTTTGCTTTGAGCTACATGCAGAAGCATGAGAAGACATTAGAGGTAAGTTGATAACAAGAAAAAGATAATCATCTACTTAAGTGATTAAAGATCTTTGGGAAGATTGGTTTTTAAAACAAAAATACAAGCTCAAAACTACATAAATGATTAACTAACAAAAAAGTTTATTTTTTCACTTAAATACTGTGGTTACATTTTATTATTTTTTCACGTATCGGGGGCCCTTTCCCCCTATTGTATGAGGTTGCAAGACAGGCAAATCTAGAGCAACACAGACTATCTTTTATTTACTATAATTAATTTATTCTGGCATCTGTAGCAAATATGTTCTGCAATGTGGAACTTGAAATAATATCAACTGTAATGATAACAATTACAGCTACTTGTAGAAACCCGTGTTAACTGACATTTCTATCAAAACCCTTTCCTATTTAGCTCTTTATAATTTTCTACTTAAACCAAATTCATCTGAAATGAAGCTCTCGATATGAATCATCTGCAGGCTACACCAGGACGTAATAGAATAGAAGGACTGAGATATTAAGTACAGTATTACCCCGCCTAACGCGGTTTCACTTAACGCGTTTTTTCATATACGCGGTGCCTCGCCAGAAGCGAACTTTCACTTAACACGGATTTTTTCCACATATACGCGGTGAGTGTCCGGCTCGAGACGCTATTTTTAGATTTGCCCCACGCGCCACCCGCCCGCCTGCCTGCCTGTGCTCCTCGCCTCTCCCTCCTCCTCCCTCCGCTTGGGCAAGCCGCGCGGTAAGGTTGCGCAGTGTGTGTCTTTGTTGCGTTATCACTGACGTCATATGACGTATCGGACTGTGATTGGCCATGCATCCCTACCCCCCTCTGCTGCTAGCTGTAATTGGCTTAAAGTATTATGACGTGACCACCCCGGGGAGGGAGGGAGGGAGGAGAGACGATGCTTGACCTAGCGCGGCAGTTTCATCCCTCAAGGCCACACCGTGTAAACGCGCATCCATTGTTCCGTAAAATGGCTTCCGCCGGACCACCACCGCCACCAGAGAGAGACCTTTCCTTACCTGGACCCAGCGGCACTAAGCCAAAGAAGACACGACGTTCCTTAAGCTACGAGGTGAAGTACCAAATTGTTCAAGATTTGGAGAAAGGAACACGGCAAATTGATCTCGCGCGCCAGCATGGCGTCAACGAATCTACGATTCGCACGATCAAGAAGGATGCAGCCAAGATCAAAGAGCACATGAAAATCACAAAGTCTGCAGGTGCTTCATCTATCAGGTATTGCCAGAACAGGGTGCTGGCAAAAGTGGAAAATTTGCTGGCGAATTATTTGATTCGTCAGGCGCGACGCAACATGGCGGTGGACACGCGCTCAGTGCAGGAGTACGCACGTGAGCTATACACAGCAGTGTCACGTAAGCTGGGAATTGCAGAGCCCAAACCCTTCAATGCTTCCTCTGGTTGGCTGCATAGGTTTAAGAAGAGGAACAAGATCACCAACATCAACATTGGTGGTGAGGAAGCGTGTGCTGACCGTGTGGCGGCTAGAGATTTTCCTCCGTTCTTACGTGAGATTGTGGAGGAAGGACAGTACACTGACGACCAGGTGTTTAACATGGACGAATCTGGTCTTTTCTGGAAAAAGCTACCTTCCAAGACCTTCGTTGTCCAGTCTGCCAGCAAGGTAAGGGGTCGGAAGTTGCAGAAGGAACACATCACCGTCCTGTTTACCACCAATGCCTCCGGTACCTGTAAACCAAAGTTATCGGTGATTCACACAGCCCGCAAGCCGCACGCCTACAAGAATATGGACATGAACAAGCTTAATGTCCACTGGCTAACCGCACGTAAGGCGTGGATGTCCTCTTCTCTGTCCCTCTTCTGGTTTGACAACTGTTTTGTTCCTGACGTGAAGAAATTCTGCGAGCAACAGAATGTTTCATTCAATATTTTGTTGCTCCTTGACAACGCACCTGGACACTCGCCCCTACTTATGGATCGTCACCCCAACGTAAAAGTGGTCTTCCTTCCTCCCAACACTACGTCATTAATCCAGCCCATTGACCAGGAGTTGATTTGCAATGTGAAAGCTGTGTACTCTGCAAAGAAGTTCAAGCTCCTGAACGACTCTACCAACACCAAGGATGAGTTGCGTATGCTGGGTGACACCGACAGCGAGAGCAAAAGCGACGAGGACAAGGAACAAGAGGTGGCGGCTCAAGAACTTCTCGTCAAACAATTTTGGTAGAAGTTTAACGTTAAACAAGCTGTAGACTTCTTGGTGGAGGCATGGGATCTGCTGACTATTGCTACGATTCGTCACGCATGGAGACATGTGTTGCATGGCATACCAGGTGAGAGGAGGAGTGAACCTGTGACTGGTGAGGTTCAGACTGTTGCAGTAGCAGTGGACCTTGCCAGAGAAGCTGCGCTCAATATTACAGCTGAAGGCTTCTCCGAGACCACCAACGAAGACATCCTGGAGGTGATCAGAGATCCTGAAGTGACTGCCGACGAGATGTTGGAAGAAGAACACGTCAGTGAAGAGGAGGAAGAAGGTGCGTCATTCTCCGAAGAACACAGTTTAAGTCATAGTGATATTAAGTGTGCCATAGAGTTTGCAGAGAAAATGAAGTCCGTCCTTTCCCGCGACAATGACGATGACCGCTATGAAGTCTTCCATACCCGGCTGGTGCAGGCTATGGAGCCATACATCACGGTGTACCAAGACAACATAAACACCAGCCGTCAAAAAAGCATAACCGAGTTCTTCGCCCGCAACCCACCACAGCCAGCCCAAGCCAGTGAAGTTGACTTTGAGGGATTTGTCAGGGAAGCCCTGACAACTGTAAGTGACAGTGATGGTGATTCACCTAGTAATGGTGATTCACCTGAGGGCCAGTAATCTGCCCTCTGCCTCGGAACCAGCCTCCATCCCCGTATGCCGACCCATCTCTTCTACTACCGTAAGTGTTCCACCTAACTTTTAGTTTCTCTAACCTAACCTTTATTTTTCCTATGTTAACCTTTATTTTTCCTAACCTAACCTCTTCTATATTACTTGTCTTTTCATACCATCATAAAGTTAAGATAAAATTTTTACTACAACATAGTTATGTGTCGTCAAAAAGTGGAGTTTCGGGGTCGGGCTGGTTTCTATTGGAATTAATCCCGTATGTTCTGTTGTTCACTGAACGCGGATTTCACTTAACACGGTACCCTCTGGGTTTTATTGACCGCGTTAAGTGGGGTACAACTGTACATGCAGGTTTAGAATGGCTGAGTAGGTCAGCAGTGTGAATTGTGGAGTGCAGAGTTACATTCTGAGTTGGTACAGACTTGTGAGAAGGCTGCCAAAGGTGTACAGAGGGAATTTACCAGCAGCAATTAACAGCAATATAGTAAATTGAGGCTAAGTATGAGAATAAAGGGAATAGAAAAGGTAGAAGGAATTTAGTACAGAGATAAGGTGGCCTTGAGTCTCTTAAGCAGAGGTTATTCCCTGAGAGAGGAGCTCCCATGGGAATGGTGTTACTCAAAATTTTTTAAAGAGAAAAAGGTAACTAAAACGATGCATGAGTACACTGTAATAATAAATCTTATATGCAAATGCTCAAAACTTTGTCAGTGAGTTTCCAAAGACATCGTGGTGACCAAAGTGTTAAAGAAGCTTCAACGGGGTTAATAACAATTTTGGAATGTATAGAAAGATGGAAAAACAGATCGGGAGATCCTGCAGATAATATCTTAATCTAAAGTTAAGACAGGACTTAAAATAAAGAGGGCAGATAATATCCACAAAACCAATTTCTATCCTTCATTTGCATGACATGCTCTTTCATTTTACCTGTGTCCATTCTTTAAATCTCACAACAATTACAACACTCCTATAATCTCATATCTTTGGCTCATTGTATTTTCTTTATAACATTTATTTGAAAAACTAAACAATCTAAGTCAGTTTCTTTTTTCTGAAAGAAAAATTTATGGCTTACATATTATTTCTTCCTCTTTGTTAATTATTTTCAGATGAATTCACTTCTTTCCTCCTTTCTTCGAACTTTTTTTCTTGCTGCTGCCTCCACCTCCATATTTAGTAGCCAAGGAATCCAGGAAACAATCCATTTCTGCCTCTCGCTGTTTACCACGCTTGAGAATAAGAGCTTTAAGGCTGTCTGTGGTATCACCCAGACCCAACTCTTTTTTCATCTCTTCTGCTTCCTCTGCTTCAGCTGCTGCCTAGTGGGGGCAAAGATATATACTGTAAATTAAATGTAAATACTTTCTAAAAATTATTTGTTATCCAAGTTCACATTTCTTATTGTAAAACATATACTGTACTGCATTACCTAGTTTAGAATCTGATGATACAACATTACTCTCTGAAAAAGTGTACAGTTGAAACATGAAAGTTTCCCATTTTGTTTGACCAGTTTCTCTTTCATTTTCCACACTCATGCTTTCGCCCTGTTTACGCACTCTCATTGATAGGAAGAATTATCATTATCTGAGCACATGATGCAATAAATTATCTTTATTAAAATTTGTTAAGCTATTGGTAAAAGAAAAGCAATGAACAGGCCCAAGAATAAATTTGCAATAAGCAAATACAGTATCAAAGGAAAATATAAATTATAATACCTGCTAATTAACGCTTAAGATGACAGTACATACAGTAATGTAAAGTACCCAAGAACACATTATAAATTTCTATTAAGAAGCTTGTACAGTACCTGCTTCAAAAAAATAATCAATACTAAATGTTAATCTATCAAAGAACAGGTGATGACCTTGACATTTGTGAAAGGTCATTTTCTTTGTTAACAATTATCTAAAGTGTCTGTAGAAGAGAATAAATAATATCCCAAGATGGTGGTCGTGGTGTTGACTGGGCAAATGTCAGTGATGACCTAGGGAGGTGACTGGGCCAATCAGCACCATGTGTGGGCCCTATGTTACAGCCACTCCCCCCTTCCTTCTCCAGCAAATACATCTAATTTTCCCAATACTGTACAGTACTTTTCAACAGTCTGGAAATAATTATTGCCACAGAAAATGGATTTTTGCATACATGTTGAGGTCGTAACTAATATCCACAATACCTCATATTACCATACAATTCTAGTAAAATACTCGTCCCTGGCTGTCATCAACAAGTCCACAAATTCAAGATATAGTATAGTAATGGAGACAGCACAGTGCATATAAAACTTGGGGTTGAAGACACTGCAAAGTATTGAATAATGAATACAAATACTCTGCTAAAGTATTGGTATGAATATGAATATTCATTTTTGTTATGACAGTAAGAGTTCCGAACTGTTGTACAGTGATAATCTGCTAGAGAATGTTGTTACAGTAAGTTGTAAACTGTTATATTAAACTGAAAAAGCAAAAATAGAAATTATGGTTGCCTCATGAAGGCCCATTGCATCTGTAATGTCAGCAGCGTGCACTCTTTTTTCAAAATGTTCAATCACTTTTCATTTTAATCTTTTAACAAAATAGATTTTTTTTGTCTCTTGTCATTAGCATCACTCTTGTTACTTTTTGTGATCACTGAACTTTCATGCTGGTGAGGATTAATAATAACAAATTGAGAAACAAAAGAGATTAGCTAGTCACGAAGATATGCCTGTGACCATGAGTCAGAGGCAGACTGAAGCAGTGAGCCTAGGCTGGTGCAATGACACCATGGCAAGTTGCAACTTATGTTAAACTGATAAAGTTTTCATGCTAACCTAACCTACACAGCACAGTAGTAGAATAAGAGTAAAAATACAAATACAGGGGGTTACGAACGGGTTCCATTCCTGAGAACATTCTTAAGTTGGATCTGTACGTAAGTCGAAACACATGCTATGTGCATACCATACTTACAGAACAACGTTTAAAAATGCACTATATCATAGCCTAAGTCCTTATACACATATAAAATTACTTAATTTAAGACAAAATAAAAAATAGAATGACAAAATACAGTCAATGAAAGTAAAAAATAAGTCATCAGGTAAATAAAATACTGTAATTTAAGTTTAACCCCGTTTGTATCGGCGGGCATTCCTAAGTCAGGGACCCCCTGTACATATGTAACTTCAGTATGTGATCTGGATATGAATTTTCACAAGTAATACAGCTGATCAATCAATTATGAAATGTAATGCAATATTTTGTTGCAGGTTAAAAAGAGAAAGAAAAACCAAGAGAAACTCACTTTACGTTTTCTTGTTTCTTTCTTCCTTTTGGTCTCATTTGAAAAATTACTGAAATTTGGCACCTCCTTCTTCTTAATCCATCTGTGGATTATCTTTGTGAACCTGAAGTGAAGAACATGCTGTAAAGTTACTAGAATTAATCCAATAAAGATCTACATATACAGTATACAGCACTGTAGGTGTAGTGCCGTTATCCAGAAGACACCTTAGAAACATAATAAGCAAGGGAGTAAAAAATAATAACAATCAATATATCAGTATAACAACAATTAATACAGTACAGTATACCAAAGTTAGCTAAATGTAATAGATAATTTAATGAAAGATACTGTACTGGTACAGTATATCTTATTGATGTACAAAGGTATATCTTTTTTTTTTTAAGATAAATCTACTAACCATCCACTAACACTACATACTTACCTTGCTTCATCATCAATGGTGCAGCACAACACATATTGCAGAATATACTCCATGTCCCCCTCACCTTCTATATAAGCCTGTTTCAAATCATTTAATTCTTCATCGGACTCTGTTTGCATAAAGAAAATGTGATGAAACTTCCAAACAAAAATACTGTAGTTCATTTATTTTGAAAATTAATTCACCATACTGTACTACAACATCTACAAAAGAAAAAAAAAATTATATATATATATATATATATATATATATATATATATATATATATATATATATATATATATATATATATATATATATATATATATATATATATATATATATATATACAGTATAATCATAAGTTCATACCCTTGTATTCAGCTTCAAAATTCTTGATGTCTTCTACAGTTATCTTCTTAAACAATAAACGCCAATACTGGTCCCAATCACGATCATCTGGGGCAATGTTTTCATCATCCACTTCCCCTATACCGTCAATAGAATAAACATTAACATTGTAGATACAAGGAACTAATTTTGCTATACTGTACCATTTTATAAGCAAGCTTTGACTGGACAGGCCAATTTAAGTCAGCTAGTTCATGAGTTTTAAACTCTTGGTTCCCAAGCTCAAGACACACAACTGGATTTAGTCCAAAAAATCAGTTAATGCTTCAATTGTTTAAAAGAGACCTGATATATAGTACTGTTACTATTGGAGGCTGCAAGCACTGAATTGCACCATCGTCATAGTACCAGTGAGTTTTGTGACCCTCAATGCTGTGCTAAAAGTGCCATTTTAGGGTCTACCGTCCCAATTTTGGCTCACTTTAGCAACCTCTATATTGTATAGAGGAAGGAGGGTGCCTGAGTTGCCTTATCTGTGTTTGGTTATACAGTACAAGATGATTTCTGGATCAAACCCTCATTTATGGCCTAATACCAGACTAGCAACTTGTATATCTAAGGCCTCCTAAAAGGGAGAAGGAGGCAACTATAAATTTCATGCATTAATGCAACTTCACACCCCAAAATAGAAGTCAGGTAACTACCATAAGACTGGATCTTACAAACACCTTTGCAGATGTCCAAGCCCTTCTCCAAAGTATATTTGACATAGTTTGCTCAGGAAAGCTAAATATGGAGTACCCTAAAGATCCAATTTAAGACTCTACAATGATATTGGATAGAGGATGCCAGTGTTACCACATACAGAATAATGGTTTAAATTTAATGTGCTGGTTTAATTAGTCAATCAAATTCCAGTAAAACTGAAGAGAGGCTGAACCCAGGTATGCATATAAAACTGAGAAGTGTCCAAAAATACTGTACTGTGAGGGAGAAATTAATTCTGAAAGAGCCTTAAATCTTACAAAAGTTGTGAAGTGCACTGGTGCTTGTGTGATGGCAACACTTAATGCTTTCAAGCTACAGTGGTAAATGCTGCATTCATTTTTTATTTAATTTTTAATTAGCTCCAGTCATATATCTGGGTCCTGGAAACCACAGGTTGTCACTCAATGGACAAGGTGATAATATATGATCTGTAAAATTAGAGCCAGGTACTGTATAAGGTTATAGCTTTCCTTTGTCACTGAATCTTAAAAGTTACCTTTGCATGATTTTTTTCAGACAACTTTTAAAAGTTACAGTTAAATTAATATAATAAAGGTGTTTCTTACCTGACTCATCATACACAGCACGTCTATCCTTGTCGCACAAGATAGAATAGACTTTGCCCAGTGTCTGGAATTTCTGTGTTGCCTCTTGTTTCTCATCCTTATCCACTCGGTCAGGGTGAACCTTCAGGGATACTCTGTGGTATGCTTTCTTCACTGTAATTAAGTTAGAAAATGTCAGTAAAAAATAAAGAAATTCAAATTTAATGAATTAGAAGTGTCAGCATGGCTGACACTTATTACCTGCATTTGATAATAACCATGTGTTGCTTTTCTACAGTGTAACCCTTACTGATAGCTATGACATACACCAGTGAAGTATGGTACACAACTGAATGAGATTATTCAAATGGATAATATAAAAAATAACAAAACTGACATTTACCTTTATTGCACTCTTGCCCAAAACTTCCATAATTGGTTGATGGTGAAGTCCAATTATGTTTATAATAGAGACTAATTAATGAAATTTTTGCAAAAGTAAAAACAGTTTTGTTAGCTAGAAAAAAACAACTTAAAACTCTGTACGGGGGGGGGGGGGTGGTTATGAACGGGTTCCGTTCCTGAGGATGCTCTTAAGTCGGATTTGTACGCAAGTCAGAACATATGCTATGTGCATACAGTACTTACTGTGCAGTACAATGTTTAAAATCCCACTGTATCATAGCCCAAGTCCTTATATACATCTAAAATCACTTAATTTAAGAGAAAAGAAGAAATAAAATGACAAAATACAGTAAATGAAAGTAAAAAATTAGTCATCAGGTAAATAAAATACCCCATTCGTGTCAACGGGCATTCGTAAGTCGAGAACCCCCAATCATAATATAACTTTTGCAACTCTTTCTATACACAGGAATATCTAATGATCTATTGCAAAAATTTGTGAACTGACCCATGGATTGTGGTTGCTAAGGACATAAAGTGTGTAACAAGGTTACTAATTACACTAGTTCATTAAGAATAAAAAAAAAAGTGATAGAACTCTCTGACTGAGGATTGGTTCCACTATTTAACAGAAGCAAAATGGGTCTACAGTGGCACAAATTATATTTTTCCAATTGGACATTTAACCCGATAACTGCGAGATACATTCTTGAATAATAAGTACACTATGGAATTCAAAGTGTTTTGAGTGCAGCGCAGAAATTTTTTTATATCTCGAGGGGTCAAGCACAGTATGGGATGTTTACACTCACCAGTTTCTCGAGTCCCCCAACTGAGACAAACGTTTTCTCTATCCTCCGTTTCAGAAACTGAACAAAATCTCATGCTGATGTTATTTATATTTCAAATTACGAATGAACGCGTGTTACCGCAAGATATATATACTGTACAGTGGTCCCTCAGTTAACGAACACAATTCGTTCCAGAGTCGTTTGTTAACCGAATCTATTATTTCAATGGGATATTGGGTAATTGGTTCCAACTCACAGAAAAATTACATACAAAGTACAGTACTGTATACCAGTAATAGAATTAACAAAACATTAAATACAAACTAAATTTACAAAACATTAAATATAAACTAAATACTGTATTTTAACTTCTCAAACAGCTGATTGTACAGGCAGTCGATGATGACATGCCATGTTCTTTACAGAGTGCATTGGTTCTAAAGCCTTCTTCATGTTGCATAATAATTTCTGCACTGTTTATTATCAATATGTTAACTAAATTTCAGAATGACCAATAATTTTAATGTAAAAATGCCAAAATATTCAAGAAACCAACAAAATCGATGTTCACTCCACTGTAAACAAAGTTAAACTGAGAAGCATTGTTGGGTGATTCAATAAGCTGATGGGCACACAAAAACTATTCCCTGTACTGTCTATATTATCAATATGTTAACTAAATTTCAGAATTACCAATAATTTTAATATAAAAAATGCAGAAATATTCAAGAGCAACTTTCTTAATATTTACTTCACTGGAAAAGAATGTAAACATAAAACCAATTACTGTATTGGCGGACTAGCCGATCAGCTGATGCGCACAACAAAACGTGTTTGTCGTAAGGATTTCGTTAATCGAACTGAAAATCCTTATGGGAGGTAATTCATTAACCGAAATTTCGTAAATCGAACCGTTCGTTAACCGAGGGACCACTGTACTTGCTTATAGCTGAAACATACAAGATCCATTGAGAGTGATGTTGAAAGCTTCAACTATGGAGTATTTACTTTCAGTGAAGTTGTCAAATAAGTCGAGTGTTGGGGTGAACAATAGAGGTTAGAATCCTTTTTCCACCCTAAGAGAGACTGGCAGCCAAACTAAGGTAAGTTTTATCCTCTTCGCCACTGATCGGCTTGTTAGCCGTTTGGGAGATCGGTCACGTTTCTGATTATTTTTCCTTTTCATTTATCTTTTTCACCAAAAGATCAGCTCGTTAGCCGCCCGGGTGATCGGTCACGTCTCTGTCAAGCACTGTTGGCAAATACTGGGCATGCACCGGCTCCTAAATGTACCTGAACCCGCTCCAGTGTTGGGCAAGTCTTGTCTTGAAAGAGCTCACACTCGGTGCCATCACAACACACTCTGGTAGATTGTTCCAAGAGTTTACAACCCACACTCCGAAAAAGTTTGCCCTCACAGTTTTCTGGACTCATATTTGGTTTCCACATTCTTCTACATACTATCTTTTAATCCACAAGAGTTAAAATGGTCTTCGGGGAAAATCGATATACAGTGGGTATCCAAGTTTTGCGATCGCTTCGTAACATCTAGCGGCAGCTAAACTCGTGAATCGCTAAATTCAAGCTACATTATGACCATGCTTCGTTCCCAGCCCAACGCCAATGTCCTTTTTTTTTCTTTCTTTAATTTCACCTCATCTATAGCCACAATTGTGCTACAGAAGCAACAGTACCACCACTTGCAGCATGCAAAACTGGTTTACCTGCTCTTTCTTCGCTCTCACACCCCGTATAGTAAACTCGTTCACTTCATGTAACTTAACCACTACAGTAGGACCCATACCACGCTCAAGTTTATCCCAAATCTCTCCTTTCTCCTCGAGAGCAAGCAGCTTCTTCTTACCAAGACGTTCTGGTCGACTTCCTTTCCCACTTGAAAGCCGTTTTCCACTCCCACTTGGTCCTGGTTGTATGTCAACCATTACGAAATTACACAGTAGAGGGAGAGTAGAGATCACTAATTCAAACAGCATGCGTGACTAACTGACTAGAGCTCAAAAACAATGACCGCGTGACATCACGAGTGTAAGCACATGGCCGCTAAATTAGCACGATCTAGTGCGCAGTGGCACTAAACTCGAGTTTTGGGGAATTTTAGCCTGTCCAATAAACTCTCGAATCACCAAAGTCGAGTATCCACTGTACGTGCGTTTTTGAGCGGGGGTCGCAATCGGCGAATCACTCCACTGCAGTTATTGGGTTAAAAATTCATGCTACAGTACTCCTGCCTATGCAGACTGATCAGTTCACTCCTACACCACTGTCACTAAATTGGAATAATTTACGGTGAAATATACACCAATACCCATATTTGGCTTATCATTTAGTAGCTGATACAGCTACTATATTAGCTTAAGAAATGGTGAAGAACAAGGATCTGGGCTAACCAGCTATCTAATGAAAAATATCCATTGAAGAAAACTTGTCTTATCTCAAGAATAAAGCAAATCAGGAGAAATGCTTCTTATAATATTCAGATTTCTGTCCTAGTTTTTCTTACACAGTGAACAAAGACTGCTACCTTCCTGCTGACCTTTATTAAGTGAGCAGAAGTAGTCCAAATATTTGAATGACATTAATGACACTACAGTATTCCGTTTCATACCAAGAAACAACAGCAGCAGTAGCACGTACATATAGAAATTTTTTGCACAGGCAATAATGATAAGGAAGTGGGTATTTAGCCGGGAATTTCTGGCTGGGTAGACTGGAAGCTACGCAGCCAAGAATTCCTGGCCAGGGAGATTAGACTAGACCAACCTAAGTCTCCAGTCTGCCGAGCCAAGAATTTCCACCTACGTAGCCACTTCCTAATGATAAATTATTATTTTCTTAAGTCAAGAAAACCAATTCCCCAAAGAAAGGAATTATAATATGTAGTAAGATTTGCAATTTCTGAAATATTATTATTAATTTGGCAATACACAGCATAATCATTTCTTCCATACACAAGAATACTTCCACCAAAAGTTATCATTACGTTATATTATGATTTATCATTGATAAGATGAGCAAACTAAACCTATGTGTATATTAATATTGTTAGTTAAGGTTACATTAGGTAGGTTCGTATGGAAAGGAAAGGAAGGAAAGTCAGTCAGTCACTGACTTGGATGGTCAGTGGGATACACCCCATTTCGTCGCCAAAAAACCCATTCGTCATAAAAATAATCCTTTTCGTCACAACTAACAGACCGTTAGTCACTGGTTTTCTTGATAAATTGTAAGTTATTATTTTACATGAATAGAAATTACACATGTATACAGACGACTTAAGAATTATTGTGTTATTATATATGAATATTATTTACTTAATAAAGAAAACGATTAAAGCAATGGTAAATAAACAAACTACAGAACAAATGCAGGCATATTAAAAATGTTTTTATTTTTGTTTCGCCTTAGTCTCTAATAAATTGATTTAGCGAGATGCTTGCATGAGTAATAACGTTTTAATTTTTTATTTTTGTCTTTGAGAAATTGTCTTAGTGAGATGCTTGCATGATCCAATGTATTGTTATGCCGAGGTATAATTTCATATTACAATTTTGTAAACTAGGTGTTTTGATTATTTTCTATCCCAAGCAACAGTTACTTGAGCAAATTTAATAAAATTTTCGTGTATATATTGATGTATTAATCATGTAAGAATTTCTGGAATGTACTGCATCATTATTTTGTTATGGTTTACTTATTATTGTAAGCCCCAAAGACAATTGTTGTGCAAGTATTGTGGAATTGTTGTGACTAATATAAAGTGAGAAGACTAAGGAATTGTACACTGGTAGTGTGCTGACTATACAGGCTATCCCCAACTTACAACGGGGATACGTTCCTGGACCCATAGTTTAGGTTAGGTTAAAGCCCATACAAAACAACAATAAAATAACCATATATAACAAATAATGTAAATAAAGTGATGTTAAACAAAATATAATGATGAAAAAAAAGAAAAAAAAAGGGATTTTAATTAAATAATTTTGCAGTGAATGTATTGGGATCCCATTCATAAGTGCGGGTGATGGTAAATCGGACGGTCGTAACTCGGGGACTTCCTGTATATTCGAAGTGTGGAGTCAAGCTGTGATGACATTACCCTGTTAACAGTGTTGTGAAGAATTAGTGTTTATTAAAGAAGGCTACAGTGCATACATGTGTTTCTGTGACCTGGTGGAAATCTACTGGTCTGTTGTTTGTCGGTACATACACTGATATAGATCGTTGGGAAATTACTGGAGACTGGCGTGACAGCCAGTGGTAATTCGACACACTTGCAAAATATCTACTGCTTCTGAAAAAAGGAGGGTCGTAACAGTATGTACACAAAGATAGTAAACCAGCCATTACATCTTCACTGCTTCAGTGAATACATAATGAAGGTCCAAAGCCCTTGAAATGGTGATGGGAATGAAAGCAGTGACAAAACGGGTAAAAAAAGTGGTGACGAAATGGGTAGAAAATGTGGTGACGAAATGGGCACACCCTGGTCAGGGTCGGTTCAGTCACTGTGAAGTTTGTCAACGGTGACATGCAAACATAAGTTAGGGTACCCATCTAGGGAAACTCTTACTCGGCAAAGAAAACAACTCCGTATTAAATAGCTGGGGATCCCAGCTACACAAGCATCCCATATCATTTTAGAGTTTCAATCCATACTTGACAAACACTGGAATATGTTAAGGTACATTCAGGTGCCCATGCATGCCTTGTGGTTGCAAGTGCATAACGGAATATTTACTTATAACTTGATCAGCTGTTAAGCAATGAAGATAAAATAAAAAGTTCCAAGTAACTTGTTGGAAACACCTCTCCATGTCTGATCAGCAGAGTTAAGCAACGCTGGGTCTGGCTAGTACTTGGATGGGTGACCCCCTGTTCCTAAGAACACCAAATGCTGCTGGCATAAGGACTACTGGAAACAAGCCTCTCATGACTCTGTCAGCTGTCCTTGGTCAAACTGACTGAATATCAATCATTATTTGCTAGAACTGAATGAGCAGAACATTTATGCTAATGAATATGAGAAAAACAACTATATTACAAAAATGCGCAACTAAGCCTTTTCTAAAGTATCACCAAAAATGCCATCTAAAGGGTTAAAATCAACAATGACACTGATCAGCATAATTACTGCACTATATTAAGAAATAAAGAGGTAACCCTGTCATGGGCCATCAAAAAATGTACAGAAAAACTTAATGTGAAATAAAAAATAACCACTACTTTCAAAACATTCATTATGGAGTAAAATAAGTATGCACAGTAGTGCCAGAGATGTGATGTATTATTCACTGTAACTCGCCCAAGCAAGACCCGCCCAGCTGTTTGTATCACACCTGACCGAGACTGCTCGTCTTTTAGTTCAACAACATTTTAACTGATAATTATTAACATTCATGAATTGTCCTAACAGTTTATTTACCTTCTTGACAAAAGTTGTTAATCAAATGAGATTGACACAAATATAATTAAGTTTCATAAATGGACTCCAACTTGAATGAGTCATGAGCACTTGGACAGTTTGACAACAACAAACTTACGCTCATTGTCACTGGCATTACTCTCCACACCCAAGACCTTGTACAGGTCCTGTGAAGCAAACAACTCCTCGCAGCTGTCCAAGAGGCCTGTCATGGCGGATTAGTCACAATATTTTGAAATATATCTTGATGTACGACGCACTACCGCCGTCGACTTTGTTGTTGCTGGAGCAGACGATTGAGTTGCGCGGGAAGTGAAGATCAAAATGAGAAGCGACACCCGTACTGCTGCAGTTCAGTACCGGGTCCTTGATAAATATAGGTAGACAAGATACACATACAGATCCATGCTGGTTCAGGATGAACTTAGATAGTGCACTGAAGTGCAGGTATACAAACAATGGTAAACATTAATTCGATTCAACAGAGGGATCACCTGAAGTTTCAGTTCCGTTAATCACTCGTACATTTACTATTATATACTAAGTTTCAAAATAGCCCAAGACAAATTTATTTAGAACAATGGACGGATTCCTACATAGGCCACTGGTCTCCTTCCCTTAACATGACTGTCTCTGGTAGGTCACTGGGTAGACAATCAATAAATAAGATTAATCTTTCCATTCATGCTGGACGACGATATATTCGTTCACTACACACAGGGGAGCTCAGAGTAGTTGAGAACTTAAGATCCCACACGTGAAGTAATTTTATTCTTTCTTTTCTTTTATCCTCACCAATTGATCAGCGGCTCGTTAGCCGCTTGGACAATCGGTCGTCTCTGTTACGCACTATTTTGAACCTTATGGTAAGTATTTCTTTAATTTTTTGTACACTCTGTATGTGGAATGGTGTGTGCATGTAATTGAGTAAAACAAAAGAAGAAAAACTCATAATTATGAGTAGAAAAATATTTTATAAAAAATAAACGCATTTCTATTTATTTTGCCCTTTCCATATGTTTTTTTTATTGAAATACAATAATTCAAGAAATTTATGCGTAACTTTCAGGGTAAGACTCAAGGAAAATGACAAACTTGGGGGGAAAATAAAATAAAGCCGTCGGTTAGCTCTAGTCGCACAAACTTCTCGCGGACTATTTTTTATGATAAAGTATTTTATTGTAATTTTGATTTCATACTCTGTATGCAGCAGTGGTGTTTTAATTATGTAACTGATAAAAATATCCCAAGGCGAAAACTAAGGCGCTCCAGTGTTTCCCTTTTCCTGTGTGGTTTTTTCTAAGCGTGTCGGACCTGTATGAAGATATTATATTTTATCTTCATGGTCCAGTGTTACTATGGGGTAACAGAAATACCAAGGAAAAGCGTGTTATGTTCTGTAGGTCACTGACAAAAAATTCCACGAACAAAATATTGACACCTGACAGTGACTTAAGCAATGTAACCACCTGCCCTGATAAAAGAGAGAAAGAGAAAGGGATTCTTACTACATCTAACATGGTAGTCCCACAAAGTTGACTGAAGAGCTCAGCAGCCACAGAGCAGTGGACATGAAAAAAAGAATTGAGTTGTAAATTGTTAAGGCGGATATTAAAGATAGATACAAAACTCTAACAGTCGATTATAAATTTTCTACAGTTTTCCATCACCAGAAGATTCAGTTCCTTGTTCAAACGAATACAAAACTGTTGACATTACGAGTAGTCCATCACAGATCAGAGTCGAGAGTTATTAAGAGTGAGGGTTGTAAACTCTTAGAATAATCTACCAGAGTGTTGTGACGGCACCGAGTGTGAGCTCTTTCAAGAGAAGACTTGACCAACACTGGAGCGGGTTCAGGTACATTCAGGAGCCGGTGCATGCCCAGTATTTGCCAACAGTGCTTGACAGAGACGTGACCGATCACCCGGGCGGCTAGCGAGCCGATCTTTTGGTGAAGAGGACAAATGAAAAGTAAAAGTAATGAGAGACGTGACCTTAACGTGTATCCTGTTTCTGTAGCTGCTGCTGGGTGTTAACGTCAAGGAGCATTTTGTGCTCTCAAGTCCAGACTGTCCCGTGCATTGCCTCTATTTATTTAACGTCAGATTTCTCCTAATTAAAAAAAACGAAACTTGAATAATGGATAAAAGCTGATAATATAATTTTAAAACGAAATAAATGCCTACGATATCATGTAATGTTAGAAATTATACGTTAAAACATTAATCTATATCAGTTGACACATGTGTTCAGTATCACAGGTTGCTCCTATTAATACAAGATAGTCTTTATGTGAGAAAAATTATATAAATGTAAACTTAGGTTTGTTTTGTCTTGTTTTGACTAAAATAAGGGTCACGTAGTGGATATTGTATATAATTGGTGTTGATATAAAATGATAGTCCATGACAAAAAATGTAAATTATTTAAAAGAATTAGCAATAAAATATTAGTATTACACATTTTTTTGCGAATTAATATATATATTTTATGTATAATGTGAAGCATAGTTCAACCCGGATGTTAAGGAGGGTTAACCTCAAGAAGTGGTTATGCGTGCCAAAAGCTCCCGTTCATGCGCTAAAGTTCATTAGAAAATAACAACAGTAAGTGCATTTAATGTGTACTAGTGTTGGTAGGAATGCAGGAGCCCCATAAATCCTTCTTGTTTGAGGTATCCTTCCCATAGGTGTGGTAGAGGACACGTGACAGAAGGAGTTGTCGCACGTCAATATCTCCTGCGGTGTGTTGTCTGGATGTTAATATGATAGTTTTGTCAGAAGTACATAGCCTGGTTACCCGAACATTACCATAATCAACCTTTGTTAAGTATAGTGTCATATGTGTAAATACCTTTCAGTGGTGACTAAGGTAACTCAAATTACTTAAATATGTTTTGTCCTCGGGGTGATGGTGTCAAGCAGCATGATGGACACAGCAGGGTATTATTTTTTGTACCCTAGAATTTGAACTTAGTTGTTAATAATAAATTTGGCTTTGATTAGAGATTAACATTTGTTCGAATTTTACATATTTAGTGTGATAATTTTATTAGGTACAGTACTTTATTTTTTTGACACAACGTCCAGACTGAAATTGGTTCTAAAATGCCCACCTCTGTTAAAGCCAATAATCTTACTACATAATTGGTTCTCTACTCCCCAGATAAAGTATAATTGGATAAAAAGGTTCTTTAGGTCAATTTGCACTGTTGACCAACCACGGCTCTCGAGTTGAGCCTTGTGTTTTTCCTGTTTAGACAATTTTAACTCTTTTTCTATGACGTTTCTCTTGCAAATGACCTGAAATTACCTAACATAACAAGGGGGCTCCATCCCTCTGGAAGCCCTAGTATATTTAACTTAAATATACTTTTCTCCTGTGACATTTCCCTCACACATGACTTAAATAATTTAAGTCATGTGTGAGGGAAACGTCATAGGAGAAAAGTGTCTTAAAATTGTCTAAACTATCATAGAAACACTGTGGTTGGTCGAAACTACAAATTGACAGTTTTTATGGCTTCAGCAATTACATTACTATTATGTACTTCCAAATAAATACCTGGTAGTTTGTCATTAGAGACAGTAATTGGCAGAGAATGTACACTATACTCTTTCCACGTTAACTTGGCCCGTAAGCCACGCACCTCTTCTATGCTAATAGCCGATTGGTTCATAGAAAATTCAAACTAAATGTGTTCACAATTGGTAAGCAGACCTTTTATTATCTAATATAATGTTAAATGTCTGGACTATCAAAATGCAAATCATTTCAAGGCATTAGCACTTCAGACAGGATGTTATAATTTTTTAAGTATTTATTATAAAAGGTCGATATTAATACCGCTTATATACATGCATTCTGGGGGGGAGGGGAGGAGGTAAAACGCTCAGGGGAATTAATCAGCTATTTGTAGCTATAGACGAGGGGCATGGCTTACGGGCCAGGTTAGCGTGGAAATACTATACATGCCATGAATATTGCCAGATAAGGAATATTAATTTTTTAATAATAACCTTAATACTGTATTAAAAATGTTTGGCTAATATTTCACAAACACTAACAAATGAGCCTAAATTATATGCCGGTGTTGGGTTATAAGCCTGAATTGTATACAGTGGTCCCTCGGTTAACGAACACAATTTGTTCCAGAGGGTTGTTCGTTAACCGAATCCATTATTTCAACGGGATATTGGGTAATTGGTTCCAGCTCACCGAAAATTACATACAAAGTAAAAAAAAATGCAGTAAAGTACACTTACTTTGAGGTGTGTATGTAGAAGGCTCCTGGTTGATGATACTGATGTGAATTTGAAGTGGGGGGTGGAGGAGGAGAAGGGAGAAGAGAAGGAAGTGGGGGTGGAGGAGAAGCATTTTACTGCTTCTTGGAAGGCGAGTCACCTTCCATAATAATGTCAGGAACCTCTGGACTAACAGGTTCTCCAACAGGAAAATCCTCTCTCCTTTTTGAAGTGGAAGGCTGAGGCAAAGCATCTTTCACCCGCTGCCTTTTAGAGAAACTGTAAATTTTTGGTTGTGGGGATTTCTCCTCCTGATCATTAGCTGGTTCTTGAAGAAGACCACTTTGTCCTCAACAGTACACAAAATAGGTTCTGTTGTTTCCACATCAGGGTGCCTTGAAGCCAGTTTCCTGAACATCTCCCAGTGGTGAACATTAGAAAACATATGGTCAAATGCCGACATGCCATATTCTTTCCTTAGTACATTTGTTCTAATGCCTTCTTCATGTTTTCTTAATAATTTCCTGTTTCAATTGAATTGAAATCGCCTTTCTCGATTTCTTTGGACCCATGCGGGATTCAATACAGTAATTTCACCACTAAAATTTTAAGTTCACTAGCTGTAATTAAAGATTATTTTATTTAAATCAACACTGCACTGCACTATAATTATCAATATGTTAAATAAATTTCAGAAAGACCAATAATTGTACTGTAAAAACGTAAAAATACTCTCAAGAGACCCACAAGCAAGATGTTTCCTCCACTGTACAGAGAGTTTAACAGACGCCTTGGTGGGTGAGTGAAGTGGCTGATGGGCGCACCAAAAACTAGTTCCCTGTACCGCTTATATTATCAATTATGTTAAATAAATGTTAAAATGACTAATAATTTTAATATAAAACTTGCAAAAATATTAAAGAGCACTACCTTCTTGATATTTACTTCAATGGAAACGAATGTAATCCTAGAACCGATTACTGTATTGGCGGACTAGCCTACCAGCTGATGCGCAAGCCAAAACATGTTGTCATAAGGATTTCGTTAATCAAATTTTTGTTCGTTAACTGAATTGAATATTCTTATGGAAGGTAATTCGTTAACCGAACCATTTGTTAACCAAGGGACCACTGTACCAGTGTTTAAGGAATAATTACCAACTAGGCCAGTCTAATAAACAGATTAGGTTAGGTTCTTTTAGTTACCAGTTTGTTTTTAATTCCACATTCTCCCTTTGCTTTTTGAGGCCTTACTCGCCTTTAGTGGAGTCAAGATTGATAGGGTAGGAAGGGTTAAAACTCAATAATTATGCTTTTCTCCAAACTTTTATGAACAACTGTGTTCAGCATGAGAAACTGCATTAAAAATTTTGTTCTTCTTGCCTAAATCATTTGCTGGGGTTTGTGGAATAATTGTAACTGTTAATAAGTGTTCCTTATTGTATAATTTTTATGGACATTATGGAAAATTAACTAAGAATTATGAGTATGTATTTTTTAAATTCTCAAAAGGAGGAGCTATGGTGTATTTTATTAATACATGGCAGTTTGGAGACCATTCATGAGATCAGTCAATACAAACTAATCATATTATGAAATAACTTAAGATTGTTGGAATGTAATGGCTTTGAGTCTGTGATACTAACTGTTTATGAATGCAGGTGGCAGGAACCATCCATACCTAACCATATTCAGAAGTAACGAAAGATTGTTATTTCAGGTTAGGTTATATTTAGTTGGGTTGTGTCATGCTTTCACAAATTATTGAATACCATAGCCTTGTAACCAACATGTTTCAACAATGTACAATGGAGATTTTAGGATATGTTCTTGCCTCCACTGAGCCGACGAGTGGATCATGTTAATCACAGATTTGTAAACCAACGTAAAACAACAAATTGCCGGTCATACTACCACAGTGTTTGCATTACTGTACATGGCAGTCCTTAGAAAAGTGGTCAGTCAAGAACACAGATCAACCATAGTCTTAATCTATGGAAATATTCTCTCCATTGGCAGTGGATGCAGTTGATCTTAAACAGTATAATAGCTCCAACACATCCTCCCTGGTAAACCATGTTAATGTGGTTAATTTTAAAATACAATATAGTAATGCCTTGTAGGTGTAAACTGCCCAGGGCTATACCAACTTATAAACATTTAAGGTCAAGTGCATCAGAGCATTGCTCTTCTTTTAGAATGAAATTTCTTCATTGTTTTCTTTAATTACCATATAATAATCATGACAGTTTTTTCAAAGATAGTGGTAAACTTGTCCATTAGATCTACATTTTCAACTTTATAAATGTTCAGTAATATCAGTAAGGAAAATATTTTCTTTTGAACTAAATAATTAGGATAATTTTGTGAAAATGTATTTTATACCAGTAAATCTTGGAAGGATTAAATGTATTTTTATATTGAAACTGATCTATACTTGTTGGAATGTAGGGAGAACTCAGCATTTTCATTATGCTGTGATTTTTTTTTTGTTTCTATAAATCTTTCAGTGCAGAATGCATTGTTAGTACTCATAAGTTGATTGAGTTTTCCCTTATTTCCACAGGTATGGAGCAGAATCGAGAAACAATTCGACTGAATTCTGTACGCAGGATTGACCCTCATGTGGTACAGATTATGGACAGTGCCAATCGAACTGCACTGTACTCGTATGAACAGGGTGGAGAATCTTGGGCCAAGACAGACGTAGAGGGTACCTTGATGGTCTACTCTCGAGTGGCTCCACCTCATTACATGATCACCATCATTAACAGACTGAACAAATCCAACTTCATTGAGCCCCTCTCATCTGCCTGTGATATACAAGTCAAGCCTCCTTATCTCCTCTTCAGGAATGCCAAAGCTGTCATATATGGGATATGGTTTTCAGATGCAGATGACGTACAGCGTATAGCAGGTGCCATTCTGGAGCACATGAAGAGTGAACCTCCACCTGCACCTCAGCCTGCCCCAAACATAATGGCTGACCCTGCCATTGCAGTAGCTGGTGCACCTGGTGGGGATATTATGAGCATGCTCTCTCGTGCTCATGGAGAGTTTGAAAGCAAGCGTCAAGAGCCACGTAGCATTGTAAATACAGCTACAAGTGCCAATAATGATTTGGTTAAGCCAGCACCTTTAAGAGTTCAAGCCGGGGAGCAAAACACAGTTGCTGATTTCTTTGCCAAAGTTTCGGGAGCACAGGCTGGTGGAGGAATGGGGGGCATTGGAGGCACTGGCTTGCATTCTCCTTCTGGTTCGGGGCCTCCAGTTTCAACAGCCAATTCCTCATCAGGCACTAACCCTGTGTTACAGAAGTTATTTCAGGGTGCAGCGGCTGTTGGTGGTCAAGCTATGGTGCAACTTCCTGCTGGGGCACCTGTGCAAGTCCAACAGGGAGTCACTAATCCTATTCCTATTCCTGGTTCAACATCACAGAATCATCCATCTACAATATCATCAAGTGTTCCAGGGGTAGCACCTATCTCCCTGCAAGAGTTAGAAGGACGATTCAAAGATAATTTGAGAATGTCAAACCAAGTTAAAGAAGAGGATATATCCCATCTTAATCAGCATCAAAAACAGCACGAGACATATACCCAGCAGATACCACACTCTGAGCCATCTCTACTTTCACCACAGGTATTTACAAGTTCACGAACTTCAGACCCCACTATGAGTAGTGGAACCCCCCCTGTCGACTCCACTGGTTCCCGCACCTTCCCTGGCCTGCTAACCCCAGGCACCACGGCAGTCATGGATATGAGGCCACTAAATGGATCTCAAGAATCCCTTCATGATGGGATAATTGGTGGCTCTTCACAAGTGACTCCTTTGACACAGGAACAGTTGGTTCAGGCATTCACCCTGCTCCTCAAGAAAGACGATTTTGTTAGACAATTACATGAAGCATATGTTCAGGCTCTAAATCAGTCTCTCAAGGGTTGTTTGTAGGTAAACAACAATATAATCGTAGTAAATTTGTGTCATTTGGTTTTCCATGTTGTGCTTTTGCATTCTCATGTAATAGTGCTCATTATAATGTGCATTCATGACAGTGAAATGTAATTAAATGGTAGTTATCTGTCACATCAATATAAAACTAAATGAAACTTATATTTTTAGCAAAGTTTTACAAAATATATACAGAATGATGTGTGGAAGAGGATATTAGCTTTTTCATATGCAGTGTAACACATGTCTGTGAGTGTTTTGTGTTGTGTCTGCAGTAATGGAGAGGTAGAAGGTATTGTAATTGAGAGTTGCTATATAGACTGACATTTTGTTAATGGAAATTCTATACTGTAATTTATTCTGCCTTGTCAGTCATTTGTGGCACAAACTTTTTCAGATAACTTGGTAAACAATAGTTAGAAATACACTATATTCATGTTAACCCTGCTTATACCCCGAGGAAAGTCTTTAAACTGTTTTAAATGTGTATTAAAACTGATACTTATTGAAGAACATTATTGGCAATATGTATGGGAATGAACTCTTAAACTGCCCAATTCATTTCCTTTTGCCTTTGGTAATATCAAGGCTTTGTGAGGATATACCTGTACTATAGGTTTATGGATCTGTGACTACTTTTTACACACAAAAAAAAATTATTGTTTTAATAACTCTGGAGGCGACTTTTAAGAATTCAGTCTGGCTTAATTCTTTCTTTAGCAAAAAAGTAAAAGCTTTTTTTACAAACTTTTGTTTGAGTTTCAATATATGCATGAAGCTCTTTTATTTCAAATTAACTTTGAGAATTGTACCTGACTCATGGTATTCTAGGAAAGGCATTAAAATTCTTGCTTTTTTACTTGCAAAACAGTTGTTGTCAAAGGTGTTTTTAGATTGCAGTATGCAATAATTCTGACTTCAGACATTATTTGCATTTTTTATTCCAAAGAATATATTTTTGATTATCATGTATATTACCGTACCGGTTAATAAGATCCTTCAGTGTTCCGTTACACTGTAAAGTGATATGATAAATTTACATATACAGTATATTATGACAAAAATTATTTTATTGGGAACATGTACAGTATACTGTAGTGGTCAATTGTTAATTTTGTTACACTTTTTCCTTTGTATTGTTATGGTTATAAAAACTGTTCCAGGTCTGTATGATTCTTTTCCAAAATGTATCATTATATTTTCTTCATTACAGTACACATACGTGCACGTGAGTTACTGTTTTAGATGCTCCAAAGGTTCTTGATATTTTTATTATTATCCCCCCCCTCTCAAATAACACATTTCCAATCTGGAAAATTTAAGTACAGTATAAACCATAGGAAAAAATCGAAGGTATAACATCCTTGTTATGACTGTAGGAAACAAAGTGATCAAGCAACATTTCTAAATAAATTTTTGCCTTCATGCAGAAGTTATAAGAGCTAATATATTATTTGTGTACTGCATTCTAGCTTGACATCTGTAACGAGTTCATGGGGATAGGACCAGCATTAGGGAATTCTTCGTAGGATTCCGATAATTTTTTATTTTATGAAAGCAGTGGATATGTATTCTAAGAGATTATATATTTTATGAAGTTCAGTATTTACCATTTAAAAGTGTCAGCTGTAGACCCTTACTATATTTCATCCGAATCTTTCATTGAACAAGCTGAATGTGAGAAATTAATGACTGGGCTAAAGATTTCTACTGCTGGTCTCGTCAGTACATGGGTTCCAAGCAGCTTACCATCTGAGACGTTGATGAAGTCTGAATATACAGCTATTATATAATGTACAAGTAAACTGCAGATTATCAGAAATAAACTTGTACGATGTAATGCAGTCTTTTTTCTCCTTGACTTTCGAACAAGAGATTGTTTTGGGTTGCACATTTTAATTCAGTAGTTACAATTATTGGTATGATTATTGTTAGTAAATTAATAGAATGCTGTTTAGTAAACTAATGGAAGGGTTGTGATTACAGTGAAATTGTTCAATGTTATAGAAATTTTAATGTGGGAAATTTTTTTTGAAAGATTCAGTTTTTACCTCCCAATGCATGTACTATCAAGCAAAGTAAGTCATCTTGACAACATCATTAAACTTAGTACTGTATTGCTATTGGTATTTGCAGTGGCTGTGATAATTATGAAGGATGTGTAACATTCTTGTTAGTAATTATAGTTCTGAGAATCAACCATGAACTTTACTAAATTAGAACTAAATAGATTATTTTTACGAGGAAGATTCACATTATTTCCCTAATAATAGGTACTCTCAATGGTGGGGTCACATGAGTAGAACAGTTATTGTTATTGTATCTATGTAACTGACAGCAGCATAACTCAAGAATTGAAAAAGCTACAGTACTTGTACTCGTTATAAGCACTCATCGTAACAACCCTTAAGGCTTCTCTGCTCTTGGAGTCAACAGGTTGAGGTTACAACTTTGTAAGACATTGCCTTGTATCAGCACCAAGTTTAAGTACTGTACTGTACAGGCTAGTTGTACTTAAATTTGGTAAATTTAAGGTTCTCTGTAAAACGAGTTCATAAAATCTTCTGATTAGTTAAACTTGACAAAATAACTACATACTGTACTATAACTGATTGTTCAATGCCATCTTTGATTAAGGATTGATAGGGATTAAGTTTGTAGAGTAGGTACAGTACTATATTTAAAAGATACTATAAGCAACCAAATCTAGGGATGCTGTATGCCAAGCAATAAATTGTCTGAAAGGAGTTGATGGCAATGGTAAAACATTTTAGATGGGATTGTTAACCCCTTCGCTACAGGGACGCCACATTTAATACTGTATTTTATTTGGCTAATGCCATACGATTTTATTCAGCGAGAGGTGACCCCATACACAAGTGGTTAAAAAAGTTAGTTATAATGAAAATACTGTATGAGGTTATATTTGAGAAAGTACTGTATGTATTGGTAAAATGTAGGCTGAGGGTGTAAAGTAATCACTGATTTATATATTAAGGATGGTGTAACACAAATTTATATAGTTTTTGCATTGCATTTACCAACAAAAGACCATTGGTACAAATCATAAATACTGTAATGAATTACATTACAGTGTTTGTGATTTGTTGATCAAGCAGTATTTTTTTTTTGCTGTTTTGTCCCTAAGACACAGACAAATATTGATCTATTGCATAATGAGCCGTCGTAACACCATCTACACTATACCCGCCTCAATTCGGCAAAAAGGGGGCTCTGAGTCACTCGAATTACTGAAAAATCAAATTAACCGATTTCAGAAAATGTTCACATTATTTGAGAAATTAAAAATTTTTGTGTTAGATTATTCCAAAGATTGTTCCTCATTATTCCAATTAACAAACATACTCAGTTACCATGCCTTGGCTTCCACAGGTATTTGTAATTACTGTACTGTGTAAACAAATATATATTTTTTAAAATGTACATACAGTAATAATAAAGTAAATAATACAATAATAAATAAATGTAACACATTGCATTTGGAATAAGAGGAAGTTAGCTGAGAAATGGACCACAGCATCCAAAAAGGGGGTTACAATTTTGAGCCACATAACGAGTCTACACTTCGATATTGATTTGGAATCGTTGTGAATACAGTACATCAAACTCCTTAACAGTCACACGTATGCATATTGCAATCTTAAGTAAATGATTTAAGTGTGATAAATATTTAAATAAACAAAGTTGAAACAATCAGAAATATACTGTAATGGTAAAATCCTCTTAATCCAGACATTATTTATCTACATTTCTGCTTTATCCGGACTGGCAAACCACGCCAGACTAACTTCTGCTAATCCGCATTAAGTTAGGATTAACACAAAGTAGTCTGGATCTAACCTCATGGTGGCAAAAATAAACACTTTTGAATCACTATCCAGCAGTATAATATACTGTATAAAAATTTTTCTTGTCCTTCAAGTTAAACTCCTTTTTGGCCCTCTACTAACTTCCTTTTGAAGTTGATTTGTCTTTGGAAGCCATGGTAATTAGTCCACAAAGTCACAAATAGTCCACAGGAGTTAAGAAATGCACACACGAGGGCTGTAGCAGTGTAGCTGGCTTGTAAATAAAGCAGCTGAGGCTGGCGTTTGTGTGCGCCAGATGTCAATCCGGATTGCCATTTGGATTTTTTCAGTTAATCCAGACTTTCCGGATTAAATATACCCCCTCCGGAAATCGATTTATCCAGACATTCACCTAATACGGACTGGATTTCCCCAAATTGGTGTGAATTAAAAGGTTTACTGTAAATTACTCATCAGAATTAAGAGTTGTAGATTAAATTTTTCATCTTGATTTTTGTATCAGTTATACTTTTCTGCTTTAAAAATGATGTTTTTCAAGGTTCCTTTACCAACCTTTAGCAGGACAAAGGCTAAAAGCTCAATGTAAAATGTGAGAAAACTTTGATGATGTTTTGATTCAACCTGGTTCGTTTTTAAGTCCACTGATTCTAGTCAGATGAATATGTCAACAAACTCTCTTCCATTTTAAGTTTTATTATCAAGGTGTGTCATATTATGTTGGGTATAATTTATGTAGCACATCTGAATGAATTATAATGCACTTTGTACCACAGATGCTTGGGAAAGTGAATATTTTGAGGGTGATCGCACCTCCAAGCCGACTGGGAATTTGCTGCCTGCATTGGTCTTCTAAGAGAATCAGGAGCAGTTTTATCGATTATTTCAAGGCCCTTGATCATCACCATGTTCGTTCAAGCCCTGTGATACCATGGAATGATCCAACCTTGACTTTTGTCAATGCTGGTATGAATCAGGTTAGTATAAAAACAATGCACTGAAGTACAGTATACAGTAGTGCACACATACTGAATATCTCATTCTCAATAGGATCCATTTGTTGCAATAAATATATATAATTAATACCGTGGTCTTTCTTCTTACAGTTCAAACCAGTATTTCTCGGGCATACCCAGAGAGCGTATCCTTGTGCCACCAGCAGCCAAAAGTGCATACGTGTTGGTGGCAAACATAATGACCTCACAGATGTTGGAAATGATTCTTACCACCACACGTTCTTTGAGATGCTTGGAAATTGGTCATTTGGAGATTATTTTAAGGTACCTGAGTGTAAAAATATTATGTTGGACTGTCAAAATTTAGTTTCATTTGAATTATTCGTTGTAATATTTTCTTTTAGGATGGACATTCTACTCATCCATACTATTTGAATTTTAATGAATAAGAATATAATACTGTACAGGGTAACTAAAAATAAAAGTTACATACATAATAAATAAAAAATTTCATAAACAGTATGGTGGTGGGAGTTATAGTACAGTACAGTATACTGGGTTGGCGATCCAATGGTCCTACATTCAAATTCCTATTAAGGAGACAACATGTGATTGAGATCCAGTACCAGTCGTATATCACCATTGGCTCATTGTAAAAGGCCAACTGGCTTACAATATATTCAAACCATACAAAATATATACCTGTCCAGTCTCAACTTGTCTGTGATATGTGACAGTGACACCAGGCCCATGTGCTGTATTGGGTTGACTCATAGATTCATGGCATTCTAGGCAAGTAGAGCTTGAATAACAGATTACCTTGTCAGGTCACACACCCTTATGTGTACCTCTCCTAGTCCATAATAATGTTAGAAATGCTTGAAGTATAAGCCTTGAGTTATGGATGGAAAAATATTTAATTTCTTACTAATACTGTACTGTATTTTATCTATAAACTTACAGAAAGAAGCATGTTCAATGGCCTGGACACTGTTGACAGAGGTGTATCAGCTGCCACCTAACCGTCTGTATGTCACATACTTTGGAGGAGATGAAACTATGGGCCTTGATGTTGATAATGAAGTGAAAGATATTTGGAGATCATTAGGGTATTTATCCTCCATCTGTTCCTATGTTTACAATCAACGTTTTTTAATTTTATTTCAAGTGCTGTAGAACGTAAAGGTAATTTAATTTTGAAAGCATTCTCTTTTCCCATTTACATGTGGTTGAACATTAGTGTAAAACCTCATTAGAAATACTGTGCTAAAAATTATATCAACATATCAGTAGTGTAAACAATGAATGAATAAATAGATAATTAAACCAACCTATACTGTCAAGTAATCAATACTTAAAAATACTGTAATATCATTCGTATTCTGGTTTCATAAAGCAAATGTTGATTATTACTAAGAGTGTAAATTCCATTTACATTACCTACTTGAATGATAATTAGTTCCTTGCATGCATCCACTGTGTACCATCTTATCACTGCATACCGTCTCACCAATGTGTACCATCTCCCAACTGCATACCGTCTCACCACTGTGTACCATCTCACCTTTTTAATGTTTTCATCTTATCTGTGATCGTGAATACTCTCTCAGTACTGTGGGAAGGATCAAGAGATACAGAAGCCTCAAGAAAGTGGGATATAAATTGGAAGAGTAATGCACAATGTACATGACAGGAAACAATGGGAAAAACCGAAAAAAACAAGTAGAATTAGCCACATAAATTAGCTCATAATGTTTTCTGTCCCAATCTATGTAGACCTTCCATTTCTACTCTCCAATCCTATTTTCCCAACACTAAATCCCATACTTCAAACTATTGTCTACATTTCACACAACCATTGAACTGCTATTACTTACCTACAGTAAGATAAAAGCAAAAAACTGTGTCTGTTACAGGACAGGAATGTATTCCTCTGATGCATTTAAAATACAGTGAACCCTCACTTAACGCGGTTAATTCAACCCACGGCGGCCCGCGTAAAGTGAGAAACGCGTAAAGTGAACAACATAACATCTGGGATTAATTGAAATAGAGATCGGGCCGACCCCCAAACTCCACTTTTTCAGACACAATACCTACGTTGTAGTAAAAATAGCTTCTTAATTTTATGATGGTATGCACACACAATTAATAATTAAGAGAAATATCAATAATATTAGGTTTTTTAACACTTACATTAGTAGAAAAGATGGCTGAGCACATGGGGGTGGGGGATTGGTTCCGAGGCAGAGGGCAGATTATTGGCCCTCACCTGTATCACTTGTATCAATTGTATCACTATCCACCACAGAGGCTTGCAGGGCCTCTTTGTCAAACCCCTCAAAGTCCATATAAGTCCATATCCTCACTATCATTATCACTATCACTGACTTGGGCCGGCTGTGGCGGGTGGCGAACTCGGTAATGTTTTGATGACTGGGCGACCTTGTGCGCACCCTGCTCGCGCCGCTCTCCGCGTAAAGGGGTACACGCACCGCGGAAAGTGAGCATTCCGGTTTCGGCAGGGTACCGCGTAAACGTGGAAACGCGTAATGTGGTACCGCGTAAAGCGAGGGTTGACTGTATACATATTGTTTCCATTTTCTCTTGGTTAGTATGTCTTACAGTGAAGCATTGTTACAAAAATTCAAACATTTTTCAGGGTTGCTGACAACAGAATCATCCCTTTTGGGATGAAAGAAAATTTCTGGGAGATGGGCATGTATGGTCCCTGTGGTCCTTGTACTGAAATCCACTACGACCGCCTGGGACATTCATTAGCCTCAGACAGAGTCAATCTGGGTGTGGAGGATTTAATAGAGTTGTGGAATGTAGTTTTCATTCAGTATGAAAGTTAAGTTATATGTTAAAAAAATTTTTGTTTTGTTTTAATTTTACATGTACCGTAAATAAATTAATTCATGATTGACATAAAAGTTTTTACGGTTATTATTTATATACTGTATAAATACTAATTCTAGGTAGTGAATACCTATGTATTTCATTTTCCAAATATTGAGCGATATCCCCTTTAGCCGGAACAATTGGTGCAGAGCACTGCCGGTTATGAGAGATTTCCGGATAATGAGACGACTCTCTCAGAGCTGGAAAAAATCTCTCATCCCCGGAATTTCCCGGGTAAAGGAAAAATTTTCTCGGAAGTTCGATAAATTGACCATTAGATCATTTCTCGAACCCGGAAAAATATCTCATCCGTGGAATTTTCCGGGTAACGGAAATTTTTTCTCGGAATTTCCAGAAAATGCGCCGGATTTTCATCTCTCAAACCAGGAAAAAACTCCCCCATCCCCGTAATTTTCCGGAAAATCGTTCCCAAAGCCGGAATTTTCCAGAAAATTCCGTCATTGGGAACGATTTAATGAGAAAATTTCAATTCCAGCTATTGGAGAGTTCCGGGTTTGAGGGATTCCGGCTAAGGGAGATATTACTGTATTTCAAAGTGTCATATTCAAGTTGAATGCATTTTGTTCATAAATTTACCTTTAAGATATTGAATGTTGTAAATCACAAAGTTCAGGCTAAGAGTATATGTTATGTGTAACTCATAACCTGTAGTACTGTAGTATGTGTTACAGGTTGGAGAACTAATTTTTACAATCCAGACTTTTATAGGTTAAAAGATGGCAGCCTGAAGAGTCTTGATACTTACTATGTGGATACTGGCATGGGCTTAGAAAGAATAACAGCTGTCTTGAACAACAAAATATCTAACTATGATACAGATCTCTTTATGCCCATTTTTTCTGCCATAGAGAAGGTAAGTTTGAGAAGTAAAAATATGTAGCATGGTTTTGGGCATCTGTTGTCAGTTCCCAACTTAATGTGCCAGTTGATATACTGTACAGTACTGTACATGGTTTATAGTGCAATTGTCTTCTCATGACACCAAAAATTCAAATTGCATGATTTTTGGTTTGCTCCTGGATGGTTTTGCATTAAAGAATCAGTTTGACCCTCTCTCTACCTGGCTGAGCGGGAAAATTTCAAACCGTTCAACACCTGATGACAAAACTTTCGTCATCCAGTCAGCAATATGTTATGGTTAATTTTCCACTCGTAATTTTGGGTAAATATACAGTACGTAATATTCTTAATGTTTTTTTTTTTTTAATACTGTTACATGCACATATCCTACATTCAGAATATGAGAGAAAAAAAAAGGTCAAAAACACAAATGGCATAATAATTTTTTTTTATCTCTGGAGTTAGCCTGCTGAGTGGAGTATGGGATCTCAGCTGCTCTGAGTCCTCCTGTGTGCACTGAAATGAGCGACAAATATTTCATCATCCAGCAGCGAGAGGGTTAAAAGAACAGTGTAAAAATCATATTTAAATAAGTTAATTCATACATGGCAAGAAATTGATTTCATACAATTCAAGAATTGTTAACTATGTCCTGTGTAAATGTAAAATCTCTAACCAAAACTAGGTGGATAGATATTTAGTTTCAAATAATCTTGTAAAAGGAGCCTATCAGACACCCAGATACTTAGTTCATATCATTGATATACTGTACAACATAGAATACTGTACTTGGCATGTATTGAATCAATCTATTCAAGATATTTCTGCATAGCAAAATTAATAAAAATTGCAAATATCTAAGAGTTAACATATACCTGTACTGTACAACTGTTTTGGGCAGATGAGCGGTAGATCAGCATATACGGGAAAATTCAGTGAAGATGGTCGTTGTTTAGATACAGCCTACAGAATCTTGGCAGATCATGTGAGGATGTTTACAGTGGCCCTTGCAGATGGCATGTTTCCAGAAGACAGGTAAGAACAGGCTTTATTTCTTGTCGTTTTTGTATGCTGGAGTGGGATAACACACATGTGAGATTGTCTTCTCCCCAATATTTTACCCTGTGGTTTTGGGGGGGGAGGGGGGGGGATTTGAGATTTTCTTCTGCCCAATGTCTTATCCCAATCACAGAAACATTGCTTGTGTTGATTATTTTTAGGATGAGCTTACAGTACTTTAGAAATACATACTACCTTGATACTTCACTCTCCTAATACAGTGCAGTACTTGTGGTTTTTATCCTTCGCTGTTAATGATACCAAGTTATATTTTGAAACATATTATAAAATGGCACAAGTTTCAATAGTTACATGGAATTAGCTTTACATATGTTCTTATCATTAACAATGCTTTTTTGCAGTCACAAATTACGTCGCATAATAAGGAGAGCCATTAATATCGGTGGTGATCAATTTGGTTTCCTCCCTGGAAAAAATTGTCTAATAGATCTGACCTGTATCGTGGCTGAAAGTCTTGGTGAAACTTATACTGAACTCTGTGACCAGCTAGCAAAAGTACATATTATCCTTGACCATGAAGAAAAATACTTCTATGAAATACAGGAAAAATTAAGTCGGTAAGTGCATGGATCAACTGTTGAATTTTGTATCGGTTTCCTTTTATGGGGAAATGCCAAAGAAAAAGTTACCAGTAATGTTGAATGAAAGGAGACATTTACTTTGCAAAATAGTAATTAATGTACTTGTTGTTGTAATATTTATCATGGAAACAGTATTTTATTATATCATACAAATTATGCCCATAAGTGCAGTATTAATATTTCAGTAATGGAATTTTGTCATTAAACATATCAAATATTGAAATCCATTTTCTTACTGTGTACTGGAAAACATACCATACTTTTTTCTTAATACAGTACAGTATTGTACTCAGGCATTTATGTTTAGTAAAAAGTAATTACTATTGATCTCAGAGTGTCTCATGTCAGTGCACATGGCCTCAAAATGCTCATAATATTGGTCAGATAAAAAAAAAATCGGGGGGGAGGGGGCAGCTTATAGCCCCTGACTGTACTGTTCACAGATGCATGAATTTACATAGATAAGATATTTTCTCATTTTATTGTGTCTCTGTCAGTGACTGGAAAGATCTACTTTTGCAAAGACCAGAGTTGAAGACTGTGTCTGACCTACAAACTCCAGGTATGATTGAAGGAATCCGAGAGATCACGGGTCATATACAAGAGTGGAAAAACTACGACTGTAAACTTCCTGGAAACATGGCATTTAAACTCTATGATACTTATGGGCTTCATGCTGATCTAATAGAAGAACTTGCAGAAATCTATGGCCTAACAGTTGATGAGGAAGGTTTTCAGTTAACCCTTGATAAGTCTAGACAAAAAACAAAAATTATTGGTCAAAAAAGACTAGAAACATTTAAGAAAGAAGAATTGCTCAATAATCTAGTTGCACTGAACCTTCCAGTAACAGATGATAGTGCCAAATATCAGTACAGAACCTCTAATGCTCGTTATCAATTTACACCAGTAAAGACAACGGTTTTATTACTCTTACAAGATGGAAAACTAATTGAGAAAGTTACTGGTGGAAAAAGAGTTGGTGTTCTTCTTGAAGCTAGTAATTTCTACCATGAAGCTGGAGGTCAGGAGGGGGACACTGGAAGACTCAGCACAAATAATGCAGAAATTGACATCACAGGTGTGGATAATATTAGTGGCTATGTAATTCACTGGGGTATATTGGAGAAAGGCGAAGTAGCTGTTGGAGACACAGTAACAGCTACTATCTGTGAAACGAGGCGAATAGGATGCATGCAGCACCATTCAGCAACGCACCTTCTCAACAGTGCACTTAAAGCATTAACAGGTGAGTTAGTATTTTCTCAATTTTCAGTTTTTCTCAATATGTAGTACAGTACACAAAACCAATGTTAGTTGCTGTACTACCACAGTGTTAAACAAAAATTCCTGTGATATTATATCTTTATGTACTGTAGATATGACCTCCAGGATTGTACAGTATACATATATCCAGGTGGGGAAGTACTCATGTTATTAACCATTTAAGTTAATAAAGTCATAAGATAGATTTTACAAACATTTGAAAAGCAGCTTTGAAATTATGCAAATGAACTGAAAGCAAGTGCTGTGATAAAAATCGATACACCTGTACTCTGATATGTAACAATCCCTGTGTTCTTATAGCATGGTAAATATTCACATTTTACAGTACTGTACTGTATTACTGTTGATTGATTTAGTAAAATATCTGACTCTGCAGCCTCTAGTGTATTACTGACTTACTGTACAGTACTGTCTATTAATTCAATAAGATGTGTCACTAGAATGAATTTACAAATGGTAATATGTTTGTACAGTGGTCCCTCGGTTAACGAACGGTTCGATTAACGAAATTTTGGTTAATGAATTAGCTCCCATAAAGATTTTCAGTTCGATTAATGAACAAAACTTCGATTAACGAAATCCTTACAACAAACACGTTTTGTTGTGCGCATCAGCTGATCGGCTAGTCCGCCAATACAGTAATTGGTTTTATGTTTACATTCGTTTCCAGTGAAGTAAATATCAAGAAAGTTGCTCTTGAATATTTCTGCATTTTTTATATTAAAATTATTGGTCATTCTGAAATTTAATTAACATATTGATAATATAGACAGTACAGGGAATAGTGTTTGTGCGCCCATCATTGATTGAATCACTCAACAATGCTTCTCAGTTTAACTTTGTTTACAGTGGAGTGAACATCGATTTTGTTGGTTTCTTGAATATTTTGGCATTTGTACAATAAAATTATTGGTCATTCTGAAATTTAGTTAACATATTGATAATATACAGTGCAGAAATTATTATGAAACGTGAAGAAGGCATTAGAATCAATGCACTCTGTAAAGAATATGGCATGTCATCATCGACTGCCTCTACAATCAGCTGTTTGATATGTAAACAAAGCTGCCGGTAATACGACATACACACCTCAAAGTAAGTTAAAAATACAGTATTCTATTATTGTACAGTATACTGTACAGTACAGTACTGTATTTAGTTTATATTTAATGTTTTGTTAATTCTATTACTGGTATACAGTACTTTGTATGTACTTTTTCTGTGAGTTGGAACCAATTACCCAATATCCCATTGAAATAATAGATTCGGTTAACAAATTTTTTGGTTAACGAACGACTCTGTGGAACGAATTGTGTTCGTTAACCGAGGAACCACTGAATTATACTGTACTAGTACTTTTATGTTTCAGGTTTATCTTGCCAGAAGTCATCTCATGTTGCTCCAGACTATTTTTACATACAAATCCGGACATATCAAGCTCTAGACCATGACATCATCCATAAAACTGAAGAAATAATTAAGGTTAGTTGTTAATGTGAGTAGCTAGTTGTACGATAGAATGCTAAGTATAAGAATATTCAATAAGTTTTTTTAAATTGCATTATGAAATTCAGAACATTTGTAAAATGGAGTTGGGAGAGGTTGTAAGAACCTGACAAGAGAGACTGCAGCATTATTGGAGAGCTGCCATCAGGTATCTGGGGCTAACCCACGCAAGCATACAAAAAGGCCGTAAAACAATGATGATGAAAAATGGAAAAGGGAAGGAACAAATTTTGGGGAGACTTATTATTGGGGCACACTGTTGGTTTATATTTCATTAGCTCTTCAGTCCTCAAAAGACAAATCCTTATGTTTTCAAAATAGAATTACAATAATATCTCCGTTAGCCGGAAACCCTCAAACCCGGAACTTTCCGATAGCCGGAATTGAAATTTTCTTGGAAAATCGTTCCCAAAGCCAGAATTTTCCGGAAAATTCCTGCTTTGGGAAAATTTTTTTGAGGAGCACATTTTCTGGAAAAATCCGGGGATGAGGGAGTTTTTACTGGGTTTGAGAGATGAAAATCAGGCGCATTTTCTGTATACGTAGTGTATTCTGAGAAATTTTTCCGATACCCGGAAAATTCTGGGGATGAAGAATTTTTTTTTTCCGGGTTCGAGAGATGATGTATAATGTGCAATTTCTGGAGCTTCCGGGAAAAATTTTCCGTTACCCGGAAAATTCCTGAAAGTTTAGGGGATGCGGAATTTTTTTCCGGGTTTGAGAGATGATGTAATGGGCAATTTCTGGAACTTCCGAGAACATTTTCCGTTACCCAGAATTTTTCGGGTAATGGGGATGATGGATTTTTTTTTTTCCGTCTTTGAGAGAGCTGTCTCGTTACCCGGAAATCTCTCATTCCTGGAAGAGTTCTGCCCCAATTATTCCAGCTAATGGAGATATCACTGTACTGTACTTCAGGTAAGGGGATACAGTACACTATATTTTCTTCAACAATACCTGCACCTCTGTACCAAGAAATGAATAAGCTCCTGCCTATAAACACACTGTTCTGGCCAGGGGTCACTTCTGCGCTCTTGATATACAGTACTCCTCTTACTGTGGGTAAATCCTGGGATCATGAAACCCCCTGGATATTGGGAATGCTTGCTCCCCTCTTATTGTTGGAAAGATAAATAATAACCTTAGTAAGTACAAAATACTATATATTAGAGAAGCAGTTTTTTATGGATAGAAATGATTTGGATACATTCAATGGGTGGGAATAGCTTAAGGCAGAATATTTTGGAAGCATATGGGAAAGATTTCATCCAATGAGGGCTATCCTGCTTTGATGCAAGGTGGCCAGGCAGATGCTGATCTGATTGTAGCAAGCAGTTGCTTTATGTCATTGCAGTAACATATATTTATGTTCCAGAGATGGATTGCTATGAAAAGTCCCATCAATAGAAGAACTATGAACATCACAGAGATGTTGCAGGAACCAAACATAACCCTCTTGCCAGGAGAAGTGTATCCTGACACTGTGCATCTCATAACCACCAAATTGGTTGATGATGGTGATATATCCAAAGAGGATGAATTTCTTATGTTATCATCAGCTGAGCCTTGCTGTGGAACTCATCTTTGCAATACTGGAGATATTGGCAATTTTATCATCACAAATATTGTAAGTAGCTGATCATAAAATTAGTTTCATATAATTTTAAAAGGGAAGTAAAAAGCTTTGGAATAGTCATAAAAATGGCATGTAACTCAGTGAAATGGGAGGATATGAAAAAAATTGCTGGGTAAGGTGGATACAGAAGTTGATGAAAGTGATAGAAAAAAAGAGCCATATGTGAATAAACTAAAGGATTGACATCCATTGGGTAAGTGTTATGAAAATTTTATACTCAATGTGTATTGGAACCATTTTGCTTGTATACACTAATTGATACATATGTACTGAATAACATTGTGATCTGATTTTAGTGTAGAGTAGACCCTTGCCAACGGCAGATTCTGGATATCTGCTGTTTTTACTATGTATACCATTTCACCAACTGCGACATTGAATTTCTAGTACAGAGTATCCGCAGATTAGTGTGGCATCTTTATCCCTCTGTGGTCTAATGTATTCCTCCGTAAATGTGAGGAATGAATAAAACTAATACTAAAAAATAAAATAAGAAAAATACTGCATTGCCATTTGGCATTCATTTCACTAAGGACACAGGAGACAGGAGTGCGCTCCCCTCTCCTGCTCCCACGATTGTGGGCTAACTCCTGCGCACATAAGAAATGTTTATTCTCCTTATGTTTTTTACCTTATGATAATAATTTCTCCTTTTTTCTTCTTCATATTCTGTATGGATGATTGTGTGCATGAAACAGTAAAAAAAAAAAAAATAAATAAATAAATACTGTAAATAAAATCACGTATATCTACTCAAAACTACGAGTTGAAAACTAACAATAACACAGCTCACGGCTTGGTTTAATAGGGGAAGGCTGAGATCTCCAAAACCACACTCCATACCCGCTCCCCCCCTTCCCCTCCCACAATCCCGAAGACGTAAGAAATGTTTATTATCTTTATGTTTTTGACCTTATGATAATCAATTCAATTTCAATAGTTTAATCATTGATAGAGGAACCGGGATCCTAGTGCTGTCACTAGGTACCCCTGTACAATAATACCAGAAGCATCTGGCAAGTGTCACTAGAAATAAATATTATAAAGGGGCTTACTCAAGCCTAAGGAAGGAAGGAAGGAAGGAAGGATATTCCTTCAACACATCATCAATATTATTAACATAAAATCTGGCCAGTATGGGGAGGATCATCATGTCTCCGACAGGGGGTCGTGGAGTGGTGGTCCAGCAGGCGTCACGGAAACGTTGTGTGTGGGGACATCTTAGGAGGTAGTGGATAAGGGTGTGGCTGTCGGGTCTTCTGCATAATACACAAGAGCGTTGCTCAGGGGATGCGGGTATACCAATCTCCCAAGCAAAGTTATACCCGACGATGATACGGGCAGCAATCACATCCCTTTTCCGCGACCCTTTCCCATAGACATACGAGAGGTCAGGGAGTTTACGTAGGACATCGTACCAGGTGGGTGGGGAGTCCAGGGGGATGGCTGCTTCCCAAGCTTCTCTCTGTTTGCGGCGAATTTGGGTCTAAGTTGTAAAAGTGTTTGAGGGAACAACGTAGTCAGGTGTGGCCTTGTTACAGCCAGTCTTGGCAAAGCCATCTGCTGCCTCATTCCCCAAGATGCCGACATGACTGGGTATCCATAGGAATGTCACAGGACGGCCAGCATCCTGAAGTGTTGATTTTAGCCCTTGTATTCGGAGGATGAGGTCCTTATTCTCCCCTGAACCAAATGCGACCCCATCGAGAGCAGACCTGGAATTGCAGCAGACAAGCAAGGGGCAGAAACCACCGGCTTCTTCCTCAGCGAGAAGGGCTATCAGTTCAGCCCAGGATGCCCCGTCAGAAACTCTGAGAAAGTTTGATAGGCTCAAGAGCATCAGTACGGGAGATGTAGACACCAGCCCCAGCCCTATCTGTAGCGGGGTCAACAGAGCCATCAGTATAGAAGACTACCCTACCTGGGGACCAGTGGGCGATCCTGGAGAGGTGGTATGTGCGTAGAATACCAGGGTTCATGTGGGATTTTGGGAGCAGTCAACTGAGAGCAATCACTTCAGGTTAAAATTCTAGCCAGGGAGAAAGAGACGAACCAACAGGAGTGACAACAATATCAGGCAGGAGGTCGTGTTCCTGAAGGGTTCGGATGAGTGACCCTCGCCATTGTCTTCTAGATGGAGGTCGGCCTCGGACAGCATGAGTCAAGTTGGCGGCGTAGTCGACGTAGGAGCAGACAAAGGACTTGTACATGGTGAGAAGTACAGGGATAGTGGCACCAAGGGAATCCCTGCACATAGTAGAGGGGAGTGAGACGCCGAAAGCATGTCTCGAAGATAGCGGACTTCAGGGATCTGAAAATGTGTGGGAGTTACATACACACCCAGGTATTTTGTCTCATTAAGCCAGTCCATGGGCATTCCTGATATGAGCCACATGGCTTTGTTTTTGCAGTTGAAAGATGGAAACCAAGTAAATCACACTCTCTGGAGATCAGATCAAGGACTTCCTGCATGCTGAGGTAATCAGGAGGAGGAGGATATCGTTGGCATATCCTGAGTGGACAACTTCTGTCGGCCACGAGAGAGATGCAATGGAATGCACGAGCGTTAAACAAGGTGGGACTCGGGACTCCACCTTAAGGGGTGCCGAGGTTCATTCCTTGAACAGGAGATATAAAGCCTTCAAAGCAAACCGGGCCTGACGTCCAGTGAGGTAAGAGGCGATCCATCGAAGAAGTTGCCCTTTAACCCCCTAACCACACAAGTCCAGCTAAAATGAGGGCAGGCTGAGCTGTATCAAAGGTTCCCTTGATATCCAGAAAGACGGAGACGCGGGCAGTCTGATTGCAATAAAAGGAAGCAATGGAGTGTGCTGTGCTGCGATGTTGTATGAAACCATTGAGGGAGTTGTGGAAGCCTCCTATGGTGTGAAGAAGGCGACAATGGAGTATCCTCTCCATCATCTTGCAACCACAGGTTTCACGTTACGGTCAGCTTTTTCAAAGACGCATCCCTTCTGTAACCCGGTGATTACTGTACTGTACACAGTACAGTTAAAAATTGTTAGATGAGTAGAATTCACCAACTTTTAATCATAGAAAATAACTTTTTATTTCATGCAACTCATAATTACTCTGTATAGATAAAGGCACTAACCGATTGCTATATACTGTACTGTATACCCCTGTCTGGGTTAGGGAGGCTTCTTATTGTATACAACTCATGATTACAGAGAGAGCGTGCACACATAAACAAATTAATTGCAATATTCTCCTGCCCAAGGCGGGGAAGATAAAAAGAGGTGATTTAAACCCTTCTCTACGGTGACGCCATTTAAAATATTTTATTTGCCTAATGCCAGACGATTTTATTCAGCTCAGATGAGACCCTGTACACAAATGATTAATGGCACATATCATGTCAGAACCCATGTGCTAAATTAAGTCAATAGCATTATTTTTGCTGATTATTCTTGTGATATGCTTGTTATAAGACAGCCAGTATTCTTAGCTATAAAAACAAGTGGAAATTTGTGTTACAAGCAGAAATGTAAGGGACTAAGAGGTCAAAGGATAAAAAAATAGAGAACTGTTTCATTATAACGTTGCTACTCTTTAGATACCCATGATTCTGACAACGTTGTTTTATGACCTGCTTGATTCGTTATAACTTCGCCGAAACATTGTCACCCAGCACGGACTACTTTGTATGGCACACAGAATGTGGCCTCTCGTGTCTTTCTGCACTACGCTTTCTCTCGTGGAGCATTACTGCATTTCCAAGCATCTTCCCAGTCTTTCTGAAGCTTTCACAGTGTACGGACATTTAAAGTGTTTTTGGTGCAAATAATGTAACTCATCAAAATGACTTTTAAGAGCCCATTGAGTGGTAGTGAAAGCTTCAGAAAGACTGGGAAGATGCCTGGAAACGCATTAATGCTCCACGAGAGAAAGCGTAGTGCAGAAAGACGCGAGAGGCCACATTCTGTGTGCCATACAAAGTAGTCCGTGCTGGGTGACAATGTTAGGGCGACGTTATAACGAATCAAGCAGGTCATAAAACCCTTTTGATAAAGATGAGTGCGCTGTGGACATTAGTGTAACGTTGAGCCTAACCCTTACAACAATGGGTAATACTCAGACCAACACAGACAAAATTTCTTATAAAAATTTCATTGAATTTATAAACTGGACAGTAACTAGCTTATATTATCTATTTCTTATGGGAAAAATTTATTCCGTTAACATTGTGGTTTACAAGAACATAACCACAACATTAAGCGAGGACTTGCTGTATCTAAAGAAAAATATGAATTTAATTTGCTGTATGTAAGATATTTAGGAGTGTTACTGTAGAGTTTATAAAATACAAGTGGTGTATGGAAAGATGCCAATCTGTTTTGACATCCTATAGCAGAGAATATGAACTGGTTCCATATTGAGTTACAAGCTATTTATTAGATTTTCATTTCACTAGAACACTGCTGGCTTTGGAAATTTCCGAATCCGTGGTGTGTGTGGGGAAATAGCAGTAAAAGCAGAAGCAAATGCAGCAGAAGCTCTTCAACAGTTGGAAGAATGGGAGATGTTAACCCAAAAGGAAATTGATGCTGGTATCAAAGAGAGGTAATATTTATGCATAAGGTCAGGCTGATACACAGACTTTTATAACTGATCTTAACCCTTATGCCCTGGGCAACAGGTATTTCAGACGTAAAAATAGTGCAGTCATCCCAAGTGTACTGTTGTGGCTGGCGTTCATGTGGTCTCCTACGTCCACCACGGCAACCGCAACCTCGCTGGCAGGGTGGGGCGGGGAATGAGCGCCATTGTCTGTACTATCACTATCCTCACCGCTGGCCGCCTCAACAAACTCGACTTCATATGGGTCTGTTTCCTCCCCATCACTGTCTTTTTCACCCAATACTATATCAGTGCCACTCAAATTAAGTAACTCTTGATGAATAGCACTACTATCGAGGGTGTGGAGGAGCGAAGAGGGGTCACGAGACGCTGACGGACACGCGTCCATCATGAGAGCTGGTGGGTACCTGGACCACTAGACTTGAGACAAAGACCACGTGCAAGTTGAGTTGCCAAGTACCAGTAAATAAACAACTTAAAAAGTACAGTACTTTGTCCAGCCTGGAAATTCAGACTTTGCCACAAAAATTAAGGTTGTAGAGGAAAGTCACCCGGGCATTAAGGGTTAAGATAGCACGAAGAGGTTTGGATTTAAAATATACTTCTTTTTTAACAAAGGTTCTATCTTTTTAAATAATTTAAGTAAACTAATATGTGAAAATAATTACACTGAGTGCAGTCACTGTAGTTTTATACATGTTAAAACTCTTGAAAATGTCTTAAAATGTCTTAAGAATCATATTACACTGGATCATATTTAATTAGTGATATATGTTTTACTATTCTAAAGTGTCATAACATTTCAGAGTGTCCAGTCTTGAAAAGGAAATTGCCACCTGGCAGAGTGTTAATAGAGATACCTTAATGCCATACCGTGCACACTCCCATATTATTGAGTCCACTGATATTTATAGAAGACTTTTGAGGAATGCTTGTAGAGGAGATGCAAATAAGGAGGTTGGTGTAATAAATTTTTTTTCTTTTATGGATATTTATCTCAGTTGTGAGAGGCAGTAAGGATGGTAGCATGATGGAGGAAATGGGGAAAATTGACAGGTTTCCTTGTTATGTTCCACCATTCATTCTAAGTCATGCCAGCAAGCTTTGATTCACCATTTCAACCAACTTACAACCATAATCTGTTATTGCTAACACTTACATCACCTTGCATATTTAATTTACAGTTCTATATATGAATATTGTACTATATCTGTATACTGTACTGTACAAGTATCCCCCTATTTATGTTGGGGTTAGGTTCCCTGAAAAACTCATTACTATGTGAAATATCTTAGATCGAGACCATTATAACATGGGGTTCAATGGGATATGTTCACAGCCAATCCAACACCACATGTAAAAAAAAAAAAAAAAAAAATTCCTACAATAACAATATACAGTCAACCCTCACTTTACGAGGTTAATTCAACCCACAGGGTACAGCAGAAAGTGAGAAACGCGTAAAGTGAACAACATAAAATATGGGATTAATTGAAATAGAGACCGGGCCGACCCCCAAACTCCACTTTTTGACGACACACAACTATGTTGTAGTAAAAATATTATCTTAACTTTATGATGGTATGCACACACAATTAATAATTAAGAGAAATATCAATAATATTAGGTTTTATAACACTTACATTAGTAGAAAAGATGGCTGGGCACACGGGGATGGGCGGTTGGTTCCGAAGCAGAGGGCAGATTATTGGCCCTCACCTGTATCACTTGTATCAATTGTATCACTATCCACCACAGAGGCTTGCAGGGCCTCTTTGTCAAACCCCTCAAAGTCCATATAAGTCCATATCCTCACTATAATTATCACTCACTGACTTGGGCCGGCTGTGGTGGGTGGCGGGTGAAGAACTTGGTAATGTTTTGATGACTGGGCGACCTTGTGCGCACCATACTTGCGCCGCTTACACAACATGGCGGATGGCGGGAGGTTTGAATCCAAAAATGGCGCGGCTCGCCAGCCACTCTCCGCGTAAAGGGGTACACGCACTGCGGAATGTGAGCATTCCTGTTTCGGCAGGGTACCGTGTAAACGTGGGAACGCGGAATGTGGGACCGCGTAAAGCGAGGGTTGACTGTACAGGTAACTCGCGTTTGATTTAAACGTTTTTAGAATAACACGATTGTTCAATTAATACCAAAAAGCTAATTTAAGTGTACCCATTTTTGAAATAACAGACTCAATACAGTTTAAATTTGCCGCGCGTATTCGCACGGCATCATCCTAAATTCCGACTACTACCGGGTATACTTTGTTTACATGGTGTGAACACCAGCTAACACTTTAGGGTTAATGGACAATACTTTATGTGGTGACTTAATATGAGAATTATTTGGTGTGGGGTTGCTGTTTACTTCTGACTGTCGATTTAGCGACCTAACATGACTACAGTGAGTTCTGCTATAACGCGTGTTTTGATAACGCGAATTTGCTCTAACGCGATTTATGAATTAGGAATGATATTTGTATCACGCGAACGCTTGTTTGCTATAACGCGATTTTTGCTTACTATTTCTCCAATTTTGTGGTACAGTGGGGTATGCTATAACGAATCTAATTGGTTCTAGAACCTTGTTCGTTATAGCATTCGTTCGTTATAGGATTAATCCGTTCCAGGCCCCCAAATACAACCACTTAACACTGAAAAATATAATATAAAATTGTAAAAATTGTAAAAAAGTGCATAAATATGCATCTAAACCCCTGAAATAAAGAATATCATTAATATTTGTAATAATAAAACAATAAATTAGAAAAAAAAAATAAATTTAAATTATGTTCGTTGTAGGAGTTTCGTTCGTTATAGCATTCTCAATTTTATAGGTAAAACCATTCGTTATAGGAATATTCGTAGTAGGATCCGTTCGTTATAGCATACCCCACTGTATTAACTGTGAATATAGTAAAGAAGAATATCAACAAGAAGTGTTCTGGTGATAGAATTCCCGGTGATGATCATAAAAGAAAGGATATAACACTTGAAGAGAAGCTCGATTTTATCAACCTCAAAATCACCCTTCTCCCCCATCAAGTAAAGTGTTACATTTACTGTATGATTTCATTATTAGATATGAATGTAACATTTATTTAGACTGTGCTATCCTTTGTGTTAGGCTAACTACTAAATTTTTTCGATTTCGAGTAATCTGCACCTAACCCTATTTTCTTCATATGCCCTGTTATTTCTATTACGCGATTTTCTATAACACGATATTTTACAAGAACACAATTATCGCGTTATAGCAGATCTACCTGTAATTAGTGGTACCATGCGACACGCATTATCTAACAAGCTAAAAATGCAAACAATATTGTTTTATATTAAAATTTTCAGATGGTGAATGAGATGAAAAATATTATTGAGCTGCAACAAGATGGCCCCATCCTCCATCTCATGCAGACAAACTTTGGTACAAGTAAAGCTGTATTAAGTAAAGCTACTGCACTTGCCAAGCAACGGCCTATACTGGTATTGGCTAAGTCGGAAGGGGTTATAAAGGGCCGAGCCACAATACCTGAGGTATGATCACAATTATTATTTCAGTTCCTGTGTAGCTGAAATGTATTTACCGTAGAATTATTTATTTAATTTTTTAATTTTTAAATATAATATTGTCATAAATATGAACTTACAGGGATTTTCCTGAAACAAAAATAGTCAAAACAATTCACAGCTGCATATCCTTGATCTCCCCTTTATTTCCTTATTCCACCAAATATTCCTACCCCAAGTCTTGGTCTTTACCGCTACTGTAGCTACTGTTATGTTGTCACAATAAGTTGATGGTAATTTTCTTTGGAAAAAAAAAAATACAAAATCAAATCCATCTGCCATTTTTGTGTTACAGAACTAAGGGAATGACATGGCTTTTCTAACCAAAATTCAAAGAAGTCTTACATGATCTTACGAAATAAACCAAAATGTGTATCAATATGTAAGAAATGAACCTGCTTGTTCATAGGTAACATAAAGAAGTAGAGGGGTATATGCTTACTTTTTTGCCTGTAACTGTCCTTGATAATGGTCTTGGTACCATGATAAACTGAGACAGTTGAGTCCTAAATGGCTACCCCCTCTGACTCTTAAGTTTGAGGTCTGCTTTCCCACTTCCTTCTCATTTTACTCAGCTTATCTGCTTCTTACCCAGTAGTATTGCTAACTCTCTCATATTTCAGGAGTTTTTGTCTTGTGGTGCCTCAGCTACTGCATGGATGACCTGTGTGAGTGAAGTCTTAGGAGGGAGAGTAAAAGCCCCAAGGGGACAAAATCCTCTACTGGTGTGTAATTTTCGTAGTAAGAAGACAGACTTCACACTTATAGAGACTAAACTGAGGGAAGCACTTAAATCCTCAAAAGATTATATAGATGACTTTTAATGGGTTCAAATAATGTTTCATTGTTCTTTATACTGACTTTATTATCAAGTTGTATTCAATAGCAGAAATTGTATGTAATTTTACCAAGTTATTTTCTATAAAAGACTGTAATACAAATAAATGTAAATGATTTTGCTGTACATATTTAGAAAATGTGCATATTGTACAAAATGTGAAGTAAAAATACTGGTACATTAAATATTGTATATTACCAAAAGTGAAGTGTGTTTGTTATTTATACTCTGTTCTGTGTTCATGAAATATGGATATAATACAATACAAATATTGCATAATTCTGTACTGTAAACTGTCCTTTCATAAAACAAGAAACATAAGAGATGATTAAAATAAATAAAGTAGTGTACCACAAAATAAGTTTGACCATGTATTCCCTGCACTAAATACTTCATAACTTACTTAGAGCTGCTTGAAGAAATGAGACAACTTTACAGTAGGAGTCTGCTTTTCTGGAATACAAACAATTTTATATATTAATGTACGTACTGAAATTGATAACATATAATGTAAAGGAAAACATACACAGGAAGTGCATTCATAAATGGTAGATAATTTACCCTTTATGTCTATGACAATGAGCTAAATGCTGAACATTAACGAAAGTTAAATTAAAAGTAAACAAAATTGATAACAAACAACAGATTGTGACTGTGTTTCATTCTGTAGGTGAACAAGACAATAAGAATATATTGGGTGACATGCCCCTCATACATCCAGCAGAGAATGGGTACCTAATTCTACAATTGGGGAAGTGACTGTTGGCAAGGCTGTTTCCTTGTGCACTGAGGATTAGTATTTAAGTGTGTTGTATCCACACTGTCTCTCTTGACCTGCCTGGCCTACAGTATGCAATCCGTACAGTTTCACACAATAAATGAGATAAAAAAATGCCATTGAGGGCCATACACTCCATTAATAGAATATCACTTATCTTTATTACAAGGGCATCACATTGTAGTAAGTAATGGAATTCTATCCATATATACCTAAAGAAAAATGGCATGCAAGAAATCTAACAAATTAATACTGTACATTCTTTATGCCTGAAGTCTCTGTACCACATAATACAATACAGTACCTTCCCTCTTTGTTAGATGGCAAGTTGGCAACACAGTGGTCATGGAAAACCTACCTATTTAACGGCTTGCAGATATCAAGGTGAGTTGCATTAACTTCATGAAATACTCCAACCCCTGGATCTATAATAATAGAGTAAACTATTAAGGATGCTAAATTTATACTGAAAATAACACCATGAAAAAGACAGAAATAAACTTGCGCTTATTTTTTAACCTTGTTCATCACTGCACTTCATCTAATTACTATACATTCTCTGTTATGAGTAAGGTAAATATCCTCCCGTTTGAAATTTAAAAATTTACATAGATCATGTGCACACTTGATGAATTTAAATGAAACTGTAAAACAAAAAAACATTATGTTTGGTGCTACTCTCTACTTGCAACACAGAAAAAAATAGTTATGGTAGTTTTACAGAAATACTGTATATTCCACATCAAATATGATGGAAAAAACAATCAGGAAACCAGGTGAGATTGTTAAGCCGAATAATGCAGCCAAGAAACAACACATAATCTTCTTACCTCCATACTCAGATGGGACAAAATGTAATGGATAGCCCGTAGTTTTGTGCTTTACTGGTTCTGACTCATTTAATGTTAGAACTGCTATATCTCGTGCTTTCATCAGACTCACAAAAGACTGATGAAGGTGATGTAAAACTGGGTTATCTGTAGGAGCATAAAACACTTTTTTTTACCAATTACTGCACACAGCGAGTTCAGGTAGAGTATATTATACCATATGTATTTCACTAACTATGGATACTAAGGCAGGACTTTTTTGTGATAAAAGCGGGGAACGAGTTATGAAATCTCATATTTTGGCCGAGGAGAAGAACAAATGACCTATGAAAGATTAACCATCAAAGAGTTACCTGTTCTCATATCAAACAATTCTGTTGTTGGTCTTAACAACTGGCGGAGCATCCCTTGAGTAACTGATGTAGCCAATGGAGAACCATGGTGAGGAACACTGAAGAATATTGTAGCCACTGTCTGTCTGGCAAGACTGTTCTTTATTACCCACTCACCATCCTATGAAGAGAATTACTATGTAAAAGAGACATTCAATACATTTTGACTTATAAGCAAGTGATTATAATATATAAATCTCTTTAAACTTGTTCATATGCACTGTATACAGTACATTTATATCTTATATTTTACCCACAGTTTATCTAAAACATGAGTGAGTCATTTAATTAAAGCACCGATCTATACAAAACTTTCTATTTGCACTTTGTTTAACAATCATTGTTGCTTCTACCTAAGTTCAAAAACATTGAAACATCACCTGACACAGCAGCTTATTGGTTTGGTTATCAAATAAAAGTGAAGTACGTACAGTACAGTACAGGAAGTTGCTACAGTTTTGCACCAAGAAATATAAACAGTATGTATAAATTATTTTTTAACATCAGTAAATATAAATAGTACAATAAAATGGAAAAGGTAAAATATAAAGGTAAAAGCCATAGTTAACCATAAAAGGATAAAGAGGAAAATAACAGAAATGTCAGAAGTTTGACAATCAGTGATGGTGACATGACTCCGTGTATGTATGGGTGTATGGGCTGATGGAAGAGCAGGTATAACTAGAACCATTAACAATTGAGATAATAATCTTCTTTTTCCCTTGCAAGGTTTTCCCCAGATGACTTGAAGCCAATAGGTCTACTACCAGAGAGTAAAAGTTAATCATTATCATTACAGTACAGTACTGTACATTCATTTTCTGAGTGAAGGAGATACTTTCAAAACTGAGTCACTTTCTTACATTTGCTTGTGAGGAAATTTTTTCTTTGCTGTGTCCTTCAGCGAGAGCTTTATCCTCCACTGATGCTTTGCTCTGTAAATCCATCAACAGCATATTTTTCACCAGAAGGCCGCCCATGGAATGTGAAATCCAAATAATTGGTCGCTTGCCAACTCCTGCTACCTTCAGTGCATATGCTAGGTCTCTACTGTGGTTTGTGATGGATTTCCTGAAAGATAGATTATATGATTAATTACTAATTGCATGACAGCCTCTACATTTTTATAGATTTTTAAAAATGCCAACACAGGAATTTGTATTACTAGTAACTGTTCTTCTCACTGTAATTTCTAATTTATCTCATAAAAATATGTTGCTTAAAGATTTTATACCACAAGGTGGTGTGTATTACATCTTTACAATTTATGGCCTCCATGGTTACTCCCCTCTTTCCTTTACATTCCCTCACTATATTACACTGATACACCCAATTTCCATTTTTCACATTGAGATACAATTGTTGTTAATTAACTATAATCTACAGGTACTTTCACAAACATTAACCTTAGTAGAATTTTTACTCGTGTGCAAGAAAATGTACAGTAATATCTCCGTTAGCCGGAATCCCTCAAACCCGGAACTCTCTGATAGCAGGAATTTAAGTTTTCTTAGAAATCATTCCCAAAGCCAGAATTTTCCGGCTTTGGGAACAATTTTCCAAGGGGCACATTTTCTGGAAATTCCGAGCAAAATTTTCCGGGATCTGGAAAATTCCGGGGATGGGGGATATTTTTCTGGGTTCAAGAGATGATGTAATGGGCAATTTCTGTAACTTCCGAGAACATATTTCTGTTATCCGGAAAATTCCAGGGATGAGGAATTTTATCCGGCTTTGAGAGAGTCGTCTCGTTACCCGGAAATCTCTCATTCCCGGAAGTGCTCTGCACCCATTGTTCCGGCTAACGGAGATATAACTGTATTCCCTTTTTGTGTTTGCCCTTAGGACAATTATTTCTTTGACCTGTATTGTATATAGTATTTGTATGTGTGTGTAGTCAAACACACACAAAACACATACAAATATATAATAATTGGAAAATCCTCTCACAAATAATCAGAAACAAGACAAAAAAAAATATATTAAACATGCGAGTCTACCCTTAAGTCAACTCTGTGCTTTTTTATTAAAGTTATAACAAAGCACGGAGTTGACTTGACGGTGGACCCTAACATTTTTAATACATTTTGTTGTCTTGTTTCTGATTATTTGTAAGAGGATTTTCCAAATATTATTTATTTGTATGGTTTTGTGTGTGTCTACACACACACACACAGGTAAAAGAAATTACCGTCTCTAGAACGAATGGCTCCCTATCCCAGCCGCACAAATGCCAGCAACTTTAAAACTACCTTTAGACATTCTTGGGTACATCCAGGCTGTCATCCGTGAATAATCGAGGTCCGCAAATTAAAAATCCACGAATTTTAAGGGCATGCTGTAACTGCTTAATTTTAGCTTAAAATAATTATACTATTGAAAATGGCTATTCTATTGTCCATTATCCTCATTTCCTAGATAATTTTATCACTTCCCGGTATTTTTCTAAAAGTTACTTTAGACTAGTACGTACAGTACTACAACTTACCCTCTACTCTCTACTGGGCAGTCAGTCTCCCACTTCCACCACCCACATCTATAGTTGACAGCAATTACTCTCACTGGCATGTTCAGTGTTGGTACTAACCAATCCAATGGCCAACAACAGGTGTAAAAGTCATCAATACCTGAAACAGGAATGACTTTTTAGATTTCCTCCTCATTTTCTTAAATAAATATTCAATACTGTATAAAGGTTCAGCTCAAAATTTAGGATAGATATTTTTTCAGGTTTGTTAGATCCTATTGAAAGCAACAGTGATTAATGGAGTTTTAATGCCTGGAAAGACAGCATTACTGTACCATCTATGTGCTTCCCACTCAGGATCTCCTTGCGCTTTTCCTGAGATAAGAGTGGCTTGTGTTTCCCCTTGTCATGCTGGCGCCATGTCCAAGCTGCCCCACCTTTAATGCCGTGAACCAGAATGATATCTACGACAGGACTCTAGATGGAGTAATAAAAGAATAAAAGATAATATCAATAACTACAGTATTAATATAGTTTTATTTGTATGCTGTGCATACCAATCATTTTCAACTCTATTAATGAAGCAATTCGTTATTTGAACAAAAATTATCGTCCTAAAACTCAAACTAGCAGCAAACGAAAAAAGGTTTTAAGTAACAGTGAACAAACATTCACAGTACAGTATCTGTGTTTAAAAATAATGTATCAGATATAAAGACACTGTTTTCAAAATTAAAAATAAGCACTGAATTATTATTTAACCTTTTGACAGGGCAACACATCTCTGCTTGTTGGAGATAAAACATTTAAAGATAAAGAAAAACCTGCGAGTCTGACAAAGAGATGGAAGCTCTTGCATTTTACACCTTTACCTTAAATTGGGCTGTTAATAAAATAAATCTAAACTTGTTTAAAAAAGGGCAAATTTTATAAGTATTGTACAGATTGTACACATATAACTATAATAAATAAATAAATAAAATGTGGATACTGATGCAGTGGCTAGGTGGATACACTGCTTCCCTCCTATTCTAAAGGTTTCTGGTTCACCTCCTGGGGCATCCCTAGTCAACCCAGCTGTTAATGGGTGGGTACCTGACTTTATTTGAGGCAGTAATGGCAGTCAAGTGCAGTGTCAACCATATTACTTTTTTTACTTTTATCCTCTTCGCCACTGATCGGCTCATTAGTCGCTTGGGCGGTCGGCCACGTCTCTGTTACGCACTGTTAGCAAATACTGGGCATGAACTGGCTCCTGAATGTATTTGAACCTGCTCCAGTGTTGGTCAAGTCTGGTCTTAAAAGAGCTCACACTTGGTGCCATCACAACACTTTCTGCCAGATTGTTCCAAGCTGTGTAGTGTTTAATACACCACAATCACATTGCCCTAATGAACTATCAGGCCCATGGGTTACACTTTCACTTTTTTCACTGTTGCAATGATAAAATCGAATCCAAGACAGTTTTGTGTCACTGGTGTCAACAAGATTTGGACCAAAGGTTTGAAATTTTACTCAAGTCATGGGATGGTTCTGGGTAAATGTCAGCAAAGGGATGTGTAAGGATCATACTGTTTTCTGTATTGCCTTGAAAAGGAAAAAAAAATGCTTTCCAAGTTTAGAACATAGAGGAAAAGAATATACTGTATAGGGTAAGAATGTTACAGAAGACAGTAAACAAACTACAGTATCTAGAAAGCATAATGTAGGAAGATAAAAAGTATAAGTGAAAAAAGAGTACAAAATATATGAACAAACGAGCATACATGTATCATAGCTGAAGTATTTCGAAGATATTCTGTCTAATGAACTGTGTTATGGATTCAGGACAAGAAACATATGAATACAGTACAGTATATATTGGAACAGGTATCCTTAGAGACACAAACGTTTGAGATACAAATTTTTGCTTATACCTGAACTATGAATTTCCTAAATTGACACCTGTATTTCATGTTAAGAAAGCTTTCCCCATTTATACAAATTTGGGTCCCAGCAAAAATTCAAATCACAGTTTCCAGGGAGTCAGCTAGGGTGGCCACATCCACCTACCATTCTCCCCACCAGGCTGAGGAAGGATTTATGGTTATTTTTCAACTCGAAATTTCAGGTATATAAACATAACTTTCTTCATATTATTTTTTCCATTCAGTTACATGAGCACAAAATCCTACATACAGAATGAGAAAAAAAAATAATAATCACAAGGTCAAAAACATAAAGGGAATAATTATTTATTTGTGCACCAGCGAGAGGAGTTAGCAGGATGAGCTGGGGGAGATATGTTATGATTATTTTTCAACTCATAGTTTTAGAAAGATAAACTTAACTTTTGTCACTTTTTTTTTTACTCAGTCACAAACACACAATCCTTATTACAAAATGTGCCAAAAAAGTAGGAGAAATAACTATCATAAGGTCAAAACGGAAAAAGAATAAACGCTTCCTTGTGTGTGAGAGCGAGGGAGGGAGCGTTGTGGGTTGGCTGGGCTACGTTTTATGGCGACGCTTGAGGGCTGCCACACATGAAGCAGCCAGCGTATATACCAGGGGTTCCCAAGCTTTTTCTAGCACGACCCCATCCAGTGTTGTCAACTATCCAGTGCGACCCCAAATCATTTCACTGGCAGACCCAAAGGACCCCAGCGACCCCATGACCTCTTTGCGACCCTACCTAAAGAGCCTTCTGACCCCATTTGGGGTCGCGACCCCAGGTTTGGGAACCCCCGGTCTATACAAATGGCGCTGCTGGCGGCCGTTTTAAACTTTGATTTGTCGTTTTCTTAATAGATTTATCTGCGTGTTTTCATCTAGATAATATTTTATACAGTACTAATATTTTTAATGTGTTAAATAGTTAATATAGTACAGTAGTTATCATTAGTTAGGTATGTTTTTTTTCTCATTTGTGAGCTGATTTCATGATATTGGGGTATTTTTATCATTGGGGAACCGAAACCTATTTTTTTCACATGTTTTTCTATTCGAGATATGAAAACTCACCCAACGAATGTTTCTTTTTAGAACCTAACCCATTTGTATCTTGAGGGATGCCTGTATTGTATTACAGGAACACATACCTTATGCCACTTCTTAATTTGGATAAGAATCACATGAAAATGTTGGATAAATACAGTAGAGTACAGTAATATCAGAACTTCGGAGGCACTTGTTGCAATCACTGATGCAGGAAAAGTTTATTTCATATATTTAAATGTTTCTGCATTTCAAGGAAACTGATATACAGTTGTGTATACAGACCAAGAGCATATTTTACCAGATTTGTGAATTTTCCAGTTTTCTGAACAAGGCCATTCCTCCTATGTGACTGACAAAATGAACTAACAATACAAACTAAAGATCTTATAAATATTATTTAGTTAAGTAAGATAAAGTTTGGTGGGGTTGTTTTGTCTAATATGAATTTTACTGTACCTTTTCCTCATCTGGCAAAACAAAGGGGTAAACTCCTTCTAAATAAAGGTCGCCATGACCCGATCCTTTATTGTTAATTAGTTTGAGGTTGTGCAGTCCCCGCCAAGCTGGTAGAAAAATGTGTGATTCTTTGTTGTTTGCACAATGCGTAAGGGTATCCAGCAAACCTGTAAGAAATTGTCATGTTTTAAACCTAAGACATCTATAATTTGCAAACACACTTCCGCAAAAGTGATTTGTAGCAAAGTTGCCCCATGAGACAATTTTTTGACACTACAATATTACTTTAAACTGAATCTGCAATTATAGTGGCAAAAATTACTATTTACAGCAGTTGTATTTCAAGACACTGATACAAGCTTGTATGGAATATGGAAGCAAAGATAAAAAGATGCAGATTAGAAAAGTGAAGCAAAGATGTTCTACCGGGGAAAAAGAAACATTATTAGCACATGTAAAAAACAAGAGCGAAAAGATTTCTGACCATATAACCTTCAATGTGTCAATTACTTTTTAATGCACTAAATACTTAAAAAATATAATTCATGTGTAAATGAGTCAGTAATCAACAAATTATCATCAACTCTGATGCGTTACTCCCTCTGGGAACTTCCTTTCGTCATGAGGACAGCCACAGGTAGAACCTTCCCTTTACATTGAAGACTACAGGAGCATTTGAAGCATTTACTGAAAATTTTACTTGCTTGTTTAAGTCTCAAACTAAACTCCTTTGAAGATGATATATCACCATTGAATTTATAAAAATGCTATTATAATGAAATAAATAATGATTGACAAAAATTGCCTGACTAGATGCATCTATATGCACAAATTGCAATACAGTTCATAAAATCCTGTTAAAAACTATTTGAAAAATCATTTACATGTACTGTACAGGTATATAAATTGGAGACTTTCAGAGTGACTGACAAAAGTTATCAGATTGAAATTGTGTGTTCACAGACACACTAACCCTCTCAAATTATTTGTACCAAAGTTCACAAATTCCTTTGGAAACTCGACAAGTAGCTGTTGAGTAGCATATAATACAAACTTGTGAATACAAATGGCTGAGTATAGATCAGCCGACCATCCACTATATTGTGTACACATACCGTATATCACTAATCCCACATTTTCTGAGCTTCTATTGACCTTCAGGAACCAAGCAAAGTCAGAGTCTAGAAGGACTGAAAAGGAGATCCAGAGGCTGATTGCAAGTGAGGTAAAGTCAAACCCAAAGGCGTTTTACTGCTATGTGAAGTAGAAATTAAAAACGAAAGTAGGAGTATTTGGTCTGAAGCTTGAAGATGGTAGTTACACAGATTCTGACCAGGACAAAGCGGAGGCATTGAACAGTTTCTTTTCCTCAGTGTTCACGAGAGAGATGCGAACAATCTTCCTTGCTTTTGAGGACAGAAGGTTTGACACAGCGCTGACCCACATTGTGTTCTCATAAGAGGTTATAAGAAATAAATTGTCAAAGCTAAAGATTCAAAAGAGTCCCAGCCCTGACATAGTGCATCCCAGAGTGCTAAGGGAGTTGTGCAACGAGCTTGCTGAGCTCCTGAAGATCCTGTTCTGTAAATGCCTGTATGAGCAAAAGGTCCCCAGTGATTGGAAAAAGGCTTATGCGAGTCCTATTTTCAAGAAGGGTGATCGTCACTCCACAAATAATTATAGACCAGTGAGCCTGACCAGTATAGTAAGTAAAGTACTCGAGAGCATTATAAGAGATGCCATGATGGAACATCTACTCCAAAACAACCTTGTAAAGGATTGCCAACATGGTTTTATGCCGGGATGCTCCTGCGTAACACAATTACTTAAGGTACTACATGTTTGAACCCAAATTCTCGAACAAGGTGTTAATATCGATAACATATACCTAAATTTTGCCAAGGCTTTTGACAGTGTACCCTATGAAAGGCTGAAAATTAAACTAGAAGGCTATGGGATTTGGGGAAGTGTCCAACTGTGGATTGGAGACTTTCTATATGATCACAAGCAGGAAGGGGGTTGATTAATGGCACGAAATCGTCATGTGTACCTGTGACAGCGGGGTACCACAGGGCAGTGTATTGGGCCTGCTGTTGTTTGTTTGTTTCATAAATGACATGCCAGAAGCCGTACATTCCTCCATACAAATGTTTGCGGATGGTGCCAAGATATTTAGGGAAATTAAGAACCAAGCAGGCTGTGAAGAGATGAAGGATCTCTGTGAGCTTCAAGAATGGTCAAAGAAATGGCTCCTAAGATTCAATGTCACTAAGTGTAGGAGGATGCACCAGGGGTGTACCAATGGTAAGGAGGCGTATCATATGTCCCAACAAGACAAAGAAACTGCATTAATTGAGACTGAATGTATAAAGGACCTGGGTGTGTAGGTTGACAATGAACTGAAGTTATCGGGCAATTGAAAGAAGAAGGTGAACCAAGCAACTAAATTATTAGGTCTTATAAGAAGGTCGTTCAGGAATCTAGATGGCCCATCCCTCGTAATGATCTTCAAGAGCGAGGTGCTTCCCCACCTGGAGTACTGTCACCCCGTCTGGTCCCCGAGATATGCTAGGGACTGTCAGTTGACTGAAATTGTCCAAAGGAGGGCAACCAAATTGGTGTCTGCACCTCAGCTACCCTGAGAGATTAGAGCACCTGCAACTGCCTAGCTTATGCTACAGACAGGTTAGAGGGGACCTAATTGTAGTATATAAATCTCAAAGGGCACTACTCAGTAAAGTGTCCTTACCTGGAGCTGGCGAATGCTCGTCCCACAAGGGTCACATACATTCAGGAGCAAGTGCATGTCCAGTATTTCTCAGCAGTACGTAACAGAGATGTGACCTATCGCCCAAGAGGCTAACGAGCTGATCAGTGGTGAAGAGGATAAAAGTAAAAGTAAAACTGTTTAAGTAGTTGGGTATACACTATCTTGATACAGATATATACATGGTCAGTGAAGAATTTTCTCTGACCATTATAGTTATTCAAAAAGGTTTATACAGCATTTAGTTCTTTCTCACATCCTTTTGTCACCTCCGCTCTAGTTGTCCCCCCCACACACACACACATTCCACTTAACTTCACTCACATTTCTCATACAGGTCCTTTATTTTATATAAAGTACAGTATATTATTTCTAAGTGTCTCAATCCCTTCGGCATGTGACCACCCAGGCGCAGGTCACATGCCCACATCATGGCCTGGGGGGACAAAAATATAATAATAATAATAATATTAATATTAATATTAATAATAATAATAATAATAATAATAATAATAATAATAATAATAATAACAACACAATAATAATAATTAATACAAAATAAAAATAATAACCATAAATACCGGTACTGTAAATACAAAAAATAAATAAAGTCAGGAACGCGCATGCGTGCGTAGTGTCAACAAAGGCTGTAAGAGACTGCTCCTTAAAATTCGTATTTCTGACGAATTCAGAGCGTCTACCAATCCCAGCCTGTGCAGACAACTACAGTAAGACCCAGATATCAGCACAGTGGCATATATTTTTTTGTTACTTTTGGACTTTGTCATTTTTGGGGGATAAAACATCTGGTCCTACCACCCGATCCCTCTGAGCAAAGTTTTTCAAGTTTGCGCATGCGCAGTGTGATAGTGTGACGTCATTACCACTCCACCTGACTGGTGTTGCCAACGTGCCCTATGCCCGCCGTTAAACGCTCCCGTTCGTTGGAAACGGCGGCAGTGGGTGACAGTGATGCTGACGACTTTCTTCTTGAAGACACGTCAAAGAAGAAGCAGAAACCTCAGAAGTCAGGGTCTCCAGCAGGGGCCACGGCTCCCCCTTGCACCCCTTCTGGGGCTGTAGAGGGTGGACTCCTGTCATCGGGGTCCCCAAGTGAGCCTACATGTGGCTCAATGACCGACCCTCCGCCGACGATGGACATAGGGGATTCCCTTTGTCTCCCTGCCCCGTCGCGCCTTCGTCGTCTCGCCTTCCCTCGGGACTTGCCTCTGAGCACACGGACGACCTGGTTCTTCCGTCACTGCTCTCCACTTCAGGACTCAACACTTCGCCTCCGCCGAGGTCCCACAGCCGTGATAGTCACCACACAAATGGACGAGACGGTACGCCTGCTCACTCAGGTGGGCTTTCCTGCTCCCCAGGGGGAGGTGATGCTGAAGTTCACCATCATCACCCCAGAAACTCGTCGTACCAAGGTAATGGTTCGCCACGTACCCTGGGAGATCCCTATCGACGATCTTCGCCCTCTTCTCCCACAACTACTGGACATGGAACGCCGCATCAACCCGGTCTCCAAACGTCCATCCAACGAACTCATCGGCTGGTGGGTGGGCCCCCTCCCCCCGAAGGTGAATGTAGGACCAATTCACAACTGTCCTCTCGACCGATTTATCGGAACCCCGAAAATCTGTGGTCGTTGCCAATCGTGGAAACACCGCACCTGGGAGTGCACGAGGATGGTCGCCTGCGGTTTCTGTGCAGGTCCTCACGACACAGTGGAATGCAAATCGAAAATTCAGAACAAAATCCCAGTTATTCCACGGTGCGTCAATTGCCATGGCAGTCACCACGCCTGGAATGCCAATTGCCCACAGCGTCCTGGCACTCGCCCGGGGAAAACTTACCTTGTACCACCGCCCTCGTCTCTGACGAAGCCCCTGTCAACCAAACCTCAATCCTATCCACCACCGCCTCTTCCATCCACCAAGGATTTCCCATTGATCTCCTCTCCTCTACCACCCCCTCCATCACCCCTACCACCCATCCTTTCTCCCCTCCCTCCCTCTCCCTACCGTTCTTGGAACAAGGTCGTTGCCGGCCCTGCCACACAGTCACCACCATCTCCTGCCCACCCGGACCCCCGCTGTCTCTCACCAGCACCACCACCTCTTACTCAACTGAACCCTCACCGTCCCTCTCCGTCGCTACCACCACCACATGCCCAGTCGGGCCCTCGGCAATCCTCGCCGCCACCTCCAGCTCATGCACAGGTACACCAAGTTGGTTCTATGGAAACAATCACTCTCCGTCTGGATGGCCACTCCAAGCAAATCAACCTTCTCTCAGCCCAACTCGACTTGTTTGTGAAAACAATTGCGACATTGCAGAAGCAACAACAACTCATTCTGGACACCCTGACCCAACAGGGGCGCATTTTGCAAGCCCTGATGACCCGCCTCCTTCCATCTCCCGAGATGGAGGATCCATCCCTCGCTCTCCCACTCCTCCCTCTCCATTTCTCTCAACAGAATTTGGTACCTCCTCTGGAGCCCTGTCTAGCCCCTCCGACTCATCTCACACCGGAGGCCGTTCCCTCCTCTTCTTACAATGGAACATCCAGGGACTTAGACCTCGCCGGACAGACCTCGCCCAGTTTGTGCTCTCCCATCAAGTAGATGTTGCTCTACTTCAGGAAACCATCACAGACGATGTTACTCCACTCCGCCTCTCTGGCTATTCTGTTTACACCCTGCCTCGGTACCGTGGGCAGGCTCGTGGCCTCCTCACCCTTGTGCGTAACACCATTCCATCTGTTCGTCTCCCTTCACCTGACTCACATGGACCCCCGTCTGAATTACTTTCTGTCTCCCTTACTCTTGGTGACCGGACCCTTCGTGTAGTCAATGTTCATTTCAAGAGTGATTCTCTGGACCCCCAGGTTCTTCACGACCTCCATGATGGGGTTCCCACTATTGTTCTTGGCGACTTTAATGCCCGCCATCCCACTCTTACTCCGGATCATCCCACTCCATGTACCCTTAATGGATCACATCTCTCACAGTTTCTTAATGGGGATGATGATGTTCGCTTTCTTTGTCCTGACGATCCTACTCGCCTCCCCCATAGTTTCCTTGATGTTGGCTTACTATTGAACGGTCATACTTCCTTTCATCCTACCGTCTGCACCGAGCCTGCTCTGTATAGTGACCATCTTGCCGTTACTACCCATCTCAGGCTCTCCTTCTCTGCCCCGACATCAACTCCTTATCGATCCCCTCGCCTTCGTCTCACACAAGATGCTGTTCCTCCCTTTACCCAATACCTTTCTACCTGGGCGGATTCCTATGTTGTCCCTCAGTCCCTTGACTCTTACAGCGCTGATTTTGTTGATGCCGTGTATGACTCTGTCAATCGCGCTACCCCTCCACGCCCTCCCCGTCACCCCAGAAGTGCCACCAACTACTGGTATCGTATCCCTGCCATGAGACATCTCCGGCAGGTAACCCGTGATCTCCACTCTGCCATACGGAGGTCTCGGTCTCCAGAGGACTGGGAAGACTTCAAAAATTGGTGCTCCTTTGCAACTCAGGAGCGCCGTCGGATACGTGAGGCGGACTGGCTATCCTTCACGGGATCTCTATCGTTCCAGTCGTCACCCTCTTATGTATGGAATCGGATTAATGCTATACGGGGTACTCGACGGAGGCCTCCTCCCCACCCTGACCCCGCCTCCCTTGCCTGCTCTTTAATGGAGGACTGGGCACGAGCTTCCTCCCCTGAGGCACTTCCAGATCCAATGCAGGAGGCAGTGCAGGCCCGCATCGATGCGTCTGAGCCTGTTGTTCGTGCTGCTCTTACCTCCCCTGCCCCCACTGATCATCCCATCACACAGTTCGAGCTTGACAGTGCTCGTCGCTCTAGAAAAGACACCTCTCCTGGGGATGATCAGATAACCTACTCCGTCCTCAACGCCTGTACTAATATTCCTAACGGCCCCTTGCTTGCTCTCTACAATATGTCTTATGAACATGGGGTTCTCCCGTCCAACTGGAAAAATGCCACTATTATCCCCATCCCTAAGCCGGGAGATCCTGGGAAATATCGACCCATTAGTCTTACCTCCTGTGTTTGCAAGATGATGGAGAGGGTACTCCATCGTCGCCTTCTTCACACCATAGGCGGCTTCCACAACTCCCTCAATGGTTTCATTCAACATCGCAGCACAGCACACTCCATTGCTTCCTTTTATTGCAATCAGACTGCCCGCGTCTCCGTCTTCCTTGATATCAAGGGAGCCTTTGATACGGCTCAGCCTGCCCTCATTTTAGCTGAACTTGCACGGTTAGGGGTTAAAGGGAGACTTCTACAATGGATCGCCTCTTACCTCACTGGACGTCAGGCCCGGGTTCGCGTTGAAGGCTCTATGTCTCCTGTTCAAGAAATGAACCTCGGCACCCCTCAAGGTGGAGTCCTGAGTCCCACCTTGTTTAACACTCTCATGCACTCCATTGCATCACTCCCGTGGCCGACAGAAGTTGTCCACTCAGGATATGCCGACGATGTCCTCCTCCAAGCCCCTGACTACCTCAGCATGCAGGAAGCCCTTGATCTGGTCTCCAGAGAGTGTGATTCACTTGGTTTCCTTCTTTCAACTGCGAAAACAAAAGCCATGTGGCACGGTCGTGTTGTACCTCCACCCCTTTTCTTATCAAGAACGCCCTTGGACTGGGTTAATGAGACAAAATACCTGGGTGTGTATGTAACTCGCACACGTTGTCAGATCCCTGAAGTCCGCTATCTTCGAGACATATGTTTTCGGCGTCTCGCTCCCCTCTCTACCATGTGCAGGGGTTCCCTTGGTGCCAGCATCCCTGTACTTCTCACCATGTACAAGTCTTTTGTTCGTTCCTGTGTCGACTACGCCGCCCCTGCCCTCGTCAACATTAGTCGGACTGCTGTCAACCGTCTCGAAGTTATCCAGAGGAAAGCTGCTCGTATCATCCTTGGGGCTCCTCAGTGGACACGCTCTACTTCTCTATATAACGAACTTGGTCTTTCCCCCTTACAGGATCGTGTCCAGGAGTTTTACCTAAAAACTGCCGTTTCCATTCTACGGGATCCTAGGGGCAACTATGTCCAAACCAACTTGACTACTGCTGTCGAGACCGACCTCCATCTAGAAGACAGTGGCGAGGGTCACTCATCCGAGCCCTTCAGGAACACGACCTCCTGCCTGATATTGTTGTCACCCCTGCTGTTGGTTCGTCTCCTTCTCCCTGGCTGGATTTTCAACCTGAAGTGATTGCCCTCGGTGGACCGCTCCCGAAATCCCAGGTGAACCCTGTTATTCTCTGCAAATACCACCTCTCCAGGATCGCTCACTGGTCCCCAGGTAGGGTCGTCCTCTACACTGATGGTTCTGTTGACCCCGCTACAGGTAGGGCCGGGGCTGGTGTCTACATCTCCCGTCCTCATGCCCCTGAGCCTATCAAACTGTCTCTCAGAGTTTCTGACGGGGCATCCTCCACTCAGGCTGAACTAATAGCCCTCCTTGCTGCCCTTCTCGCTGAGGAAGAAGCAGATGGTTTCTGCCCCTTGCTTGTCTGCTGCGATTCCAGGTCTGCTCTCGACGGGATCGCATTTGGATCTGGGGAAAATAAGGACCTCATCCTCCGAATACGAGGGTTAACATCCACACTTCAGGATGAAGGCCGTCCTGTGACATTCCTATGGATACCTAGTCATGTCGGTATCTTGGGGAATGAGGCAGCAGATGACCTTGCCAAGACTGGCTGCAACAAGGCCACACCTGACTACGTTGTTCCTCGAACACTCTTACAGATTAGGACCCAAATCCGCCGCAAACAGAGAGAAGCTCGGGAAGCAGCCATCCCCCTGGACTCCCCGCCCACATGGTACGATGTCCTCCGTAAACTTCCTGACTTCTCGTACGTCTACGGGAAAGGGTCGCGGAAGGGGGACGTGATTGCTGCCCGTATCATCATTGGGTATGACTTTGCTTGGGAGATTGGTATCCCCACATCCCCTGAGCAACGCTCTTGTGCGTTATGCAGAAGACCCGACAGCCGCACCCTTATTCACTACCTCCTAAGATGTCCCCACACACAACGCTTCCGTGACGCCTGCTGGACCACCACTCCACGACCCCCTGACGGAGACACGATGATCCTCCCAATACTGGCCAGATATTTTGTAAATAATATTAATTATGTGATAAAGGAACATCCTTCCTTCCTTAGGCTTTAGTAAGCCCCTTTATAATATTTATACTGTATATACTTGTCACACTTGCCAGATGCTTCTGGTGTTATTGTACAGGGGTACCTAGTGACAGCACTAGGATCCCGCTTCCTCTATCAAGGAATAAACAATTGAAATTGAATTGAAATAAAGTCAGATCAGTAACCTGGGACTTGGTCACAATTTTTGTGATGCCATATAGCAGCAGGATCTACCATAAGACAGCACATTACACTTCCAATATCTTCCCAGACTGTAGTACCTCTCTGTTTGATAGCTGCCGACTACCACATATCAGCATTAGCGTAAATACTACTGTACCTGTATTAATAAAACTGCATACTGGAAAGTTCGCTACCTGTTTCATGGAGAAGATGAAGATTTTTTTGCATAGCAATGACATTTGCTATGATCTTGAGTGTGAGTGGAGTTGCATAATCATCCTTTTCTTCAACAACTTCTTTAAGAGTCACTGCTAGATCAGCATCAAGAAAGTCTGAATGTGAAGAGAAGAGATTATGATGTTTGAGAGGTAATTTTCTTCAGCACATTCACCGTCTTGCCCATTCTGTAATATTTATACATAAGCTTAGCTTATCCATATTATGTTGCAATTTTAACATACAGTACTGTCCAGTAATTTATTATGAGAAGCAGAGTTCACCAGTTATAAATTAATCACATGTGAGACCCACAATTTGATGAAAATTTATAGTGAAAATCAGCAGTACCGGGTATATATCTGCTATATATCAATTAACAAATCGTATATGTATAAAATTTCCCTTCAAATTCGAATTTCCATGTCCCATTCTCCTGGTCCTTAATTGGTTCATTTTTGTGTAAAGTTTTTCTTTAAGCTTCTTTTTTTTTTCCAGCCAATGGTTCTTCTATTTTATGTGTTCCACCACAGACCTCCCCCTTCATTTATCTAACTCTACCTGCCTCATTTATATTCTTACTGCTATTCTGCCACAGCTTGTTAAAATAATTATCATCACCATTTTACATGCCTGTGTGAGTTAGTCATTATTACCTGTTGGCATGATGTCCTGGTTGCCACCAGGCAAATTTGAAGCAAGTATTACAGCTGGATGCCCTTCCTATCACCAACCCACTTTTACAGAGTGAGAAATGGGCATTATCTGTAGGACTTCCAAGTACGGTACCCTCTTAGTTGGCAAGGCAGAGTAGCAACTTCCTGAGTTAATTAAAGATTATCCATCTCCCTGAGATATCATTATTCTGAAGTTCTTTACTTTTAATACCTCATCTATATCTATCAATCTCTTGACTGTATTCTTCTTCCTCAGTGTCTGCTTTCCCTTGTTTTTCCAATTCCAACTTCAGTTCCCCTTTCCCTGACTCTTCTGTCTTGTAAAAATATTTAATTCACAAACCAAGTCGTACAGATGCTATGTAGCGACCTATGACTCATCATTCCTAATATTACTTTTGCATCCACCACGTGTCTTCTAATCTCCTTGCCAACTGTTATATAATCTATCAGACTTTATGTGTAACTTAAATTTATAAAGTACAGTATGCTGTAAAAAGCAATGCCCATGGTAAGCAAAGACTCTTCCTGTATCCTGGTGTACAGCAGATAATAATATACCTGACATGTATGGAAGGTGAAGAAAATATTCATCAATCTAAATTCTATACATACTGCAAAATCAAGAAAAGATCCATACAGTTCTCTTTATTGAAGTCAGCGGAGTAGCTCATATACCACAATGCCCTCACTCCAGCAAACAGGGTTGCAGAGTAAGTTGGTGAGTGAAAGGTTTCCAAAGAGGGTAACCTGGTCCAAAAATCCACTGTATCTATCCAATCTGCTTCATTAACCCAGTCTTGCAACCAGTGCTCAGAGGAGTTCTTCAGTAAGCCCCGACACTGTAGATAGTGTTGACACATTGCTTTTCCAATCTGAAAAGAAATTTCAAAATTTCAAAGTCCTTTATGGCATTTTATCCTTTTTTTAAACCAGCTGGTTTAATTATGATATGCCCAGTATATTTACAAAACATGAGGCACTTTGCATGACAAGACCATGGGTCGATAAATTTGTTTTCTTTGTCTCCAGATAGCTCAATCCAAACTCTATACTAATACTAGAATGACATTATGTGTCGGATTTTCGAAATGACAGGGGTAAGTCTGCCACATGATGTCACTCTAGTATTATAGAGCATGGACTGAGCTATCTGGAGACATAGACAACATTTTTTCGACCCATGGTGGGCTCGCTCTTGTCATGCGGAGCGCTTCATATAAAAGTGCTTTGAAAGTACTGTATGTAGATTCTATGATTATTGAGCATACAATCAAAATTCCATAAGTAATGCATCTCCCAAGGTATTTACATGCTTCAATACCGACCAGGATTAATCCAGTAGAAAAATATGAACTTGATGGACACTTTTTGAGTATCTCATATCAGTGGATGCTTGTGTCCTGCATCATGCTTGAGTCCACCTAGTCCACACAAAAGTAAGGCAAATTCACTTACATTTCGCACACTTTTCCTTTAATAAAAAAAAAAAAAAAAAAAATCACCTGAAAACATGGTAGATGAAACAGGGTGTTATGAAAATAAAGTAGCAGACAGGAAGAAAAGTTTCACATGTTTAAACAAGGTTCCTATAATTCACATATTTTAAGTCATTTTAATTATGAAGTAATTCAGACAATTTAACATAAAGCTTGACTACATGTATCAGTAATAAGCAATACTGTACTGTACAATATCAAAACATGGTATGAAAAGCAAATGGGATCAGGCTCTTATTACTGGGTTTGTCACGCTCACTTCCATTACAGTAACTCCTATAAATACTAAGAATCAGAACAGTATAGTGTATTAACTTAAACGCTCATCTACTCATCTACTCCAGTCTATTTAAAAAGCACTGCAGTGGTTCCCAAAAATGTCACTCAAAAGTTAGAAAATTTTAAATTAGTTTTTTCCCTTATTTTGAATAAACATGAGGATTTAATTAAATTTCCAACAATTTGTGTGTGCATATGGTGGAAAAACAGGTGGAGTGTTCCACCAGCCATCTTGAATGCATTTGCCAATCATAGGGTCAATGTCACTTGTCACACATCTTTTGTTAAACTAGGACTGTTTCACCATACTCCTTGTGTTATAGCTTCTTTGATTTGTTTATGCCTTGTTTGCACTAGTTCTGTGTGTGTTACTATGGCTCCCAAGTACATGTGCCTAACTTAACACATATTCCAGACCTTTGCTCTCAACACAGTAATGTATTTAGCTTCTTTTAATAGCGGCAAGGAATGATACAAGTGAAGTATCAATAAAAACTTACAGTTCATTCCAGTAAAAACTATGAAAATAAGGAGTAGATTTTTTAAAACAAACATTAGAAATTATTACAAATGAATACATCAATTCATATTCAGCAGCTGCATCCCCTTATAGTACTGTATTACCTTCATTTGTCTATATCGTCATCATCATACTGTATATACATAAACAATTTATCATTCTCAACAAAATGGAGTAAAAGTTGTATTCCTAACCTTACAAAATAATACAGGGTAATAAAAAAAAAGTATAAAATCACATTTTACTGCTGAGGGGACAAGATGACTGATCTACAAAATTCACTACTAAACACTCCCTGACAAACCCAACCATTGCCAAAGCCATCACGCATTTTAACACAAATGTTAAATCACCTAAAGTGATTCATAAGAAGACAGATAGGAAAAGCTTAAGAGAGATTAAACAGTTTGGGGCCACTGGTGATATGTGTTGAGTTGAAGTATAAGGTTCTGAGGGGCAAATGAACTCTTTCTGGCTAAGAGTTCAAATCCCTGATTTGATCATATGTTGGTGGGCAAGAAAGTGTTCTCCAATAATTAATTCACACTGATCCATAAGGAAACAACTGTATTTTCTCTAGTAAGACAAGCCAAAGCCTCCTTGACATGACAGGGTCTGCCAGGGAAGTTTTTGTTGATGAAATCACATAGGTCATTTGTCATTGACTAAAACAATAAATACTATTTGATGAACATTGAACTTTTGTAAAAAATAACATAACTTTAAAGTTCCTCACTCAATACTCACATGTGTAAATGATCTCGTAAGTGAGTTAGGTGGGGAAGTGGTGACAGAAAGAGCTTGAAGGTGTCCATAGATCTTACCAATAATGCTGCTACGCTGTAATATGCAAAAAGTCCTAATCAAAAATCTCCATTATGAATTCATTTAACCTCTGCAATACTGAAAATCTGCATTTACCTCCATAAAAAAACTTCATATCCAACTATTTCACTCCAATTTGAACTGCTGTTTTGATGGATATTAATTTGTCTAAATTAAAAATTTTCATGAGGTTTATTTGACTACCCTAATATCATATTAACAGGAATAAGGTATTTTTCCATTTCACTTAATTCATAAGAATTATTTATGAAAAAGTTAACATAAAGGACAAAATTTATAGAATCATTTGACTATTTTCTTCAAGTTGGGTAAGATGTTATGATAGCAATCGAGGCTGTCCTGTATTACAGCTTAACATAAAGTAAAGAGTAAAAAAAAAAATATAATAATTAATCAGTCTGACTTTGCTGTAAGATGAGAAAATAAAGCTTACAGTATAATCAGTCTTTGTAGAGGCATGGAAGCGCATACAGTGGTCCCTCGGTTAACGAGCACAATTCGTTCCAGAAGGTTGCTCGTTAACCGAAAAACTCGTTAACCAAAACCATTGTTTCAGTGGGTTTTTGGGTAATTGGTTCCAGCTCACCGAAAATTGCCTAAAATCAACAAAAAAGGTAGTAAAGTACACTTACTTTGAGGTATGTATGTAGAAGGCTCCTGGATGATGATGATGATGGGAATTAGAATGGGGGTGGAGGAGAAGGGAGAAGAGAAGGCATTGAGGTGGAAGAGAAGTCACCCCATGGTGCCATTTCACCCATAAAATTTTAGTTCTCTTGGTGTAATTCAAGATTATTTTCTTTAAATCAACACTGCACTGCATTATATATTGTCAATATGTAAAATAAATTTCATATTGACCAAGAATTTGCTTGGAAACACAGAAAAAAAGCTTTTAGTTGAAGAGAGTCTCAAGCAAGATGTTACCTCCACTGAAAAGACAGAGACTGACGCCTGCATGGTGTGTTGACAGGCTGTTTGGCGTGCAAAAAACTAGCTTCCTATACTTCAATTATGTTCAATAATTGTTAAAATGACTAAAAAATTGAATTTAAAACTTTTAAAATTATTGAATAGTACAAACTTCTTGATATTTACTAAAATAGTAAGGAATTTAAGCCCTTGAACCGATTACTGTATTGACGGACTAATACTACAGCTGGCGGACCGCCAAATGCAAGCAAAAACATGTGGAGGGGCGCTCATTAAAAACTCGTTAATCGAGGGATTGCTCGTTAACCGAAGTTAAGAATCTAATGGAAGGCAATTCGTTAACCGAAATCTCGTTAACCGAGGGATCACTGTATATAAAAATGAAAACTTGTGCAAAGACATAGATGTATGGAGGTAACTTTTCTGTGGTCAACATGATGGACTATGTATAATATTTCTTCAAATTAAATACTGATTTCCTAATGTTATGGACAGGAAGGTACAATACAGTATTATCAAGTACAGTACTGTACAACACATACCTTTTCTTCAATGAACCATTCATCAGCATATTCCTGTCGAAGCTCCACTGTGCTTCCTGTTAAATATAAATAAGAGGCAAAAAAAAAAATAAATAAATAATATATAATATATATATATATATATATATATATATATACGAATTACAGTACAGGTACTGCTGACGGAAGTAAAAACCACCATTTGTAATTTCCCGTGTCTTGACAAGGTAACAACTTCAAACTCTAAATAACTGCAGCAAAATTAATAGCAAAAGGTCATTTCTGCATATTGAATAATTCTTTATACAACTCAAAAAAATCTGCTTGTCATAATTATATAACATTTATTCCAGAATTTCCACATGTAACCTCATACTGTACAGTATAATCCACCTTATATCAATCTTAACATATAAAGTCGCCATTCTGTACTGTGACAGACAAACTAATGAGGAAAATCCTTTACATGCTTACATACAATATTACTGATGGGTCTTATGGCAGTACAAGATGTGATGCTGCTCACAGCGCTCTGAATGGAGGAAACACTTGAGCACATGACCCTTAATAAGGAATTGACTATGCAGGCTAAAATTGGGAGAATGAATTTTAGTTTTAAAGATTGTTTTTCTTTTAAGTGAAACAAAATACTGTACAATACTAAACTAACCTCCTTCTGATATGAGTGGAACTTGGCACCTATGATTTCTGACCTGGTTACCAACTGCTGCTCCCCTGAAATATATTTTGACATAACATAGTACCCTAATAAAAAATGGAATTATAAGTACTGTATAGTATAAAGAAAAATAGTCTATATTCTTTAAACTAAATCTGAAGAAGTTGCAGATTTCATGTTGAATTAAATTACAGTATTAAGTAGGTTATACCAAGCATACTGGTTAAATGAACACTTACAGAACAGTAAAATAGAGAGCAACTCACAGTAAAAATGTAGTTGCAAAACCCAGCTTGCTAACCACTCTTGATAATATATGAGACATGATTTGAGCTGATAATGGAATACAATGTTTGAGGCTTTATTCTAACAATAAGGAATCTTGGTGGCTCGGTCATGGGTCCATTACAATCACTGGAACAAAATACTGTATGTTAAATAACATTCACATATTCGATAGTACACCTGCATCAATAGTGTTTTACAAAGGCAGTATAAATGCACTAACACTTAATGAAAAAATAAATAAAAATCACAAGGAAAAACACACAACACACAATGTTATAAATTATGTAACAATGAACTAGAAAATTTAGAACCTGTTCAGTGTGTGTGCAGTAAGGGTGCACCAAACCTGCGAATTTGATACATATTGCTTCCCAGGACTGATACATTGAATCATTACATACAGTAGGCCTTTCATTTGCTTACCAAAATTTCTGACAGATGGAGAAATTTTCAGACAAAATCCTGTCAGATATTGCTGGGTGGGGTGGGGTGGGGGGGGTAATTGTTCCCTCATCCCTCCTTCTGGTTATCCCACAGTTTAAACAACTGACTGGTTAGCAGTTAGAATAATCAATAAAAAAATTATGAAAATTGGAGATATAACAGCATTTATTCTATACAAAAAGTTTCTAAACTATCTGGTTCCCGTAATCTCCAGGAATAGCAATTTTCATATTATTTTGCTGATGTAGTCACATCTGAAACTTCACTGAGTGACATCGTTCCGACCGATTATAAGAATGTTAACACTTTGGCGGGCCGTCATAAAAAAAAAAAAGTCTTCCCATTCTCGCCACATAACTGTGGTGGACATGAGGTGTTAAGATAACTGCCCTGTGGGCCTGCAAGCATTGTGAGTCCCAAAGATATACCACAGTGAACAGGCGCTACCAGCTCTTTCATGAATTCACTCGTATTTTCATACGTTGCTGTTAGATTCAACTTCGTTTGTATAATTGTATTATAGAGCAATCATCTGTGAAGAAATACTGCACACACCTTGAGTGGTGGCAGCATGCCCCCCATGGAGCCCCAAAACTGTTAATAGACATATTTTATGGCTCGGAATGCTTCTATTCCATACACACAAAGAAATAGCAACTTTAACCAAATTTTTTAATGATAATAATTTATTTATAATGTTACAAATATCCCCAAAATGGCAAGAATTTGAAATTTCACAATATCAAATTGGCAGTTTTTCCTAAATAACTTTCATACACACGGACACCAACTTACCAGCTACGGCTAAAGTATACGATTTATCTGAGATAAGATGAATCATCCTAACCTACCATAATTATCTTTGGTTAGGTTATGTAGGTTAGCCTGGATTAGGTAGGTAGGTTTAGGTGGTCCATCTTATCTTGAATAAATCATACTGTATAACATAGCAGTAGCTGATAACTCGATCCTGTGTATGAAGCAGTTCGCACAAAGAGATGGAGAGAATGTATTTATTTATAACAAGAAGGAAAACAAATTTACAAAAACTGGAAATGTTCTATCGTGTTGTGGAATGTTCATGAGGTAAGAAAGAAGTTATATTTTATAGAATTTTGTTTCTGAAGTCCCTGGTTAGCACAGGACAATGACCTAGAGTCTAGTTCATTGTCCTGTCTAGGTCCTAGACTATTACTGCAAATTTGCAAGTGATAAAATAGTTCCCCCTTTTCACACTTTTACCTAAAACTATTGGCAAGCAACTGACTGTACTAATGTCAGACCTCCAAAAGCAAGACTGACAAAGCACTGATACCTGACTTCAAGAATACTTTTGGTAATTTCTAAGAACAGCACAAAGAACAGCCGTTTGATTATGTTTTTTTTCCACAGATGTACCTATCATTAAAATGTAGTAAGTATTTGAAAAGAGGTGACAACTTGTTATTTTAATTATAAGTATTTTTCATATTTATATTTTTTCTCTATCTACAACTATAAATCACCTGTAGTGGGCAGGGCTTGGAGGATAAGAGAAATTGCAGGGTAAAACATGGTGAAAAACTGATCATATGACACTAAAATGATGTCTCTACATGCTTTGTACGTGAATAAATTAATTATTTACCTAAACACTCCTCCGATAAATCTGCGGAATCAACGCGTGTTCTCACCTGCTCTTCCTGTTTACAACCGACCCACTTGGTCCAAGTGTACACTCACGTCCAGAAAAAAAAAACGTAAAATTACACCATGATACTTCAACAGAGTTGCCTTCGTTGGTACCAGATATCATAATTAGTACTTTCTGTCTAATATGCCCCCCCCACGGCTAGGCAGTTAGGTAAGGTTAAGGCTAATATTGACGAGAAATAAGCCGGAGTTATTTGCTTTGATATTTCTTTTCTTATCTAACTATATTTTCATTGAGTTTTGATATGATATTCATTTCTTGGGAAAATGATTTGTTTGGTAGATAATTAGGCACACACTACTTTGTCTTTCTCGGCAGTAATGCCTCATCCCAGATGTAAACAGCCAATCATATTGAAACATTTCAAAACACTCTGCCGCGCTCTCTGCTGCGCTAGTTCCAAATTTCACTTTGGCATCCATCCCTCCAAAAGTGACTGCCCAGACAGCAAGAAGCCTTGTGTTTTCCAACCAGTGAGGAATTGGTTCCAGTATAAGAAAAAGCAAATTGATACGGCCGTGGCTCGCCACTTGCCCCCGTCTCAGTAATAGTAAGTTCGCCCATGGCAGGTGTTTAGTTATGCCAGGTTAGGTTAACTTAAAGTTAGGTTAGGTTAAAATTATAAATTACCACTTTTTAACACATTTGCCCAAACTACGACAGTGTTCACAAAAAAAAAGTGAAATTTGTTTTTAAAATAATTTTCTATGAAAAATCGGCAGCAGGTATCTTGTCAATAATTACCAAGGTTAGGTTGGTTTCTTTAGTTGGTGAGGTAGGTTCTAGTAAATGTTGCCTCTTTTAAAATACTTACTATATTGATTAGAACATGTGGAAAAAATGACAGAACTCAAACAACTCCTTCTGGTGGTATGGCTGTTCTCAGAATTTACCTAATTTCATTGGTCTACGTACCATGCCATATTACATGTTGTGATTCACATCAACAATAATACTGAGTAACTTGCATAGTAGTTACATGGTAATGTAATATTCATTTTGATTTTCTGGGAGCTGTGCAAGCATTAAATATATACAGAGACAACTCACTTTTATTAATTTATGTAATGATATACCCACAAATAATATTTCATCCACTACTGTTTATCACCAAAATCACGTTTACAAAATTCAATAGAACATATTTTACTACAACTGACGTAATCACGTAATATCGTGTTGTCTAAACGTCTCTTCCTGAAGATCACTATACGAGTACTGCAGCAGCCAGTGTTTACACCAGGGATCAGCTGACCGCCGCGCCTGCGCTGTGAATTAATATCCTGCCAGTGTTACCACATCCCGAGTACAAAAGTTGCATCACTGATTGTATCAAGGGTGGCATAGACCATAAATTAGGCAAATTACTGTACTTCTGTCCATCCTAAGGTAGAAATGAAATAAAGTATGAAATTTAGTATGAGGAATACCTAAGTGGCATTCCATGATGCCCCTTGATAAATTTTTGTCACGCAAAAGCCTTGAAAAGAAATACAGTATATTATTGAGCTATAAATAGGAATTAGAATACATTTCCTGATACAATATCATCGCTGAGTTAGGTACTGGAAAGTGTGTGATTGTTGCATTTAAAATCAACTTATTCGGTATTTAGTAGTGGGGCATTATTTATGCCATAGTCCCTGTGGGTATTTCAGAATCAATGATGTTAAGCATCAGTTCGTGAAATAAGACCATTCTTTGAGATAGTGATTCATTCCATTGTTGACCTGATGTATTAAAAAAATAGCTACGAGAGAATGTGGCATATTAAATTACTATTAATTAATCACCATTTAACAATATGGAACTTTCAACATACCATCGATAAAAGACCTCTTGTTAATCTCTAAGTTATTGAGCGTAACCTACACTATGAGAATGTTCAGTAAGACCTTGAAAGTTAGTTATTGTGACCTTGGGCTCTGGCTACAGTGGCGTATTTACTGTGCTGCAGGATGGCGACGCTCCTCACTCTCCACCTTCGACCAGCATTACAACGTTCCTGCCGCGGCAATCTCTCCCATTTACGCTCCTCAGTCGCTAGAGCAATGTCTGTAAAGGTATGGCATAAAATGTAAGGCAAATTCTAATTACAAATAGTGTGTTGAGGAGGTAGACATTGCACTGTATCAGCGTTATAATACAGTATCAAATATGTCAAGACTTCCTTCCTTTGGTGATAACACAGTCCGGCTCTTGCCACCTCCTGTTTGCTACCGGGAATAACATCCGGTTTGTGTGTGCTTTGCAGTTATTTTTAAAGGTTGCATTTAGTAATTAGGTTTATTATTGTACAGTACCCCCTCAATATAATACAGTATAGACGTATACAGTAGTACCAAAGAGTTTTGCTTTACACAATTTGATTACTAAAGCCAGATTAAGTGGATATTTCATGACAGGAAACTAGCAGTTTGTGACGGCAAAGAGTAAGCGCATTCAAGACCAGACTTGACCAACACTGGCACAAGTACAGATACCTGTATTTAATACTGTATAATGAAGCCAATACTCTCCAACAGTGCATAACAGGTATATGACCGATTGCCCAAGCGACTAACAGGTTGATCAGTGGCGAAGAGGATAACATGAAAATTTTTGATTATGTAAACAGGCTGTGGCACCCTGTATAGTGGTGAAAAGTGAAAAACAATATCAAGAATATAAAAAAAAAATAATCATAAACTCAGTAATAGTCTAGATAATGGACTTGTGATCAGCAACTGTAGCAAAAATTCTAAAGAAGAAAACTTGTTTCTTAACTCTAGAATATCAATTAATGTTTGGAGGAATTGCAAGTTTCATTGTATAGAATTCTTTCCCAAGTTCGGTATTATTGCAGTTTCGGTCAATACACTGTAGACTGTTTTAACCATCCCCAACCTTTAGATCTCCTTATCTGGAGTATTTCTAACCCCGTTTCAACCAGGGGGCAAAGAATAATAACTTCAGAAATTAATTTACAAGTTTTTCCATAATTTTACAACAGTATGGCTGCTCATTACTTATGCGTGTGTTCTTGAGTCTTGTGGTTAGGTTGGAGGGGAACAATACTGTACATGGTCGACTATTCTAAGCATCCCCAACCTTCAGATCTCCTTATTTGGAGTATTTCTAACCCCATTTCAACTAGAGAGCAAAGAATAATAATGTCAGAAATGAATTTTAAAGTTTTTCCATACTTGGGGGGGGGGGGTGGGGGGAATAACTCTAAAACGGGTACTTTCCCCCGGAAATAAAAGTCAAATTCGATTAAATCGCACCAAAATACACAGGATAAACTAATTTTTAAACTACTAGGGCATATTGGCCCAAACTGCAATTTTACCAGTTCCTTGTGAGTTGGTTCTCTAAGTTAGACCAGCAGTTCTCAATTGTTTACATCTTACATGATACCAACCTTGGGTCCACCAAGGTAAAAACAAAGCTCCACCTTTTCCATGAACTGTATATTTATTTTTACATGTATTTTAGTGATATATTAAACATTGGCATGCATGTCAATTCTTAGGGTAATGCTTGAAATACTGATTTGAAGTGCTAATTGAAGTTGAGATAACTCGAGATAATAATCTCTGGGAAAAGCTGTACACAACTTTACATATCATATATGGTAAATATAAAGATCATTAGCGCTGTTTATTACAAAGGCCTGCAGTAAGTACGGATACGTAATGCCTCTGGCTGACTTGTGGTCCAGTGAATTAAGAAGAAACACATCTGTGCAGTGAAATTATAAGAACTTAATACTAAATTCATATTATTGTACAGGTACAGTAATTCGTGGTGTAGATTAATTTAGTCTTTTTCTCTTCTATTTTTAATTTCTTTTTACTCTAATGAGAAAAAAAATGCTAATACGTAACTGCATGGTATTGTACAGTACTTGTAAAGTATTTAATTGCCTGTACTGTACTATATGTACTAGTGTAGGTAATACCAGTGATGTTTTAGCACAACAAAATTTAACAACTACTGTATCTACTTTAAAGTATATTTCCTGTAATAAAGTTAGATTAATTCTTGACAGGTTGGTGATGAGCTTCCTAGTGTGGACCTCTTTGAAGAGACTCCAGCCAATAACGTCAATACCCGTGACCTCTGTGCTGGCCGCAAGGTGCTCATCTTTGCTGTTCCAGGAGCATTTACACCTGGATGTTCCAAGGTTTGTTATAATCTTCGAATTTTTAGCTCTTCAAATCTTTATATTAGGAGGGAAGGCAGTATTGTAGCAGTAGAAAGTTGTATAGTAATTTTTCGTATAAGTAATAAGAGGTGACGTGCTAATTTTTTTAAAGTTACTTGTAAAATTTTCTGAAAAATTTAGGAATAAAAGCTTTCACATAAATGTCTAGAAGGGCTCCACATCCTAATTTATTTTTTTATGCATAGACTCCAAATACTGTATAGTAAGGAGGTAAATAAAAACAAACCATCACTCAACTATGTTTGATTTGAGCAGGAATGAATATTGACACTGCACAGTATATGTACTGTACTCAGGTTGGGCAGTACATATTAGTACTATGTGACTGCTAAATCAGATACTGGTATATATATAGTTGACTTGTAGTTTTTATATACCTTGTATTTATTAAGCCTCAAAGGCCATAGCATACTAGCTTTTTCCGAAGTAAATTTGGAATACAGGTACAGTAATTTTTTTTTATTGGTTCTCCACAAGATTTGGTTTCTTTGTATTAAAATAAACATTTGAGTGAAAATCCTGAAAAAATCGGTTCTTCTATATATATTCACATCTCTGAGAACAAACTGTTTGTACTCACCCCTGAAGATGTGAATTATTGGGAACTCATTTCTTTTTCCTTGTGGTTATCAGCATATACCTGGATCACGCACACCTACAGTGATTTATTTGCATATATATATATATATATATATATATATATATATATATATATATATATATATATATATATATATATATATATATATATATATATATATATATATATATATATATATATATATATATATTGAAAAATTAACTAAAGTTACAGTATACTACAGTAATAAAGATAAAAAATTGAGCTATAGAAGCATCTTTGGCAAATTTTAAGGAAAAGATACATAAGGCTGTTAGAAAAGTTCAGTATGATAGGCTACAAAATGTATGGAGTAAACAGGATACTGTACTGGAACAGTTTGATGTCTACTTTTTACTTCAACACAGTTAGTTTTTCCTAATACCTGTAAATGTTTAAAATCAGAGAGGTTGTAAGAAATGATATTAAAGAACCTGACAAGAGAGGATGCAAGAGACCATGCAACGTGGGAAGCTGCCACCAGGTAATCGTAGCTAACCTATGCAAGCATGGAAAATGCCCACACACTATAATACAGTAGAAGTAATTGTGAAATGATTATACAGTAGTCCATTTGTATCAGTAATTGTTACTAACTGATGCTCCCCAGAGCTACCACTCTATACATTATTGCTGATGGCATCTTGTCCCAGTTGCCATTAGCAAATTTGAAGCAAGATTTACAACTGTCAAGCATCAGTCTTTTGTGAGAGTTGCTAGTGGGTCAAACAAAATTTTTTTAATACTTTACATCTTTGAGAGATTTTTTGTCTGCTTCTACAGGATCCTTTCCCCTATCTGATATTTATACCCTGTAGAACATGTACAGTAGTTTCGTATGGCACAGTTATGTGTTTGACTTGATACAAGAGCTCTATGACTGTATTTTTTTAAGGATGAAACTGTTCGTGATTTATTGTTTATGAAATCTTTTCAGACTCATTTGCCAGGTTATGTAAAGCAAGCTGATGACATTAAAGCTAAGGGCATTCAAGAGATCGCTTGTGTGGCAGTAAATGATCCATTTGTGATGTCAGCTTGGGGTGAACGTCATAATACAGGAGATAAGGTAATATGGATAGCTGACCTTTTACTAAAATATACAACTTGGTACTGCGCTCTATGCTTCTTACTTTTAGACATTTAACTCAAATTATTAATACACATTCAAGTTTGTAAAGTTACTTGGGTGTATATATTTATATGGTGCATTAAGTTTTCTCAAAATGTCTCTCAATGTATCTTGAAAATTTATCATGTGTTAATTGATTTAATACATATTGTGTTAGTATTTAATTTAATTAAATTCTTAAAGGTTTACTTTATTTATTTTTATTCCCTTTTGATTTACTCCACTTTTTTTTGTTTGGTTTACGCCTAGAACCTGGATATTAAAGTAAATTAAGAGACGGCGTAACAGTTTTGGCATGTATTATAATATAAAGTACAGGTACAATATGCATAGGATTTTTGCCAGTGTATGTCCAAAGTTAGAATGCTAGATTGTGCACAGATTAATTAAAGTATATCCCGATTATTACTGTAATTTCAAGTTAGTGATGGTCGATATAGTGTCTTTTGCTGTGGAAGAATGATCCTCACTTATTTGATTATGTTTATGCAGGACTCTTTAGATGGCATTCTGTGAAATATGGTGTGATATTTCATTCATTCATTTCAAAATTAACAAAATCTTTCCAAATCATATACTGGGGCTGTTCTCTTAATTTGTCATACAGTTAGGGGCAAGGTAGATGGGGAAAATTCTGTTGTGTAATGAAAAATTACTTTATAATTTCACATTTGTACAACACCAGGGGAGTCCTGTCTTAAGAGTTTCAGATACTTAGTTAGTTCCAGCATTATTCAGATTTTTAACTCTTACCGAAATAATGCTGAGATTCACAACTTATTATTCGGTTTATTAAACATATCAACTCAATCCTTTCCCACAGGTTCGCATGCTTGCTGATACTAATGGAGAATTTACCAAAGCACTCGGATTGGATCAAGATTTAGCTGTTTTAGGGGGCCTGAGATCCAAACGTTACTCTCTGATTGTTGAAGATGGTAAGGTCACCCAGCTCAATGTAGAACCAGATGGAAAAGGGCTTACTTGTTCATTGGCAGAAAATACTTTGGCTAAACTGTAGATCAGTTGATTAAGCAATTTTTTCTGTTCCACCAATATTCATGAAGTAACATATTACCGGTGTTGTAAAGGTATCGTGAGAATAATTATCCTGTACATTTAAATACAATATACCTGTAGAATGACTATAATTTGATTCTCTATATTTATATAAACATGTGCACTTCCTGACAATAGTTTTTAGTTTACAGTACTGGTATAAATTATTTACCAAATATTGCATACATAATCAAATTAATTTTGGGCATTACACAGTTTAGTTCATGATACTATGTTAACTATACAATATATATATATATATATATATATATATATATATATATATATATATATATATATATATATTTTATCAGCTCGCTGTCACAAGAAAGACTTCTCAAGGATGAGTATCAAATACTTGTGATGGTTCATTGCTCTTACCCCGGTACTCCCTTTTTAAAACTTGTGTGGACCTGCACAGGATGTCGTTGCTCCCATCTAGATACTTTAATTCTTGAAAGTAACAGTACTGTATATTGATTCATACTATTTCTTACAGTAATCAAATGAAAACTCCTTAAATTTTATTTTATCTAAATTATATCCATGTACTCTTATGACTTAACGTATATTTTATACAGTACAAGCATATTTTACAAAGTGACTCTGTGCTCCCGACTTGACAAATTTTCTGATAATTTAGTTTGTTAACTAAAACAAATTTTGTCATCACAAAGTCACATAACTAGATAATTTTTCAGACATTCATTTCTTCACAAGTTATTTTAAAACCTGGGATGGAAAGGATCAGTTCTGAATTTAGTGTTGCTCAGGTTTGAAAAGAGATCTGTTATGTTAGAAACTCATCTCCTTAAGTGTTTTATGTCATGAATGTGAATCATGTTCAAGATTTAACCAAAGTTACCATTTTTGCTGCATGTAAATATTGCTGAAAATTGTTTCTTCTAAAATTATTGTAAATTCATAATTCTTGGTGGGAGAAACATAGCTCTCTTGACTAACACATTTTAGAATGACATTTCTTTTTATAGCAATTTCCCTGGTACAGTATGATGTTGTCCAAGGCACTGTTAACTGAGACAAAAAGGTCTTTTATATAAATTTAGTTGAAAATTTTTACAGGCTTTGTTATGGGTTGTTTTTCCTTTTTTACCCAATTGAAATTTATCCTCGGAAAATTGCCTTTTATGTGTACAAAACCTTAATACCTTCATAAAAAATACTGTATGGATAAGCCCGGATAAAACTAAATTGGCATAAAAATTCTAGGTATGGAATGAATGAATATGCATTGTAGTATTCTGTTAATAAAAATTTATTCCAATTTGTTCTAAAATGTTTTTGTACTTGTAAAACTTCCAAGCAGACTGTACCCTATTGTTGAATATCCTCTTAAATTTTGATTGCAACTGTATTTTCATTTTCATGCAATCCTTCTGTGACATTAAGGGGAAGAGGAATACGCTGTCAAAGACCTTTCAACAATCAAAGAATGTCCTCCTCTGAAGACCTTATTAATCCTTTAAACATAATAGGTACCACAAAGTTTCCTCTGCTTGTGGTATCCCTGACATGTATCATGGTTGCAAACACCCTCTGGCATTGAGCTAGCACAAGTAACCTTTGATCTTTAAATGAATAATACTGTATCAGTGGAGTTTCTTGATAACTGAATAAAATCTAGTGATGTGGAAATGTAGTTAGGATGAAGAAATTATACTGTACCCTAAACTTCACTTGCTAGGAGTATGATCCCCTGAACTTTGTTAGCTAGAGGGTACAAGAAGAATAATTTGAAGGATTGATTCCGACTACATCAGGTTTCCAATGTAATGGGTGAACTGAAAATATCAGGTTAGGATTCATGTCTGACTAACTTTTGACTCCATACAGTAGTGCAGATAAAAAATTGTTGTACAGGTACTATAATTAACATGCTTTATAAGACTAATCTTAAATGCTCATATAAATTTTGAGTAATGTTTAAAAGAGTATTGGTAAACTTTAACATAAACATTACAATAAAGTCCTTGTAGACTCAAAGTGGTCAACTGGTTCAGTAGACAGATCTAAGGCTGCACTGTACTGTACATGTAATCCTAACGACCTAAATCAAAATTGTTACCCGATACTTTTTAACTTATTATTATAACAGTGGGAAACAACATAAATATAACTCATAGAAATAACAAAGGTATAACAAAAAAACAAACCAACATTATTTGAATCGCAAGAAAACCTTAAACTTTACATCAGAGAAGAATTTACTCCCAGTAAAGCATTTCTTATAGTGTAAGGGCACCTTTTCAGAGATGTTAACTGTTACAGGCAAACTTGCTGCTCTTTAGGTAAGTGCACTACAAGATAATTACTACAAAGACTAAAATAAAAAGATTACTTCAGCTAATAACTAATGGCATGGCACATATGGAATTACAAATATGTATTGAACTGTAATACAGTGCAATTTATCTAATTACTGTACATTAATACAATCACTGTACCTACATTACATTATCACAGTGTGGTCACTAGCAAGGGTGGTATGGTGTGAAGAGATTGTAGACATTGACCAGGACGAAAGTTGTAACGGCCCCCACTGCTGACCCAGCTTGAGTAACTGCCCCACACCAGAAGAGAGCTCGAGCACCTTCCTCACGCATCTGATTGGCAATCTCTACACGGACGAACGTCATCACACCCGTAAATGTAATCCACGCTACTACCTGTGTTATGAAGAAACAAAGTTCTCAATACTGTACAATATCTCAGGAAGAGTTCAGTGTGGTGGAACAATTCACCAAGAAACTGAGACAGCAATATTAAGTAATGGTTTACCTAGATTGTCCAGCAAATAAGAACAGCTTTCTAAATTATATTTCAACAGTATGAAATTTGCCAGTACTACACCCCTGTACCGTACATGGTATTAGAGTTGGGTTAGTAAATATACACGATGGTTTATTAAAAAATTCAGGAGTATAATTACATAAATGAAAAATAGTATATACTGTACCTGTATAATAAATCTGTTCAAATGTGTCAACAACTAGTATCTTTTACTGTGTACAGTACTCAAGCACTGAAGGGATCCCGCTCATGTACAGTACAGTACTGTACTGTACTGTACGTACTCATGTGGTGTAGATGAAATAAAGCAATGGCGCTTGTTTTAAACTCAACACCAGAAGTTATTTATTAATGAACATCTTCATGTGTTAATCTGGTGGTTCTGTAAGCAAGGCTTCTTGTGACACTGTTGATGGTTGTTACTTATAATCTTCTGTTTGTGACTGAAATCACCCAATTTTGCTGAATAAATCATGACATGTATCCCATCATGAAAATATTGAGTGGTGTCAAAAATCCAGTGATCTTAGTCGCCAAGTGATTGGGTCTACAGTACTTGTCCAGCCTAATCATTACCTGATTTCTTGTTCAGGCAATGCAAACAGTGTTACTGTAATGGGTCGAGTTCCACATGTTGAAAGAATATACTTCACCAACTAGAGGAAAGAATGTTTTCAAACAAATTGTGGTTATTACAGTTAGCAATCAGTGTCACCCAATATTCTGAGAGCAATATCAGGTACAGTACTGAGTTTTGTTTGAACATGACCCTCATAGCATTATTACTTCTAGTGTTTAAATACTGGTATTGTACCTGCATTGTTTGTAAACCTGCAAGACCAATATGAATTTTACTGAATAAAACTACTATCTATCTACTGTATTGTGAAACATTACTTGTTAAATTACATTAAAGTGTGTAATATTAAAATCCTGTACTTACTAGTTAACCAGACCTAAGAAAACATCTTTATTCATCTGTGACATGAGCCCACTACCTCTTACTTTATACTGTCTAAGGGATATACCTGTACTAAACAAGGGCGAAGGGAAAATTACATCACGTCAAAATGAATTATTATCACTAATGTCAAAATTTTAACAATAATGTACAGTACAGTAATATATAAACAAAATACTGTACAGTACTGTATTATGAAAACAGATATTTACCTAGTTTACCAAACAACCATCCCAACTAACGAGATATGTGACTAGTATTGTCGGTTGAGAACATTGCATTAAGAACACTGTTGTAGTTGCAGGGACGGATCCAGGAATATCAAAGGGGGGATCCAAGAAGTTGTGGATGGGGGAACACATGAGCTCACCCAGCTGGTTTTTGTTTTGGTGGGGGGGGCACCCATTTTTTTAAATACCTGTATTATCAATATCATGGGAAATATGAGGCCATTTTGAAGCCATGGACACTTGATATTAGGGGATATTCTGAGGTCAATAGTAAGTACTTTTTACTATACAAAAAACGCTTGAGTACAATACTGGATTAAAGAAAAGGTATTGGAATTTTCAGATGAAAAGGGGGGCTCTGGACCCCCCCCCCCTGGATCCGGCCCTGAGTTGACACTGGGTGCAGGTAGGGTACAAAATACGGTACAGTATATGTTCGGGTTGCTTTAACATACAGTACTGTCTATACTAGCATTAGTGTGAAGACATGATGTGAAATAAATAGTGTACAATAGACGAGGTCCAGTACTCAGGACATATAAGAAGTCTGACAGTGTACAGTATATTTCAACTTAGATACTTTTGGTCATGCTGTTTCCTGATTTAACTTATTCTGCTTAGGCAAAAGTATGTGGAGATAAAGATAAACGATACAGTATGTTTGTGACAGCCATTTTCTTTCACTTACACTATAACACGGCACTACAGTGCTTTAAAAATCTTCACCTTCCCTTAGTTACTTAATTGTCTTCTAGATCATAAACCTGCTTTATCGTAAGGGATCCCCCATGAATCATGAATTAGCAAATCCTCGTAGATTTAGAACAATACATTGGAGGATTTTGACTGAACACGCAAATAGATAAGCCAGTTACTACCTCCAGAGAGGAGAAAGGCTGTGTCAAGACCTAAACTTTGCCATCAATAAATATCACTATGCTAAGACCAGTAAATTGTCAAGCGGTATTAAGGGAGTCTATTGTCAGAACTTCCAGAGTAATCTAATGTTGATAGTTCGAAAATAATTATATTTTATGGCTTTTGACACGATAAATGGACATTGAGGGCCAAAACCATTACTGACAGAACGTTTACTTAGAACTCTGTCTACCCAACTTGACAAGTGCTGAAGAGAATTCTGTAGCGTGTAATTTATGAGTGCACATTCTATACTGTTGTTCTTATGATCTCTTCATAACCAGGTATCCAAGTAATAATATTCGGCCCTTACTTCAATGAACTTAGAAAACCAGGTATCAAGGTGACCTGGTTTAACTTGTAACTTAGTGACCCTTAAGCAGGTACAAATTTCACCTGGCCCATTCCTCGCCAGACGACCCTACATCTCATTAAGGCACCACATTGTAGAGTTCATTGCCAAACACAGGAGAATTTTTAAGACTCTCCCCGATACAAAATGACCTTGATAAACAATCTGGCTAAAACATGAGCACTTCCGCCTAGTGCACGGGTTCTGAGTAGAGGAAGATGGAGAAAACAATCCCCAAGAAACAAACAAATATTGGCCAAGGGAAGTGATTTAATGCAAGATGTGGGGGACTTAGTTATTATATTATTTCTACGAGTTTTTCGCACAGTTGTACAAACAACAGCAGGAGCACTGTATAAGACTCGAGGTTACAACGCTCAAGGTTGGTGGTTTCCTAACACAACTTAACGGGGGTAATCGTCCGGCTAGCGCAAAAGATTCAAATGCACATGAGGTGGCACTTAGTGTCACGTGACTCAACCTACACGACTTATGATCGGTGGGGGCGAGTCTTCTATGTACAGCCCACACGTGACTACCCTTGCCCACCATCCCTGCCCAACTCTGTTACCAAACAACACTTACGCAACGGCACTGAAGATTTGGCTTTCCCAAACGGTAAATCCTACTAATATCTTATATCTAACTGTACCTTCTCCATTCTATCATAAAAAAGCTTACTAAACGCATATAGGTTAAAACACAACATATAAAACTTTATATAAATCTATGCTATACTTAAGTAATGATAATGTAATTTTTCTTTACCCTTTCCTAAATTCTGTCTATTCTTTATTGTTATAACCTCTTCTACTACTGTACATGAGAACTTTTTTGTCTTCCATTCCCCTTCCTTATTCTCAGTGTCTACGTACACTCCCTGACACGTTTATCTGTTACACGGAACATTAACTTCTAGCGGTGTGCGAGGACTATCAGGCTTCGTGAAGGCTGTGTTAAGTAACAGTCACCCGGTGGACCTCCTGGCACATACTGTAACCTGTACTGTATTTCCGTCTTATATCTTTGCTTCCCACACACAGTATTATCTTTAATTTATCTTGCTTTAAACAGAAAAAGCTGGCCGAAAACTACCGTAAAATAAACTTTGTACAGGTACTGTATATTTCACCCCTATTAGCAACCCTGATATATGGATAAAATTAACAACATTTGATATCTGCTCTGTAGTAGGTCTTGACATGTGAACAGAAGAGAAAAATGTCTTTTACGAACTGTGATTTTCTCAGCTAGCGACGTTGTTCTCATTCTCTTTAATCATATACATTGCAGTGCAGAATTGTACCCAATCCTAGAGGCTGATGGACGTAAACCTGACACAAATTAGTCCTTCGAAGCTACTGAAGTTATAGTAAAAGTTTAGAAGAAATCTAACTTCAGAAACATCTTTACGAGATTACAAGCTTAGTAGGACCTGACGGCTTTTGCTACCGCCTCCCCTTCCTCAACCCCTCTGGCAGTGTGATAATATCTGGCATTTGTACTCATGAAGCCCCTGACGGAGGCTCCTAGGGCAGGGGAACTCGAGTCGCTCCCCAGGAAACCTGTCAAGGTCACTATCTTACTGACAACAACACCCAACACAAATATGTTCCCCTATTTAATGGGTTCAAGACGATGTGACGTGACGTAATTCAATACATTCTTCCTATACACACTGTTGATAGCATCTGATGAAGACCTAGAACCCCGCTTATTTCACCTGATGATTAGACCTCTTAATGTTAACCAACCTAATCTAAACTAATCTAAATTGTCCAAACCCAACCCCTATTTAGCGCAAGGGTGTTTAATCATCAGCTGAAATAAGCGGGAGTTCCTATTCTTCACGAGATCCCTATTGATGCACTCTTATCAAATTATATATTCTTGTCTGTTATTGTACTGTATCTGTAATGCTGTCGCTGTCTGTAAAATAAGATGGTGGGAATTAAATTTATCTTATTTATGGACTTGATCAGTTACCACACTTACACCACAACAGTAGGACTTACCACACTTACACAACAGTAGGGCTTACCACACTTACACCACAACAGTAGGACTTACCACACTTACACTACAACAGAAAGCCTTATCACACTTACACCACAACAGTAGGGCTTACCACACTTACACCACAACAGTAGGACTTACCACACTTACACTACAACAGAAAGCCTTACCACACTTACACCACAACAGTAGAGCTTACCACACTTACACCACAACAGTAGGACTTACCACACTTACACTACAACAGAAAGCCTTACCACACTTACACCACAACAGTAGGACTTATCACACTTATACCACAACAGTAGGCCTTACCACACTTACACCACAACAGTAGAGCTTACCACACTTACACCACAACAGTAGGACTTATCACACTTATACCACAACAATAGGACTTACCACACATAGTGAGACTGGACGTTATAGCAGTAGCGGAAGTGAATCGGCAAATAGCACTTACCACGAGCGCCTCCCCAGCCTGGGTGCCCACGAGAGGCGGTTGAGGGCTAAGGGCAGCAGTGGCCATGATGTACGCCGCCACTAGTGAGCCAAAAGCGCCCAGCATCAGCAGCTGCCACCTTCGTATCCTGGGCAGCATCAGTGTCACTAACGCCGCCAGCGGGTTGGCCAGGGATGATAACGTCACTGCTAGGTGGTAGGCCGTGTTACCGTAGGCGCCACAGGAGTAGGATTGTATGGATGGCAGGACGCCGTTGGTGAGGCAGCAGGCCCAAGCTTGGCCCACCAGCATGAGCCAGTACGCCCGAGAGGTCATGCCAGGGTCATGTTTACTGGATGCCACATTCTCCATCAACCGCGTGTTGGAGTGGGAAGCTTCCAGCGCCGCTACACTATCAGTAGGCGAGGGCGAGGTAGTCCGCTCGCTCTTGATGTTGGGCAAATGTTCCAGGAAGGTGAAGGCTAAGGCGCTCGCGATCATCATGGACAATAGGATGTAAAAGAAAGATGTGACGCTGAATCTTGGGTGGAGTGGCACAGGTTGTAAGATATAGTCGGTGTCGTAGTCATTAGTGGCGTTTGGTACGGTCACGTTTTCACACTCGACGTTACCTCCGACGCCCTGAGCCAGAGCCACCAACGCCGGCAGCAGTCCAGACATTCCCTCACCTACCAGATAGGAGGCGAGGTAGATTTCCCGCCATACAGCCATGTAGGGCATGAAGAGCACTGACGAGGTGCAGTCCACAAGAGACAGCAGGAACACGAGGGCGAGTAGTGCTGTAGAGTGTTTCGTCCCGCCCAACATCGACGTCTTCTGCCATAGCAGCGACAACAGGAGGGAGGCGATGCACCCCACAGCCAACACTCCGTACACCACAGGCGCCGGACGTTGTCTTGGCCGCACAGAGCTCAACACCGAGTACGCTATGGGGCCAACGTTGGCGATCTGCAGCAAGAGGAGGTGTTAAAACTGGAGATTTATTACACAAAGTGGTAGTGTTATTTATGGTGATTTCAGTTAAGAACAAGAGTGCTAGTACTGGTTACCTGAGGCTCAATAAGAACTTTGTAATATTGTCAATTGAAGGTAACCAAAGTCAGAAAGGAAGGGACGATTAAACGAGCTTCCAGTTTTACGAGGCCCAAACTTAACATCAACATGAGGACTGGTGGGGTCTAATTGGATTGGTATCTCCTAAAACCATCGCCCATTAGGATCAGCGTCTACTGAAGCTGGGGACCATTTAGACCAAGGTCTATAGACCTTGCTTTAGACTGGATCGCAATTCCAACGGAGGATTAAATTAGTTTTGGGGCAGAGTGGCCAGTTACCATTTTACGTTATGGAGATGAGTAAAAGTACTCCTGAACCCATGTACGCCTAGGCATTCTAACGAAATTAAGAGTGTGGAAGGTACCTGGATGATGACGGAGAGGTAGGAGGGCAGGTTCCAGCCCTCAGGGAGGGCATCCACTAGCAGCGGCAGCTCTACCCATAGTCCATTGATAGCCACCCAAGCTCCAACACCGAACAGCGCCGCTAACACGTCCACCAGGGGCTTACGACCCACCATGATGGACCTCAGGCTCCTCCAGAGGGTGGTGTTCCTGCTCCTCCTGGTAGTGGTGGTCCAAGGGCTCAGTAAGGATTCTTGTTCCTCTTGAAACATCATACAAATTCTTAGTTTATATTCTCTCGTAATTCTGACAGGATGTTTGCTCCAGGGAACTGAGAAATGAAACTTAAAAAACTCTTTAAGGTCTACTGATGGTGTACATCAACCAAAGAACAATGTGTAGAAAAAACTCGCAATTTTCTTATAACACCAAGAAATCTCATTAATTTCTAAAAAAATAAAGCTTGAAAAGTATTCAAATACACAATAAATACTGTATACATGAACGATACTTAACGAGAATTTCGTGTGTCTTTAACAGATTACTGACAGGAGGCACAATTACTGCACTCGGTTCTACACAATTTTTTTACAGAATTGTCTGGTGCGTCATTCCGGATCAAGAGACATTATCCAACAGCAATGATTTACACTTATTACAACACATTTTTGCTTTGTTGTACATTACGCTACACACCAGATATATTTTATATATCTGAAATTATATAATTATAGAACATGGGTAAAGGCTCCACCTTTAACACTACCGATGCTGTATACTGGCCTCCTCCAACACCCAGATACAATAAGGTTATGGCTGGTACATTTACCAGACAACAGCAACAACACCTACCAGGCACGAAATCATATAAAGCCGCATCAGCAAATGTGATTTATGGCAGCTACCAGCGGGTATGTAAACAAAGTCGCCAGGTAAGGATCCTCTTCCAGTAAGAGTTGCTATCAATGTCACTCTACCAACGCTACCGAAATCTTTATTAAAATGTACTGTTTAATGCAATTATATTAAAACCTCCACCTCCTATGTTTAAGGAATCCTACGTAACATTGTGGGAAAGACTCTTGACAACGATCCCCTCGAGAATTCGCTGCTTCGCATAACACTTAGTATACACCTCATCACCACGGCTGAGCATCGTGTCACTCCTCTCACCCCTTCCTCCCTCTCTCCCTCTCTCTCCCTCCCATCGCTACAGTAACCGAACCTAAAACTCGTATCACCTCCAGCTTATTTCATCTGATGATTTAAACACTGAAAGACTAACCTAACCTAAACCCCTAGGCAGCGCTACGGGGTGAATCATCGTGTGATGTTCAACGTTTAACTCTGCCACATAATTTCCGTTCGTTGTTTTACCTAGTATCATTATACTGGACTGACGTCATAACGGAAGCCAAACCCTAAAGCAAATGATACTTGAGGAAATGTTGTATCCAAGGCCAGAAAACATACCTGTCACCTGAACACACACACACACACGCATACATTAAACACAAAGACAGGTACCCATGACAACATATCGACGTGCCTTCATCCGCTACGTTACAAGTACAACTACGTATACTGTACTACTGGAATTCTCCTTGACTAGGTTAGACAAAGTGAGAGGACCACGTGAAGATTAGGCACCCCAGATTATTTCACCTGATGATTAAACACCCTAACGCCACCTAGCATAATAGCAAAGTAAACTAATCTAACCTAGCCTAATCTTAAGCTAACCTAATCTGACTTAATACTACAAGGTGGCGTTCGGGTGTGGTCATGTTGACGTGCTTCCTGGAGCTCACCCTTGAAATTTTAGACCTTCAAGGGTGAGTGAGTGGCGTCACTGGAAGAAGGGGGGGGGGTGAATGTCACAGGGAAGGAGAGGAAAGTGTATTTTAGAGGAGAAATGAGGTGTGTAAAGGATAAAGGTGTACAATATATCAGAGAGGAGGAATTACTTTTACTTTTACCCTTCTCCTCTTCGCCACTGATCGACTCGTTAGCCGCTTGGGCGGTCGGTCACGTCTCTGTTACGCACTGTTGCCTTGGCTCCTGAATGAAGGGGTGTACGTTTGAAAACAGATGGGTGGGAGAGGTGACTTCGTTTGGGGCGAGGGATGGCTAGGCTTAAGTGGGAGAGGGGGGGGGGGGATATACAGTCTGTGAGGTGGGAGGGAGGGACAACAGTTTTCCTCACTCACACAAGTTCACAACCTCCACTAGTGCACCACAGTTACCACGTAGAGTTTCTTATCTCCGCTGATGACGTGAAGAAGTCCAATAGTAGCACCCGAGAGAATTCATACTACTCCTACAACGCGGCTCATGTTTCATATAACACTTAAATCACTGTACCATATTGCTATACATTTATATTCTGAGTTATGGAACAACACTGTATGATAATATCACTATCTAAAACGGTCACTTTTCACTTGGAATTAATAAGGGATTGCAGCTATTGATCCACAAAGTACCTACATACAGTACGCTTCTTAACCACCTCTATGTGTGGATGTACAGTAGTAACAACAGATTTTCTCAAGACGATAGACAGAGAGAGGAACGTAAACACGTCACTCACCATAGTAGCCGTTACTCAAAAGCTACAATTGTCGTACCTCCGTCACACTATCTCCCGCCTGAGGTGCCGATCACTGTTCATTCACCTTATTCCACAATTCACAATCGGGACATCTCCTGGCTGTTAAATACTTCCGGAGATTTTGGGGGTCAGTTCACAGAGGGACGTAAAATTACTGGCGTTGTTGAGAGTAAAGTGATAATAAGAAACTTACGTTCACTAACTGACCTCGTACTAAGGTCGGTGCCGGAGCTGCCAGGTCGTGATTTCGTCATTGAGATGATGATAATACTAGTACTAGGGGGTGTTTCTTTAAGCCCTTGTGTACGGGTCCCTCTATGCTGAATATTATCGTCTGGCCTTTCCCAAATAAAGTATTAAAAGAGGCTTCCCGTAGTAAAGGGAATAGTCGAAATAATGTACTAGTATCATCTTTTAAAATTGTGTTGAGAGAGAGAGCCTTTTTGACACATGTTGCGGTAAATTATGAATACAGGTAAAGGCCAACAACTAACCACAAACGAGCGTGTTTGTGTGGGTAACCCTACTTTCCTCCTGGGTGAGAGACCCATAGGCCTGACTGACGACGGGAGGTTAAAGCGCACACCTAACACTGAGCCTTATTCTTATCATTATTATCGTTATTATTGTTATCATCATCATCACCATTATTATTATCATCAATATTATTGTTACTACTATTTTATTAGCATTATCATCAGTATATTATTACCGGTATTATTATTATTATTTTCATCTGGTACATTTCCAACATTCACCAACAACTGGTTTACGAGGCCTTAACCTCAGCTGGCCTAGTATCATAGGAGTGTGGAGTGATAAATTGACACTCCCCAGAGACACGTGTGCACCATTACGCAGGTGTAGACACTGGTGTATATATACACACACACACACACACACTGATCGTCTTCTCTCAACTCTACCCAACAACGTCAGCTGGAGAAGGTACACAAAAGGGCCTGCAGAATATTTAACCTAACCTAACCTGACCTACAACACACGACCCCTGGTATGGCATTTGGCATGTTAGTGGCAGATGTGGCAATCCTTGATGAGTTCTATATACAGTGTGTACTGTACGAGTATAACATGTGTTCTTAGGAGTAGTGGAGGGTACACACACACACACACACACACACACACACACACACACACACACACACGGCCAAACACGATACTTATACACGTACACGTATACACTCATATGTACTTATCTAGATACATTTTTATTCTCAGGAGACGCAGATGCAGCTATAATTATACACCTCTATTCATCCATCCATATTCCCCCCACACATAAATACACACACACACAAACAAACACACACACTGAAAGAAAGATAAATTGTTTAAGGACAGTATCGTGTAGGAGAGAGAGCAGTCGTCATAATTATTTTCTATTCTCGTATTTCAGTAATTTATCGCCTAATTGACATCATATAATTATGAAGTTTTGACAGTATTATCCACTAGAGCTCTTTCTCCCCACACAGCCACTGTTATATTCTCTTTCGTTATATATCCCTCTATTTACTGATAATGCACAGAAATACTCAAGCGTGGAATGTTGGAATCAGTTGCACATTAGCCCCCATCCAGTTTATTTCACCCTACGCTACTTAGGTTCGGTTAGATTAGAGTGTTAATCTTAAAGTGAAATAACTTAAGATAATCAGACTGTTACCTGTCTTACACAAGCGTCTCTAATACTATATAAATAATGTGTGTAAAATGGTTCAATCAGTACACCCAGTGACTCTATCCCGTGTACTGGTGCCTCGCTGCCAACACTCTTTCTGTGTCATGGGGGGAGTGGTGTAGGTAAATGGGTGGATGTGTAGGTGTATGGGTGTGTTTGTGTGTGTATGGAAGAGAAGGTTTTGTGTAAGTGATGATGAATAGAGGCGTGTGTGTGTGTTTGCGCAAGAACATAAGCTACTTCTCCTGTTGGCGACAAGAGTTAGCTGATGTTACGTCGTCTGCGTGAGCTTGCAGACGACGGATGCCAACGTGGCCCTCACCCAGCTGATCTGGCACCCCCCCACCCTGACACACACACACACACACGCACACACACACTGATGCAATCCTCTACACACACACACACACGCTGATGCAATCCTCTACACACACACACGCACACACAAACTTCTACTACTTATTACTTTGCTGCCACTCGGAATGACAGCAAAGATTAGAAATAGCACATATACTCGTACGTAATTTGTGTGTGTGTGTGTGTGTGTGGCTGTGTACGAGAGAGAGAGAGAGAGTACAGGAGTTAAGGGAAGTATGCAACGTCACAACTTCCGTGCTCCCGAGTAAAAAGATAAACACACATACCCCCGCTACAGGTAGGGCCGGGGCTGGTGTCTACATCTCCCGTCCTCATGCCCCTGAGCCTATCAAACTGTCTCTCAGAGTTTTTGACGGGGCATCCTCCACTCAGGCTGAACTAATAGCCCTCCTTGCTGCCCTTCTCGCTGAGGAAGAAGCTGATGGTTTCTGCCCCTTGCTTGTCTGCTGCGATTACAGGTCTGCTCTCGACGGGATCGCATTTGGATCAGGGGAAAATAAGGACTTCATCCTCCGAATGCGAGGGTTAACATCCACACTTCAGGATGCAGGCCGTCCTGTGACATTCCTATGGATACCTAGTCATGTCGGTATCTTGGGGAATGAGGCAGCAGATGGTCTTGCCAAGACTGGCTGCAACAAGGCCACACCTGACTACGTTGTTCCTCGAACACTCTTACAGGTTAGGACCCAAATTCGCCGCAAACAGAGAGAAGCTCGGGAAGCAGCCATCCCCCTGGACTCCCCGCCCACCTGGTACGATGTCCTCCGTAAACTTCCTGACCTCTCGTACGTCTACGGGAAAGGGTCGCGAAAGGGGACGTGATTGCTGCCCGTATCATCATTGGGTATGACTTTGCTTGGGAGATTGGTATCCCCGCATCCCCAGAGCAACGCTCTTGTGCATTATGCAGAAGACCCGACAGCAGCACCCTTATCCACTACCTCCTAAGATGTCCCCACACACAACGCTTCCGTGACGCCTGCTGGACCACCACTCCTCGACCCCCTGACGGAGACACGATGATCCTCCCCATACTGGCCAGATATTTTGTAAATAATATTGATTATGTGTTAAAGGAATATCCTTCCTTCCTTAGGCTTTAGTAAGCCCCTTTATAATATTTATACTGTATATACTTGTGACACTTGCCAGATGCTTCTGGTGTTATTGTACAGGGGTACCTAGTGACAGCACTAGGATCCCGCTTCCTCTATCAAGGAATAAACAATTGAAATTGAATTGAATTGAACACACATACGCACACATTGGCCTCAAAGAACATGACAGAGTTGATGCCCTCGCCAAACTCGCGTCTAACAAAGACACCGTTGAATACAATGTGGGTCTGTCAAAAAGAACCCTTAAAACTGTAATTAGGAAGGAGCTTATTGATGAATTTGGCGCAAGTAGACAAGTGCAAACAGACACCAGTCGATCCATAGGTTACCATAATGAAATGAATCAAGTGAAACATGTATATGGAGCAAGTAACATGATCAATAGATTACAAGATGTTGTAACCACTAGACTAAGGTTAGGATATAAGTACCTCTGGCAGTATGTTCCTCAAGCAGATGTGAACAAGACTAAATGTAAAGTGTGTGGCCAGACATATGGCCACACACTTGAACACTACTTCCTCGACTGTGTGAAAACAGAACCTTTTAGGGATAGGTCCAAGCACACTGTGTGTGAAATGGCACAACACTTCATCTCTAATGGCAAGATAGCCGACATATTAAGATTGTTTCCACTATTTTGACTCAATAGCTATATCAGCTCCCATGTATAGAACCAAACACACAATGTGCTGGAATACTTCTCACACAAATGTGAATAACAAAGCGTGAGGCCAAACACACTGCCTCACACTTCTGTACTCACGCAGTTGTGAATAAGTTACCCTTTATGTATCGAACTAAACAAATAATGTATTTGAAATACTGTGTAACATTCAGTGCCATAATATCCTGACCACGAGGGTTAATTATTCTGACCCTTTGTAAACCATACTCTGTAATCCTTTTGCGCTACCACTCACAGGATGAGTATGGGGTGCACAGTAAACTAGCCACTGTAAGCGGCAAAAAAAAAAAAAATTCACACACACACAGTCCAGCATATGTCTGGTCAGATGACAATGCACTCCACAGTACCTCATATGATATTTTTTATCCACTGGAGTTGGTCATTGAACTTAATCCCTTGAGGAGTTAACAGACAAATGTTATTATAATATTAATGGTGATAATTAGCTTTGTGTCTCGCCACTCTTTATCATCTATGAAGCTTAAGGTTGGATGTGCTTAGTACCAAGTTTCACGTGATCAAATACCAAGTTTCACGTGATCAAATACCAAGTTTCACGTGATCATATACCAAGTTTCACGTGATCAAATACCAAGCTTCACGTGATCAAGTACCAAATTTCACGTAATAAAATACCAAGTTTAACGTGATCAAATACCAAGTTTCACGTGATCAAATACAATATTTAACGTGATCAAATAATAAGTTTCACGTGATGAAATACCAAGTTTCACGTGATCAAATAAAATGTTTTACCTGATCAAATACTAAGTTTCACCCAATCAAATTCAAAGTTTCACGTGATCAAATACTAAGTCTCACGTGATCAAATACCAAGTTTCACGTGATCAAATACCAAATTTCATGTGATCAAATACCAAGTTTCACGTGATCAAATACAAGTTTCACTTAATCAAATACCAAGTTTCACGTGATCAGTCTTGTGGGGGTAAATCAATGCTGCTGTGAATTAAAATTATTGTTCATGTTAATATATTGTTTTGAGAGTCAGATGGTGACAATATGAGCAGCAGTTAATGTATTAGTTAAATGGTATTAACCTCGCCTGGGTGTCTAAAGATGTGCTTCAGCGTTGGGGGTCATTCTTCCTCGTCAGTAATGGTGGTGGCAGTGGTGTTGGTGGTGATGGTGGTGGGGGTAGTGGTGACGGTGATGGTGGGAGTAGTAGTGGTGATGGTGGTA
>NW_024722610.1:2098996-2118996 GCF_018991925.1 Homarus americanus | reverse complement strand
TGTCTTCGAAAAGAACTGGATCATGGGTGTGAGGTTATGTCTGATGAGAGGGTGATGAGGGGATGGTGACGGTCAAAGGCTGTGTTGACGAGTGCATTACTCAGACCACACAACGTCTTGCCCCGTCACGCTATTACCGCCTTAACAAAAGGAACTCAGAGCATCTTGCCAGCTACTTAATAACTGTTTTGTCTAGTCTCACACACACACACGATCATACTCATAAAAAAAAAATCACTTACTAGGCTGAGTGTCACTGAGGTAGAACACTGGTGAGTCCTGAGACAACAGGACTCCTGACTCTTAAGAGGTTGGGGCCACGACCACCCTTAACTACAGGTCACACTCACACCGGGAACTCCGAGGGCACTGTTGTGGCTGACTCTCTCTACGACAACTGTCTGTTTTGTAAAAATAACTGAATTACGTACTTTTACTTTGCACAAATAATATCCTCACGCTACCTGGCGGGGGGTTAGGTTAGGCTAGATTGAGTTTGGTTAGGTTAAGTTAGGTTAGCGCCAGGGCGTTAAGCAAGTGAAATAAACTGAAGGGGCGAATCTTCGGGTGATCCAAATAATATATCAGTTGGGAGCTACATTACTTCCCATCTTTGAGAATAAATTACATCTAAACCGGATATGAGTCCGTGTAAATAAGACAACAAGATGTACAAATCAGGAAACCTTTGTATTTAGCAGACGACGCTGAGATAACAGGGTACGCAGTGCCAGTCAAGAAGGTGAAGTAACACTCCGGCAGTACCTCACCTTTCGAGTGCCGTCCACGAACTGATGAAAACAGTGGGCGCGGGTATATATATAACCTCGGTCCACCCTAAATCTACTCCACCCCTCCCCTCACCCTACCAACCTGTATTACGTAGTATCAACCTCACGTTTTGTAACACTATAACCTCTACAAAAACCATCGCTAACTGAGGATATTTCCGTAAACAGAGAGAGATAACAGATTAAGTAAGGAATGTGTTTTCTTATCAGTGGCTTCAGGTGACAGACGGTGAAGCAGACTAAATGAGAAACACAACTACCAATTCACAATACAGCGGTGCCGCCTCACGGGAGACGCCCTCAGACTTAACAAGGGCTGTTATTGCCGTGTTGCCTAGGAGTACCAAGTGTATATAACAAACTACATATTCAGACTCAGGTGATCAGTTTCCTATGAATAACAAGGGGCCAGTATGTCCTAATTAAGGCCCCAGGTATTACAGCAACAGTGTTTAGAAATAACATTGATTATGACTCGTTTAGGGAAGCTGGAGAAGTTGAACACAAGTATGGTGGTGAGGTTAAGGTTGTATAAACTGGAGAATTGAACAAAAGACTTGAAAATAATAGAAAAAAACAGGAGGAAATTCTGGGTTAAATCGCCATTTTGCAGCTATAGACAAATAATGCTCACATTTATATAAGCACTGTCTGTCTATATGCTGACAAAGGCTATGACATCACAAACTTGTCACTACTCAGCTTGTACGCGAAAAACAGTAAAATAAAATGGCCACTAGCCGGGCACATGAAATAAAAAAACAGATGCATTATCCCCTCAATGTATAAACTACCCACCAAATTGTTTTCCATAAAATATTCGGACGGAGGGACGGACATACAGACAATCGGACGAAAACAATCCTATAGTGACCCACCGGTAGCTAAAAAATAAATAAATAAACAAATAAACAAATCCTCATATCCTCTGTAGGAAAAACACCACTGGTCAGTCGGTCAAGTCGAGCAGACATTGAGCTGACTAACGCAGAATCGACCATAAACCTGACTGGTAGACACTGGTGGTGATAATGGCAAGCTCTTAGTGAATGACAGGAGACACCACTTTTGTGACAGCTAATATAATCTCTCTTATCTTCATGAATTCTAGTCTTAGATAAGTAAGTCAAGTAAGGGTGAACGTTAGTCTGACTCACATATCTTGTATAACCGCAAACACCTAAACGAACCTAACCTAACCTATCCTCAATGTAACATTAGTGTGAAATAAACTGCGGGATGCCTAAAATCCACACAGTCCGTATGTATGGAGACCCAATTGTCCCAACCACAACCCTGTGTGTGTGTGTGTGTTTGTGTGTGTGTGTGTGTGTGTTTGTGTGTGTGTGTGTGTGTGTGTGTGATAGTGCCAAGGCTTCCTACATTGGAAGGGCTCCCCAAGACGGCTGGTCCACGTATACCCTGACGTACACACTACGTCCCGCTACATTACAATCATGAACTTGGATTTTTTCTCTCGTCAATGTTTTTTTTCATGAACTGTACACATGATTTTAGGTTCTCCCGTTTCATTTTTTGTACTTCCCCTCAAAGTATTTTTTTTAGTCCTTTCAACGTTATTTTTACTCGTGAGTCTATGATTCAGCCGTCCAGTAGCACTTTGTATTCTGATTACACGATCACTTTTTTTTTTTTCCTCTTCGCCACTGATCGGCTTGTTAGCCGCTTGGGCGATCGGTCACGTCTCTTTTCCTTTATATTCTTCACCAAAAGGTCGGCTCGCTAGCCGCCCGGGCGATCGGTCACGTCTCTGTCAAGCACTGTTGGCAAATACTGGGCATGCACCGGCTCCTGAATGTACCTGAACCCGCTCCAGTGTTGGTCAAGTCTTCTCTTGAAAGAGCTCACACTCGGTGCCGTCACAACACTCTCTGGTAGATTGTTCCAAGAGTTTACAACCCTCACTCCGAAAAAGTTTGCCCTCACGGTTTTCTGGACTTGCGGCTTCTTCAATCTTGAGCTGTGACTCATAGTACATCGCCTGACAGAGCTCCTTCCCTCTCAGAGCAACAGACACACAGACAGACAGACAGACATTGTACAGGGGTACCTAGTGACAGCACTAGGATCCCGCTTCCTCTATCAAGGAATAAACAATTGAAATTGAAATTGACAGACAGATAACTAATAAGACACGCAACGGCCCCCTCAAACCTCTTATGATCTGTGTTGTAACATTACCCGCCCTTAACATGCTCAATAGTCTCATAATACACCGCGGTAAACAACAGCGGGAGTCAATTTCATAATGTTATGAACCAAGATGTATTACCACCACCTATGCCAGGGGATTGTAAGCAGGTGGAGTGCAGTGTGTGACATGCACCACACCCTGAAAGGAATATAAGAAATATAATAATAATAATAACAATAATAATAATAATAATAATAATAGTAAATCAAGGGTAAAGCGGCCACTCAGCTAATATACCTGTATACCGCACTGACGGTTGACTAAAACACTCCCAGGACACGTCAGTAACAGAGGCCACACACACTGCGTCCTTCAAAAACATATCTTAACACATATATCATCATACATTATCACTTATAGATACAATATCTTTTGAAAAAAGAAAGAAAGATGCGCGTGTCCCTCCACCCTCCTCCCCTCCCCATCAAAGTCAATATAGAGAGGTTGGCCGGCGCGCAGGTGAGGTCCGAGGAGGCGGGAGTGTTGACGTCAGGTGATCCACTCTGCCTGCGTCTCCTTGTAATTGACAAGTTGTCCCCAATCTTATCGGACCATTTATGTGTACACAATTTTATTGGCACACCCATATAAATGATAAAGAAATTTTATTAAAATTGAGATAAAGAGTTAACTGTGTTCTCATATAGCATTTTCCACTCATGATAAAAGATAATTCACAGTAAGCAGAATTATGCCTTCTCTATGCTGTCACTCATGAAGACAAAGTCTGACACTTTTAGTCCACTTGAAAAGTTAGCTGCGATATCATAAGATGAAATGGCCATTGCGAGTGAATGGAGTTATGACAAAGGTAAGGATATCCTTTATAAACCTCATGAGAAAGTCCAGGTTGTCATGCTAAGCGGACTGGTAGGCAACTGGAAGCAACCAATTTTTTATGACTTTGAGGTCCCATATATACAAAAGATCTTGTTAACTTTAATAGAGGAGCTTGAGCATGCAGGTTACCCTGTCGTTGCAATGGTGCACGACTTAGGGTCCAGTAACCTTTGGATGTGGAAAGAATTTGACATTGATCCCGTGGAAAAAAGAAAAGAAAATATCTTTCAAAAACCCGACTGCTGATCGGGATATATTTGTGTTTGCAGACGGGCCACATTTGATTAAATTAATTAGGAATAATTTTCTCGATTCAGGATAATACCTAAAGGATGGAAGCCTTATAACTGATTCCTTTATTCGGGAAATGATGACAGCAAGTAAGACAGAGTATGGTTTAGCATACAAACTAAGAGAAATGCATATAAATGTATGGGGTCAGCAACGACAGCGGGTTAAATATGCAGTCTAGTTGTCAAAAAATTGCTCTAGCTCACTGAAATATCTTGGAGAAAGAGGACCACTGGAGAGTAGAAATTGGATGGAAACTGCTGACTTCATAAATCTGGTGGACGAATGGTTTGATATTAATAATTCTTCTCATAGGTTTGGTGAAAAACAATCACTTAATGTATTTGGAATTAATTTATGTAACCAAGTAAATGTTCTGCATAGAATGATTGAAGTGGTGACAACAATGAGGGTAAAAAACCCATAAGTCTGAGAAAGGGGTAATGTTATCATCTCGGTCACTTATAGGGTTGTACAAAACGCTCCAGAAGTCTTTTAATCTTGAAATCATTCTAACTAGAAAACTAAATCAAGATTGTCTGGAGCATTTGCTTGGGTGCATAAGACAGTTGCATGGAACCAACGACCAACCAAATGCTGTGAATTTTAAGTTCAGGCTCAAGAAGTTACTCCTGGGAAAAGACGTTTCACTAATTTCTGAGAAATCTGACACAACTAATGATAATTTTGACTGCTTGCCAAGAAATATTGGTCTTAGACAGAGAACTGGCAGTAGAACTCTATGTAACTAATCAGTGTTTCAAAGACTTGGATATTAGCAATGTAGTATAAAAAAAGTTAAGTGATGAGTTTAATGAAAACCTAGGAGAGTGTATAAACCCTGACAAAAATGCAGGTAAAGCAATAGATTTAGTCATAGAAGAGGACGCTCTTAGGTACGTTGGTGGCTATATTGTAAGAATGTTGTGCGTGAAATACACTTCACTTCGGCCAGAAAGTCACTGAGTGCACATCCATGACCAAAACATGGACAGAAGAAATAAACAAAGGTGAACTGTATGTTCCTTCTGACACTCTATTAACCACTATGAGTGACGTATTTAAGTCTGTACATGTATATGTAACTGTATATTTTCAGCCTTCTGGCTGCCAAGCTCTTTCAATAAATCGTTAATTATTATTATTATTATTATTATTATTATTATTATTATTATTATTATTATTATTATTATTAAGGAGGGGAAAGACTGTTTCAAAAAAGCTGTGTCTGAGATAGAGAGTTGGTGTACCCCATGATGCTTTATCCTTCTGTGACAACATATCTGTGTTCTTTAAACTGAACAGTAGTATTACGATAAATAAGGAAACAAGTAAGAATTGCAGAAATGAAAATAAAAAAAAATTATGAAAATATAAAAATGATAGTAGGAACAACAGATTGTCTTGGGTTACAGTTGATGTAAATCATATATGTTATTTATTTATAACTTTTGTGTGTAAATAATATAATTTATCATGATATATTTATTCACCCTTTTAGATACATTCACACTAATACGGAAACATTTCAGAGGAGGAAGTTATGAACCCAAGTGCACAGATAAATTGCACTGAAATAAACGTATGAATTTCAAGAAATTAGTAAAAATATTCAAATAACGCCAGCTGTCCTTTCCTCCATAATGAAGGGACGAGAGTGGCCAGACCCTTTAGATAGCCTCTCCTACTATAGCTACATCTTACCCCTTCTTTCCGACCTAAACCTCCCAATACCAGGATATAGGAAACGGGGTGATGATGATGATTCTGTAAAGATAGTAGAGGGAGCGGGCCAGCCAGCTATAGTTCCAATGACGTCACTGCGCAAAGCGAGATTGCCCTTAGGGGGCTAGTTTATTGGGCACCCCCTTACATCCTGTACAAGGTGAAGCGCAGAAGCGTTTACAGCGCCCATCTGGGAAGCATACTAAGTTCATGCTTGCCTTTAAGATTCATGCATTAAGGACGTAAAAGCCTGAAGGGTCATGGGTTTTGTCAGCAAGTTAATAAAGTGACAGAATGATGAGTGTGTGGGGAGAAAGTTCCCGGTACATTTCATCTGCTTATGGCAAAGCGTGGCAGGTCCCTAATAATGTCAAGTGCCGGGCCTGTCACTAGGAGGAGCGAGCGAAAACCAGACCACTGTCCCGGCTGACCTCTCTATATCGACCTTGGTCCCCATGAACGGTGATCGGAGACTGTCGTAATAAAGTACACTCACCAATATGGATCAACAGGGGAGTAAATGATCACAGTAAAACAGCTGACAATTATTTACAGTAACGTGTATAATAACATGAGTTCTATTATAAGTTATTTCTTTGAACCAATAAACTAGTTCGGTTCCGAGGCTTTAGTGTCCTTGTTGGTGAGACATTGGGCGGGATATAAGGGAGACACCGTTTACGTTTTCAGACATGGGCGCCGCATGAAACTGTTACATTATACCCAATGGCAAATGGCAATGGTGCGGTTTCAGTTTACACGGTACAGTGACGGTAGCAGTATATTCAGTGATAACTTCAGTCATTTGCAAATACAGTACTTACTGATCAGTGATCCCTGATCACAGATAAACAATTGCGGAATATGTGTGTAGGTTACCCTATCACTGGTGAGATGCAACTGACACTCGGTTTCTTATTTTAATGCAATTCTTGTACCTTATTTCATTAATATAGATCATTTTTGAACTATAGGAGTATGGAGTAATATTACAATCAGTCAATCATTCAGTTCAAGTCAATCAAGTGGCTGTAGCTGAGCTGGGCTGATTTGTTGAACAGTATAAGGTAAATCAGTACAGTCCATCAGTTATATCATTACAAAAAGTTGGCCTAAAGCATTCTCATGACATATTAATTATATATTCTTATGACGTATATGATGTCATAAAAATGCCTTAGGCCTACATTTTATAATGATATAACTGATGAACTGTACTGATTTACCTTATACTGTACAGCTCAGCTCAACTACAGCCACTTGAACTGAATGATTGAGATTGACTGATTGTAATATTACTCCTATAGTTAAAAAATTACTCGCATGTTCTCTCTAAACAGACCTCACTTAGCAAGTAGAAAAACCCACAGTGGCACTGTAGCAGACGAAATATTTCTTCTGGGTAGTTTCGGCGACAAATTGGACAATTACTGTCAATCTGTCACCCTCCTCAGTGGAAATACAGAGTGGTAATGTTCATCACCGACAAGGCAGTTTGTTTATATACACCGTGATGTGACCCCACCCCTCATATCTGCACCCTCCCAATTCCTGTCCTCCGAGCCTCACCTCACCCATGCCTGCTTCTGGCGTGCCCATTGCCTGAGTCATTTGACTCACTTCCTGGTTTTGGGAATGTTTTGGGAATTACAATTTTGAGATTAAAAAGTCGGGGGGCCAACCCAGGGGCCAGCCCAAAATCTGGGGGGAGGGGCATGGCCACCCCCTGGCCCCCCTGTAGAATCGCCCCTGCCTACATCAATCAGCATGTAGTAAAATATGATGGAGTTTAATAGAAGACAAAATTCATCTTGTGGCGAGTGAGCAGGGGTAAATGCCTCATACAACTCATAAGTCAGTTAGGAGACCTCCCCCTCCCCCCAAAAAACACAAAAACAAACACCTGCTATCAAAAAATGGTGGTAATAAAATGTTAAACAGGAATCAACTCTTATAAAAATGTATATGTTTCTCTATGAACACACGTAGCCATTTTCTGTCTAACTTGCCTTGCTCTACAGAAAACGATAGTACAGATACAGTGTGTAACTGCAAGCTACCTGGGGACATATTTCCTGTCAGTCTTACACCACACACAATATATCTCCCTCACTGTTATTAAAAGAGTGAGTTACAGGTGAGCTTCAATATCTGTAAATGAAGCTCAGTCTCACCTCTCTCGAACCCACCACTATTTTTTTAAAGCTCTATCTGTACAGTAAGTTGCCTTGTAAAAACTTAATGGAAATAACCTTATAATTTCCTTTGACCATCCTTCATTTGTATGCTCGGTAATTATTGATGTATACACTTGTAATGTCTTTGTACATACTGAACAAATGTGAATTTGTTTGGGAATTTTATTATGTAAACACTTCTAGTAGATTAGTAAATAAATATTGTGGTTACACATGTCGTTTTCTTTGAAGTAAGTGAAACAGAAAACGGCTATATTTATTCCTAGGGCAACCAATACACTTTGATAAGTGTGCTTGTTTTGTTTACTATTAATATGAAATATCCACCACCTCTAGTAGCGACTTGCTCCCCACAGGTCTTATAAGATAGCTATACAGTTAGATAATAGTTCAGTAAAATCGTCATACAGGTTCATAGTTGTCCAGCTTATAAATATACAGTGCAGGTAAACATACAACCAAGGATAGCCTAAAGAAAGCTGTTATGAGGTTATTTCCACGAGGGTATATTATCTTCACCGTTGTTCCCAGGTGCAGGGCTGTTATCGTAATTTGGTCAAGTACGACGTGTAGATCATACTCCTTATCTACAGGTCCCAGAGGAGTATTTTTAGTAGAGTAATAATGTGTTTTGGATTAACGTCACCTGGTCACTCATTGTACAGTGTTCTGAATATTAACACTAAATCTTTTGAACATAATGAGTCTCTTCTCTCTCTCTCATTCTTCGTTTCCGTTGCTATTATCTCTTCCTCGGGTTACCTCTCATCTTCCATCTGTCTCCCTATCAGGTTCAACCTTTCTCTCTTTCATTTCCTTTCGTTTATTCCCTCTCTCTCACTTCCCCCTTCCTCCCTCTTTTCACAACTTTCCTCCTTCTCCTCCTGCCCTATCCCGCCCCTCTTCCTCCACCTCCCTTTACCCTCCTCCCCATCTCCCTGACCCTCCCCTTCCCCTTCCCTGCTGACCCTCCCCACTCCCCACTCCTCACCCCTAACCCTTCCCCACTGCTCCTCTTCCCCAGACTATTCCCCGCTGCTGCTCCTCGTCCTCCCCCAGCAGGCAGTAGCAGGTGTCGCCCCAGCCTCACGGGAATGACACACGACCTCCGGCGATAGTGTTTCACTCCCATTGATAAACTTAATCGTAACAGATGACAACAAAGTGTTTAGGGTGTCGCAAAAAGCCAGCAGTACGCCCACACACCTCGCCCCACGCCACCTACGCCCACGCATCTCGCCTCCCGCACCATCCACGCCCACATCTTTCCTCCCACGCCCACACACCCCGCCTACCACGCCACCTACGCCCACGCATCTCGCCTCCCGCACCATCTACGCCCACACATCTTTCCTCCCACGCCCACACACCCGCCTACCACGCCACCTACGCCCACACACCTCACCCCCAACACCACTCACACCCACTTTTAATACTACCCCTGGCACTCCTAACACTACCCCTGGCACTCCTAACACTACCCTGGCACTCCTAACACAACCCTGGCACTCCTAACACTACCCCTGCACCCACACTCCCTCCAACACACCCTGACCCTAACACTACCCTGCACTCCTAACACTACCCTGGCACTCCTAACACAACCCCTGGCACTCCTAACACTACCCCACCCACTATCCCTGGCACTCCAACACACCCCGCACTTAACACTACCCTGGCACTCCTAACACTACCCTGCACCTAACACTACCCTGACCTCCTAACACTACCGGCACTCCTAACACTACCCCTGCACTCTAACACTACCCTGACCTCCTAACACTACCCCTGCACCCTAACACTATCCTGGCACTCCTAACACACCCCTGGCACTCCAACACTACCCTGGCACTCCTAACACACCCCTGGCACCCTAACACTACGACACCCTAACACCACCCCTGGCACCCTACACTACCCCTGGCACTCCTAACACTACCCCTGGCACTCCTAACACTACCCCCTGGCACTCCTAACACTACCCCCTAACACCACCCTGGCACTCCTAACACTACCCTGGCACTCCTAACACACCCCTCCCTAACACTACCCCTGGCACCCTAACACTACCCTGGCACCTAACACACCCCTGGCACTCCTAACCCCTGGCCTCCTAACACTACCCCTGGCACCCTAACACTACCCCCGCACTCCTAACACTACCCTGGCACCCTAACACTACCCTGCACCCTAACACACCCCAACCCAACACAACCCCTGCACTCCTAACACTACCCCTGCCACCTAACACTACCCCTGGCACCCTAACACTACCCCTGACACTCCTAACACTACCCTGCACTCCAACACACCCCACCAACCACCCCTCTAACACCCCTGGCACTCCAACCACCACCCAACACCCCCAACACTCCTACACCCCACACAACCCTGGCACTCCTAACACTACCCTGACACTCCTAACACTACCCTGATCCTAACACACCCCCTGCACTCCTAACACAACCCCTGCCTCCACTAACACTACCCCCACTTACACAACCCCTGACACTCCTAACACTACCCCTGACACCCACTCCCAACACTACCCCTGACACTCCTAACACTACCCCACTCCCAACACACCCTGGCACTCCTAACACTACCCCTGCACTCACACCACCCTGGCACTCCTAACACTACCCTGGCACCCTAACACTACCCCGGCACTCCCACACCCCTGGCACTCCTAACACACCTGGCACTCCTAACACTACCCCGCACTCCTAACACTCCCTGCCTAACCCCACCACCCCGCACCCTAACACCCTCACTCCTAACACTATCCTGGCCTCCTAACACACCCTGGCACTCCCACCACCCTGACACCCTAACACACCCCACTAACACCCTGCACACCCTGGCACTAACACACCCCTGACACCCACACTACCCCTGACACCCTAACACACCCCTGGCACTCCCAACACAACCCCCTGGCACCCTAACACCACCCTGACACTCCTAACACCACCCCTGGCACCAACACTACCCCGGCACTCCTAACACCCCCAACACACCCCCACTCCTAACACCACCCCTGGCACCTCTAACACTACCCCTGGCACTCCTAACACTACCCCTGCACTCCTAACACAACCCCTGGCACCCAACACTACCCCTGACACTCCTAACACTACCCTGCTCAACACACCCTGGCCCAACACTACCCCTGGCACTAACACTACCCCTGACCCTAACACTACCCCTGGCACCTACCACTACCCTGACACCTAACACTACCCTGGCACCTAACACTACCCCTGCACTCTAACACTACCCCTGGCACTCCTAACACCACCCTGGCACTCCTAACACTACCCCCTGGCACTCCTAACACCACCCCTGGCACTCCTAACACTACCCCTGGCACTCCTAACACTACCCCTGGCACCCTAACACTACCCTGGCACTCCTAACACCACCCCCTGCACCTAACACTCCCTGCACCCTAACACTACCGCCTAACACACCCTGGCACTCCAACACTACCCCTGCACCCCTAACACACCCTGGCACTCCTAACACTACCCTGACACCCCAACACACCTGCACTACAACCCCTGGCACTCCTAACACACCCTGGCACCCTAACACTACCCCTGGCACCCACACCACCCCGGCACCCTAACACTACCCTGGCACTCCTAACACTACCCCTGGCACTCCTAACACCACCCCGGCACTCCTAACACCACCCCTGGCACCCTAACACTCCCTGGCCTCCAACACACCCTGGCACCCAACCACCGCCACTCCTAACACTACCCCTGGCACCCCTAACACACCCCTGGCACCTAACACACCCCGGCTCTAACCCCCTGCACCCTAACACTACCCCTGGCACTCCTAACACTACCACCCTAACACCCTGGCACTCCTAACACTACCCCTGGCACTCCTAACACTACCCTGGCACTCCTAACACTACCCTGGCACCCTAACACTACCCCTGGCACTCCTAACACTACCCCTGGCACCCCTAACACTACCCTGGCACTAACACCACCGGCACTCCTAACACTACCCTGGCACCCTAACACTACCCCTGGCACTCCTAACACTACCCCTGGCACTCCTAACACTACCCTGAACTCCTAACACTACCCTGGCACTCCTAACACTACCCCTGGCACTCCTACTACCCCCACTCCTAACACTACCCCTGGCACCCTAACACTACCCTGGCTAACACTACCCTGGCACCTAACACCACCCCTGCACCCTAACACCACCCCCCTGGCACTCCTAACACTATCCCTGGCACTCCTAACACACCCCGGCACTCCTAACACTACCCCTGGCACTCCTAACACTACCCCCTGCACTCCTCAACACAACCCCTGGCACTCCTAACACTACCCCTGGCACTCCTAACACTACCCCTGGCACTCCTAACACTACCCCTGGCACAACACTACCCCTGCCTCCTAACACTACCCCTGGCACTCCAACACTACCCCTGGCACTCCTAACACTACCCTGGCACCCTAACACTACCCCTGGCACCCTAACACCACCCCTGGCACTCCTAACACTACCCTGGCACTCCTAACACAACCCCTGGCACTCCTAACACTACCCTGGCACTCCTAACACTACCCTGGCACTCCTAACACAACCCCTGGCACCCTAACACTACCCTGACATACTACCCCACTCCTAACACTACCCCTGGCACTCCTAACACCACCCTGCACCCCTAACACCACCCCTGCACCCTAACACAACCCCTGGCACTCCTAACACAACCCCGCACTCTAACACTACCCTGGCCTCCTAACACTACCCCTGGCACTTAACACTACCCCACCCTAACACTACCCCTGGCACTAACACTACCCTGACACTCCAACACTACCCCGGCACTCCTAACACACCCCTGGCACTCCCAACCACTAACACTACCCTGGCACTCTAACACTACCCCTGGCACCCTAACACAACCCCTGGCACTCCTAACACTACCCCTGACACTCCTAACACTACCCCTGGCACTCCTAACACTACCCCTGGCACTCCAACACTACCCTGGCACTAACACTACCCCTGGCACTCCTAACACACCCTGCACCAACACCCCCTGACACTAACACTACCCACACCCCCACCACACCCCACCCCCCGACACTCCTAACACTACCCCTGGCACCCTAACACTATCCCTGGCACTCCTAACACTATCCCTGCACTCACTACCCCTGCACCCTAACACTACCCCTGGCACCCTAACACCACCCTGGCACTTAACACTACCCCTGACACTCCTAACACAACCCCTGGCACTCCTAACACTACCCCTGCACCCTACTACCCCTGGCACCCTAACACTACCCCTGGCACCCCACACTACCCCAGACCAACACTACCCCTGCACCCTAACACAACCCCTGGCACTTAACACTACCCCTGGCACTCCTAACACTACCCCTGACACTCCTAACACTACCCCCACTCCTAACACCACTGGCACCTAACACCACCCCTGACACTCCTAACACTACCCCACTCTAACACTACCCCTGCACCCTAACACTATCCCTGGCACTCCTAACACTATCCCCGATCCTAACACTACCCCGGCACTTAACACACCCCTGCACCTAACACTACCCTGACACTCCAACACTACCCCCGACACTCCTAACATCCCCCGGCACTCCAACACTATCCCTGGCACTCCTAACATCCCCTGCACTCCTAACACTACCCCTGGCACTCCTAACACTACCCTGGCACTCCTAACACTACCCCTGGCACTAACAACCCCGGCACTTAATTGTACCCAGACACTTCATTAGGCCAAGTTAGCCTCTAGCCCAGGTGAAGCATCTTTCTTAATAGTCGTAGTGTGTGTGTGTGGGTGGTCCTGGTCTGACAAGCTTCTCACCCAGTCCCAGCTCTTCCCAGTTTCATGTGTTACTTGCCGTTCCCAGCTCTAATGTCTTACTCCTAGCCAGTCATAATGTCTTACTCCTAGCTCCCAGTCATAATGTCTTACCCAGCCCCCAATGTTTACTCCTAGCTCCCAGCCATGATGTCATACTCCCAGCTCCCAGCCATGATGTCTTACTCACAAGGCTTAAGTCTTAAAACTCCCAGCGGAAATTTCACGAACAAGAGGTAGAACAGTTAGGAACTTTAGCAAGAACAAGAACAAAGACGTAACGAGGAGGAGGAGGAGGAGGAGGAGGAGGGGAGGGGAGGAGGGGAGGGGAGGAGGAGGGGAACATAATGAGGAAAAGTCTCAAGGAGAAAGAAATTACGACCTGGTGGATGACATGTAAGCAGAAGACGAGGGGGGGAGGAGGGAGGAGGGGAAGGAGAGGAGAAAGAAAGGGAGGAGGAAAGGAGGAAGAGAAGGGAAAGAAAAGAAGGGGGGAGGAGGAGAAAGGGAGGAGAAAAGGAGGAAGAGAAGGGAAGGGAGGAGTAAGAGGGGGAAGAGAAAGGGGGAAGGAGGGAGGAAGAGGGATGGGGAGAAGGAGGAGGGGAGGAGAAAGGGAAAGAGAAGGAGGAAGAAGAGTAGGGGGAAGAGAAGGTAGAAAGAGGAGGAGGAGGAGGAGGAGGAGGAGGAGGAGGAGGAGGAGGAGGAGGAGGAGAGGAGGGAGGAGGAAGGAAGGAAGGAAGGAAGGAAGGAAGGAAGAAGGAAGGAAGGAAGGAAGGAAGGGAAGAAGAGAAGGAGGGAAGAGGGAAGAGGAGGAAGAAAGGAAGGGGAGGAGGAAGAGGGAAGGAGGTGAAGGAGAATAGGAAGGAGGAAGAAGGGTGAGGGGGTTGTTTTGCCTGTGCAACATCAGGCAGTCAGGTGTTGCCCTATCCTTCCCTCACGTCACCACGTGCTTTTTTTGCTTGCTTGAGTGCCTCCCCAGGCAGTCACTTGGCGCCATAATGTCCTCTTCTATACTCCATCACCCAAAAACATCACCATCATCAAGTAGTCAGGTGTTGGATTCATAACTTTGCCCTTCCAGCCATCATCGTCACACACCTGCTTGCCCCTACATCTGCCCTAATATCCATCTCATCTTCACACCTGCCCTACTACCATACTTAGCGGCTTTCAGTAAATGTGAGAAAGGTCCCAAGAACTATATCACTCTAGTACTGGGATATTTCTCAACAGACTGTCTTAGTACTTTGCTAAAAAAAAAACCCAGCAAGTCAGACTAGACTAATAATGAAACATGTTCAAGTACATTCAAGACCCAGCTCACGCCCAGCGCCTCCCGACAGTACGCAACACAAAACTGCCCAGCCAGAAGATAAGTATATTGTAAAATAAGTAAATAAATAAGTAAATAATTAAAACTAATGGAGCTCAACCAAGAAACTGATATGAGTTACCTCCTCAGTATTTGTATACATGAATATCCCTGTGGTGTAGTGGTCAGGAAACTCGCTTCGTAATTTACGTGGTCCCAGGGTAAAACTAAGGAGTTTTTTACGCCACTCGGCTGTTTACCCAGCAGTAACAAGAACCTGGATGTTAATCAACTGACGGATCATGTGTCGGAGTAACGGTTAGCCAGTGTAGTCGGCGACTTGAACGGTCTTCTAAGGTTACTCCTTGACACTGGGTCATACAGCTCGTTAACTCGGGGTGTGGTTTTGTTGGCGACAGCTTTAACACCTTAATAACAAATTCACGTCTAGGTGGCTCTAGGGTCGGCCAGCTTTCAAATGGAAGAGCAACTACTATTATGTAAATAGGCACATGTAATGGCTAAGATAAGCACAAGTAACTGAGGCAGCTCGTACACTGAACACGTAACACACGTACAGACGTAGCTATGTATATAAAGGTATATGGAGGCAGAAGAAAGCGACGCTTCAGCCACTGAACATATCACAAGTGATCAGAATACCCCCCTGGTGAGACCCTGAACCGACGACGCCCTCCAGTATGAACAACATAGCTGGTGTACGAGGCTTGTGGACATGTCTACGCCCACTTCCGTATTGAGGAACTCCATAACCGTAAAGTGAATGAACGTCTATACAGTGCGAACCGGTGTCGAATCGGCACTGTCCGTTCTTCACAGCAATGGTGACTCGAATCCATACTCCTGGTGATGTTTCGAATCTTTCACTGGTAATGGCGTTTCGAAACAATACCATGGTACTTGCGTCTCGAATCAGTGAGTGAGTGAGTGAGCACAGCTTTGTACCGGTCACAACAGGTGTTCGTGACGTTGAGAAACAGCGGAACAACTGTACTGTGAGATGCGACACGTAACGTCTCCGTCCGCCAGACAGAGATACAGACAATGTATAGTAGGCAAGAAACAGGTTGAACGGTGACGAATAGGATCAAGTCGACAAATCTTTCTGCACAGTATCGAATAGCGGAGGAAATTGTTGGCAAGTTCCGAATGCGTCACCAGAAAGGTTAAACCCAAGCAAATGTCTTGGCAGCTCCAGCAAGCAGGGGAGGTCCTCACTATACCCCTGTCAGAAACAAAGTCGTTGGTTAATCACGATCACCGCCTCATACTTGCATTATTTGGCTAGAGGCACCGTAAGTATGTCATGACCTGGGACGACATTGCCCAAGGTCAAGCCGGAGTGACTATTTCTGAAGTAGGTTAGAAAACGTCCCTCGACTGAGTACAATACTGGCCCAGATCTTAGCGTGTCCCAGTGTTTACAAACAGCTGTTTCTCTTAACACGACGGCAACAACGATCGTCCTGTTCCATTCACAAACTTTATAATCAAAGCAAACAACAACGATGCGAAATCAACAATTCCTATCACTACCATGTTTTTGTTTAATGATATAAATGAAGGTGATAATCGAGTCTAATTGTTCACTATTTTGTCCGTGGTTTAAAAGGTTCACACACACACTGTATACAACATCAAATCAGTGCTCACGGAGTCACACTGAACTAATTCTGGTCATTAAATTTTACTGAAAATAACTTTATATATATGGCATAACTGTTTAATGTCCCCGTAAACTTACATGCAACACACACACACACACCAGTAAATGTTGATAAATTCTACCAACACAGAACAGGAAGCAGTAAAGTATGGTTTTATATGCAAATTTATTTAAGTGTTGCCTCCTGCTGGCACCTCGACAACAACACACTAAGTTATATGTACTGTGTGTGTTGGCTAAAGCACCAATGTATCTCTTTATGTGATGATGTGTGAGCATATTACAGACGGCAATTAATGGAGAGGGAGGGAGGGATATAAGCATTTATGTACAGTATTATATGACATACATAATTAATGGGAATACTTGCGTGTGTGTGTGTGTGTGTGTGTGTGTGTGTGTGTGTGTGTGTGACAATGACAGAAAGAGTGGGGATGATGGAGGGTTGGGAGGATGAGGAGAGGGAGTAGGAGGATGAGGGAGAGGGGTTGGGAGGATGAGGAGAGGGGTTTGAGAGAGAGGTAAATTAATAGAGGTTATGCAGTTCATCGGCATTAAAGGAAGGACACCCCGGTAATTAATAAGAAGAGATACAATAATAAAAATAAAAATAAAAATAACAACAATAATAATCGTAATAACTGAGACACACACACACACACACACACACACACACACACACACACACACACACACACACACACACACACACACACACACACACACACACACACACACACACACACACACACACCTCAACACCTTACTTACACCCCCTAACAGCGACAACATTCACCCACCATAACCCTTAATGGGGTACAAAGGGAGACACAGGTGCTCGCGTCAAAGGGCTAAAGCATAATCGCGACCCCGATCTCCGATAACACGGCTGGTTTAGATGTAAAATTATCCCCGATATATACTAGGCCAGCAGGCACACCAGAAACCGATAACCAGGTCAGCAGGTCATTTATAGTCTCCGATGACAATGGTTCCGATAACAATGATGGTATGTGTTTATTATCTCTTAATTTAAACCAATGGACGCAGATTCCGATACCAAAGTCAATCGGGGTACTGATCTCGATACCACAATCAGGGGTTGGGGTGTTTAGTCACCGATACTATTGATAATACCAGATCGCCGTCATAGTCAGTGGGTATGTGAAATACCAGACCTAATACCCAGGGCGTACCACTAGGCCTAATATCACATTCATACCAGATGCAATACGACAGCCATATCAGGCAAAACCAACCCATACCAGACCAAACACCCAGGTATATAAGGCAATACCAAATCTAAATAACAATACCAGGCACATACCGCTCCTAATAAAAGAATACCAGGCCTATATACCAAAGAAGACCACACAGACATACCAAGTATAATAACAAAGAATACCAAGCCAAAATACCAATGGATACCACATATAAATACCAGACCTAGATACCAAGAAACGACAGACGTATTAACTATATCCAAACAAGCCTCTTTGGCCATACCAGACACGATACCATATGCTCTATAGGGGGTACCTGAGCTGGAAATCGGTGGGTGGCAACTCAGGTACAGACGAAGGTGCAGACGAAGGAACTATTTCTAACATTAGTTTCTTCTGTGTGGTAATTGTGGCCTTCCCTCTCCCTTCCGTTCCTCTTCCTCCTCCCTCCCCTTCTCGTCTTCCTCCTCCTCCCAAGGTGATGTAATTGTCTCTGCTGATTTACGTGACCCCCCCTTTCTCTTTCTCTCTCTCTGTTTGTTTTTATTTCGTTTTTAGACAATTTTTTCTTTCGATCTCTTATTTGCCTGTCTGTCTCTTCGGTTGAAGGTCCACGGAGCATGGTGAGGAGGCCTGCCAGGATCATTATTCTTGTAATCTTTTCTGTCTGCAGGTTAGAGAAGCTTTCCCTGTGCTTCCTCAACACCTCCCCCACCCCTACCTCATGGCAAGCAAGGAAGAGAGGTGAGGAAGAGGAGCGAGAGATAAACAGAGGAGAGGGGGAATGAAGAGAGGAGGAGGCAGAGATAAGGAGAGGAGGAGGGGAGATAAGGGGAGGAGGGGGAGATAAGGAGAGGAGGAGGTGGAGGAGGGGGAGAGATAAAGAAAGGTGGAGGAGGCAAAGATAGGGAGAAGAGGAGGAACAAGAGGGAAGAGAATACAGGAAGATTGAAAGGTGGGAGGAGATTAAGGAAAGGCAGGGCGATAGGAGATAGGAAGAGATGGAAGAGGAGAGAAGGAAAGATTAGAGATATGAATGTAGAAAGAAGTAGAGACGGAGAGGAAAGGAGAGGATGTACGATTAAGAAAGGGAGGGAAGAAGGAAGGAAGGAAGGAGGAGGGAGGAAGAGCATAAATCGGGCATCAACAGCCATATATACAAACAATACCTCAGACACTAACAGCCATACCGACATCAGACACAAGCGAGGCACGCGGTGGATGCATCCCAGTGTGTGTGTGTGTGTGTCACAGGTAATGACGGCGCCCTGACAGACCCGCCCTACCTCGCCAACACCAAGAGCCTTCAGCCCGGCCCTGACACATACCGGACAATACAGCAGCCTACTGTACTTACACCTCACTTCTGGCCAAACACAAGCCGTCTAATAACCTAAGACGTTATAAACACAAAACTAATAAAAAATAATATAATTTTCTGGTTGCCATTTTAAGAGTATGTAACTATATGTATCTGTTTGTGTCTGGTCATTTTACAGTCAACAACACTGAACGCCTCGTGACTGTTGAGTTATGCCCCGTCCATCTGTCCAGGTGCAGATTTGGGTGTGACACATACCCCGCCAGTTTTATAGTGTATAGTATACCACTCCCTGTCAGGCCTGGTGTGTGTTATGTATTATAAAATGTGCCTTAATGTGTACTTCTGAAGGCTGACGACCAACGACCACCAGATAAAATCAGGCGCTTTGGCTGACTTAATACTAGGCAGGAGTATCGAGGTAAGCTCTTAAGATGAGTTAAACAGCTCTATGCCTGTCTTTCCCGAGGCAAGAATCTTTCAACACCTCCAGCCTCACTGCTCCCCTGG